>NC_050089.1:7801590-8108474 GCF_009764565.3 Dermochelys coriacea
TTATGAAAGGAGACTCAAGGAGCTTGGTTTGTTTAGCCTAACCAAAAGAAGGCTGAGGGGAGATATGATTGCTCTCTATAAATATTTCAGAGGGATGAATACCAGGGAGGGAGAGGAATTATTTAAGCTCAGTACCAATGTGGACATAAGAACAAATGGATATAAACTGGCCATCAGGAAGTTTAGACTTAAAATTAAACGAAGGTTTCTAACCATCAGAGGAGTGAAGTTCTGGAACAGCCTTCCAAGGGAAGCAGTGGGGGCAAAAGACCTAACTGGCTTCAAGATTAAGCTCAATAAGTTTACGGAGGAGATGGTTTGAGGGGATAACGTGATTTGTCAATTAATTGATCTTTGACTATGAGTGGTAAATAGACCGAAAGGCCTGTGATGGGATGTTAGATGGAGTGGGATCTGAGTTACTACAGAGAATTCTTTCCTGGGTATCTGGCTGGTGAGTCTTGGCCACATGCTCAGGGTTCAGCTGATCGCCATATTTGGGGTCAAGAAGAAATTTTCCTCCAGGGCAGATTGGCAGAGGCCCTGGGAGTTTTTCACCTTCCCCTGCAGCGTGGGGCACGGGTCACTTGCTGGAGGATTCTCTGCACCTTGAAGTCTTTAAACCATGATTTGAGGACTTCAATAGGTCAGACATAGGTGAGAGGTTTATTGCAGGAGCAGGTGGGTGAGATTCTGTGGCCTGCGTTGTGCATGAGGTCAGACTAGATGATCATAATGGTCCCTTCTGACCTTAAAGTCTATGAGTCTATGAGGATGAGGGCCATCTGGCTGTGGAATTGGTATGTTTGTGTTAAGAAAAGGAGTACTTGTGGCACCTTAGAGACTAACAAATTTATTAGAGCATAAGCTTTCGTGAGCTACAGCTCACTTCATCGGATGCATTTGGTGGAAAAAACAGAGTAGAGATTTATATACACACACACAGAGAACATGAAACAATGGGTTTATCATACACACTGTAAGGAGAGTGATCACTTAAGATAAGCCATCACCAACAGCAGGGGGGGGAAGGAGGAAAACCTTTCATGGTGACAAGCAGGTAGGCTAATTCCAGCAGTTAACAAGAATATCAGAGGAACAGTGGGGGGTGGGGTGGGAGGGAGAAATACCATGGGGAAATAGTTTTACTTTGTGTAATGACTCATCCATTCCCAGTCTCTATTCAAGCCTAAGTTAATTGTATCCAGTTTGCAAATTAATTCCAATTCAGCAGTCTCTCGTTGGAGTCTGTTTTTGAAGCTTTTTTGTTGAAGTATAGCCACTCTTAGGTCTGTGATCGAGTGACCAGAGAGATTGAAGTGTTCTCCAACTGGTTTTTGAATGTTATAATTCTTGACGTCTGATTTGTGTCCATTTATTCTTTTACGTAGAGACTGTCCAGTTTGGCCAATGTACATGGCAGAGGGGCATTGCTGGCACATGATGGCATATATCACATTGGTAGATGCGCAGGTGAACGAGCCTCTGATAGTGTGGCTGATGTGATTAGGCCCTATGATGGTATCCCCTGAATAGATATGTGGACAGAGTTGGCAACGGGCTTTGTTGCAAGGATAGGTTCCTGGGTTAGTGGTTCTGTTGTGTGGTGTGTGGTTGCTGGTGAGTATTTGCTTCAGATTGGGGGGCTGTCTGTAAGCAAGGACTGGTCTGTCTCCCAAGATCTGAGAGAGCGATGGCTCGTCCTTCAGGATAGGTTGTAGATCCTTGATGATGCGTTGGAGGGGTTTTAGTTGGGGGCTGAAGGTGATGGCTAGTGGCGTTCTGTTGTTTTCTTTGTTGGGCCTGTCCTGTAGTAGGTGACTTCTGGGTACTCTTCTGGCTCTGTCAATCTGTTTCTTCACTTCAGCAGGTGGGTACTGTAGTTGTAGGAATGCATGATAGAGATCTTGTAGGTGTTTGTCTCTGTCTGAGGGGTTGGAGCAAATGCGGTTATATCGTAGCGCTTGGCTGTAGACAATGGATCGAGTGGTATGATCTGGATGAAAGCTAGAGGCATGTAGGTAGGAATAGCGGTCAGTAGGTTTCCGATATAGGGTGGTGTTTATGTGACCATCGCTTATTAGCACCGTAGTGTCCAGGAAGTGGATCTCTTGTGTGGACTGGTCCAGGCTGAGGTTGATGGTGGGATGGAAATTGTTGAAATCATGGTGGAATTCCTCAAGAGCTTCTTTTCCATGGGTCCAGATGATGAAGATGTCATCAATGTAGCGCAAGTAGAGTAGGGTCATTAGGGAACGAGAGCTGAGGAAGCGTTGTTCTAAGTCAGCCATAAAAATGTTGGCATACTGTGGGGCCATGCGGGTACCCATCGCAGTGCCGCTGATTTGAAGGTATACATTGTCACCAAATGTGAAATAGTTATGGGTCAGGACAAAGTCACAAAGTTCTGCCACCAGGTTAGCCGTGACATTATCGGGGATACTGTTCCTGACGGCTTGTAGTCCATCTTTGTGTGGAATGTTGGTGTAGAGGCTTCTACATCCATAGTGGCTAGGATGGTGTTTTTAGGAAGATCACCAATGGACTGTAGTTTCCTCAGGAAATCGGTGGTGTCTAGACTAACACGGCTGCTACTCTGAAACCTATGTTTGTGTTGTACAAGAGGGGAAACATGTTATAGGGATGGGATTCTTGTATGGGACAGAGCTCAGCTCTGTGAGTCTCCATGAGGGGGGCCTTTGGGTAAGGGGTGAGGCTGGAGAATGTACTGCTATGCAGATCCTATGTCCACTCACCATGGAGCAGCTGTGCTTACTTGCCAGGGAGGAGGACTCCTCTCCACGTAAGACTCACAGTTCCTGGTCCCCAGGTGAGTCACAGGTGCTGGAGAGATTGCCATGGGCCATGTTTAGCCACACAGTGAGTGTTCCGCAAAATGCACACACGCATGAAAACACATGAGCACATCTGCAAACCTGTGCTAATACGCAGTGTGTGTATACTCATGTACATGTTTGCATACTCATCTGTGCAGTGAAAATGTGCATATCTTAGAACGTGTGTGTGCATCAGTATCTATGCAGGCGTGTGGGTATATTTTGGTGCCTTATACTATAATGATCGGGGCATGATAAATAGACAGACAGACAGATAGACAGATACCCTATTGAGCAATGCTGCCAATCTACATGATCATATTCACTGCTCAGATGCTGCAGTGATGGGTTCTGGTATGGTTGCCTACAGGAGCTGGACAGCTGTGGAGGGGATGTATTTGAGCATGCAGTGTGCGTATTTTCCATATTCACACAAGTAACTGTGCATGAGATGTGACCAGCCACCCACCTTGAGCCATAACTTATTTGGATGGCAAACCCCCGCATACACCATCATTAAGGTGCTTCTCGGAACTGCATCGCCCTGGGCGAGAGGAGAGGCAGGAGAGCTGCAGGACTCAGCGTCCTCTCGTCTCCCCTGATCCAGCAGCCAAGTGCCCCATCTCCCTGGGGGACCTGTGAGCACTCCCCTCACCGTTGGCACTCAATCCCAGAAACAGCTGTCCGGAGCTAATTTATTTCCTAATGTGGCGGCAATGTTAATTTATAAATTACACTGGTAATTCAAGCTATTATTAATTTCAGATGGTGTAGGGCAGGCCTAATTAAAATATGACACCAATTGCCACACATATGTACCAAGGACTACCGTTTAAAATTAATAGGAATATTAAGTGTGACACTGGTCTCAGAGATGCTTTGCACAGTAATTATAGCAGCCCGGCTGCAGGAGATCTGATAAAGGCGATGGCGAGATTTCAAAGAAATAAATACAAAAATCCCACTCTCTCCCTGTTCCGGGGCTATTAAAAATATCTGCTGCTGCTTTTTTTTTTCCTTCTTCTTCTTCTTCTTTCAAGGTCAAACATACTTTTTCATTTGAAACAGGGCACAGGCATGGCACCACGGGAAGCATAGATTTAACAACCTGGATATTTTTTTTAATATGAGCTACTTATGAACATAGGGTAGGGGCACAGCCAGTACCAAGAACCAGCTGGCTCCATCTGTGCTGCAGTCCCAGCTTGCTGGTGAAGATGCTTTGGAGAGGTTTGGCACATGGCTGGGGGACCTCCGAGGACCACTGCAGGAGGTAGTGGTTGTGGTTCAGTAGATGATGCTCTTCAGCCAGCCCTGAGCCAATACAGCCTGGTGTTTGAGGGTGCCTTAGTGAAAGGGGCTGCGGTTGGTGGTTATCGCATGAACAGTGTCATACCCTTCCATCAAGGGGCAGAGTTGACTCTTCATTCCTGGCCCATAAACATGCCAGAGAGCCTGTCTGTGACAGCTGTCAATGCCCAGGTGTGAGGCATGTATTTTTTTTTTGCATGAACAACAGCTCTTTGTCCTCAGAATATGATATTCCATTTCCAGTCCATAATTTGAAAAGATGGTTCTGCTCCTCCCGATGCTTAGCTTTTGTCTGTTGGCCGCCCTGCTAGTTCGCTCTAGACTACTGGGGGTCCTTTTCCAAAGCCTCTTTGATTTCCATCAGTGTCACTGTGAAACTGGGAGCTAGTGCAGCATGCTAATGGAGTTGGTGCCCTGATCCCCTTCCCCCAACTTGCTGATGCTGGGGATATATGCCCAGCGCAGGGTGTCAGCCAACACCGGTAGTCACCCTGGACAACATCTGATCTCTGCCGGGTAGTGCTGGAGGTGCCTCAACATACACTGCCATCTCTTTCGAGCGCTAGGAAGGAGCTTTGCCATGGTTGCCTGGTGGGGTTTCTGATCTGATTGCACTATTACTGGGTGGCCAAACATGTACTATGATGGAATCGCTCCACTCCAAATACCTCAGCCAGAAGCGCTTTTTCTATTTGGGCGTACCACTGTTCAGCCTCTGACAAGGCTGTGATGGGGTGTAACAGCCCACACTGGGTACAGCAGGGGTTAACCCTTCTCTCTTAGCCGAGGAGACCACACACCCCCCAGGCTCTGCAGGGCATGTTCCAGCTGGAAGCAGGATATAAAAGCCAGCAGAACAGCTTAGTCTGGGCTGACTGCTGGCGGGGAAGGAGGTGTGTCGCCAGCTCCTGGGGGAGGAGTGCCTGCACTCCAAGACGCAGAGGCCAGCCAGTTGGAGATGGACCCCGACACACCAGCATGGGACATCGTGGAGAGGGGAAAGACTGGAGAATCCCAGAGAGGGAGGACTCCAGAGACTTGGGTAGGAAGTGATCCAGGGAGGTTTTGCGGGGAAACCGGACCAAGGTCAGTGTGTTTCAGGGGGACCCCCGCCAAGCTGGTGGCGGGGAAACCCACCACCGATAGGGCCCTGGATTGGGACCTGGTGGAGAGGGTGGGCCTGGATCCCCCTATCCTGGCCACTACTCACCCTGGGGTGATGGCCCTGCTCGCCACTAGTATTGACTCTGGCCATTGGGCCGCACTGCCCTGACAGCAAGGGCTGTGGTACTGATTTTGGCTGATAGGCTGCACTGCCCTGCTATCAAGGGCCGCATCAAGGACTAAGGCCCCTGGGCCGTGCAGCCCCGAGACCCGGGGCTCCCCTTCAAACTTGATCGTGGGGTGCTGAGGCCTCTCCCCTGCCTCCATGGGGTGATGGGGTGTATCAGCCCCGCGACAGGGGCTCTGCTGGCATAAGCGACAAAAGAGGAGCATCACCTTTCTCCGATGCATCACCCTGGAGTTTCCGTGGTTCTCCTGGCTGGTAGTACTTCAGGACAGGGGCATCTGTTATAATTTGTTTCACAGTGTCAAATTCTTGCAGTTGGGGACCTGCCCAGTCCCGTTCAGCATCCTGCCTTGTGAGCTGATGCTGCAGCGTGGACAGAACTTGGTCAGAAAATTTATCATGCCTATGAAGTGCTGTACCCTTTTCATAGCCACTAGAGCTGGCATGTCTCTGACTGCTTTCAGCTTTTTGGGATCTGTTTTCAGTCCCTCTGCTGTGAGCAAATGTCCAATATATGTCACCTCATGTTGTCTGAGTTGCATTTTTTCTCAGTTGAGTTTTAAGTTCTTGTCCCTGCATCACTGTAGAAAAACTTGTCGTTTTCTGCAATGGTCCCATTCAGCTCCTGTATCAATGCTCCCTTCACCTACAATAAGGATATCATCTGCAATTACTTCTTCACCGCAAGCAGTCCTTCCAGCACTTGGGCGAATTTTCTGTGCAACATCTCTGGTGTTGGGCTTATGCCCGTCAGCATGCGCAGCCATCTGTGGCAACCAAATGGCATTGCAAACATCGTCAGCATACCGGACTCTTTATCCAGGCTCATGTGCCAAAACCTATTCCTCACATCACAGAACACAAAGATTCTGGCTTTGGGAAGTTGTGGGCAGTGAATAGTGGCATCTTTTTAATACTCAGTTGAGTGGCTTTGGGTCTAGGCAGATGCATAATTTGCCTGATAACGTCTTTACCATCACTGTGCTCCTTACCCAAGTTGTGCTGGCCTCTTCACGTGCTATGATACCCCTGCTCTGCAGGCTTTCAGGCTCCCTGTGTACTGGATTACATAGTGCCGTTGTAATTTTCCTTCATGGTAAGCACACCGAATCCACAGCAGGGTCTAGTTCTAGTTGCAGCTTTCTTGCAAGGCCTTTGAAAATATCCCCATATGCTTCTTAAATGGTCTCAGTTGTCCATGGGTCTCCCTCTTTTGCATTGCAGCTGAACCTGATTGGATCCATCGCTTGCCTGGCCATAGTTCCCAAGAGGGATCTGTGGAGTTTATCTTCTACCACTACAAAGTTGAGCTGGAAACAACTGTTATATTTTGGATCAGTTGTTTTCAGGTCACATTTTCCTATGGGCTGCATTGTGCTCTTTGTACATTATTTGTTTGCATCTGCTGTTTGTAAAGCATGTGTTTGAGTCCAATTCACCCCAACAAATCAAATAATCATAAAAATGTAGGTCAGGATGGGACCTCAATAGGCCCTCTAGTTCAGTCCTCTGCACTGAGGGAGGACTAAGTATTATGTAGACCATCCTGACAGGTGTTTGTCTAACCTGCTCTTAAAAACGTCTAATGACAGAGATTCTACAACCTCCCTAGGTAATTTGTTCCGGTGCTTAACAACCCTTATAGTTAAGAAGCTTTTCCTCATGTCTAACCTAAATCTCCCTTCCTGCAATTTAAGCCCATTACTTCTTGTCCTTTCCTCAGTGGATAAGGAGAACAATTTATCACCCTTCTCTTTATAACAACTTTTTACCTTCTTAAAGACTGTTATCATGGCCTCCCTCAGTCTTCTCTTCTCCAGAGTAAACAAACCCAATTTTTTCAATCTTTCTTCATAGGTCATGTTTTCTAGACTTTTCATCATTTTTGTCACACTTCTCTGGACTTTCTCCAATTTGTCCACATCTTTCCTGAAATGTGGCGCTCAGAACTGGACACAATACGCCAGTTGAGGCCTAATCAGCATGGAATAGAGCGGAAGAATTACTTCTCGTGTCTTGTTTACAATACTCCTGCTAATACATCACAGAACGATATTTGCTGCTGCTTCTTTTTTTGGCAACAGTATTGCTTGGCTCATATGTGGTTTGTGACCCACTATAACCCCCAGATCTTTTTCTGCAGTTCTCCTTCCTAGGCAATGGTTTCCCATTTTGTGATTGTTCAATTGATTATTCCTTCTTAAATGGAGTCCTTTGCATTTGTCCTTATTGAATTCCATCCTATTTATTTCAGACCATTTCTCCAGTTTATCAAGCTCTAATTCTAATCCTGTCCTCCAAAGATCTTGCAACCCCTCCCATCTTGTTATCATCTGCAGACTTTATAAGTGTTCTCTCTATGCCATCATCCAAATCATATATGAAGATATTGAATAGAACTGGACCCAGGACAGATCCTGGAGGGATCCTACTTGATATGTCCTTCCAGCTTGTCTGTGAACCATTGATAATTACTCTCTGAGTATGGGTTTCCAATCAACTTCCCAATGATTTTTCAATCACGTTGCAGGAGGCCCTGCTATCCAGCTGAAATCGTGCAGGGCGTTTCCCTGTTCACATTGTTGATTACACAGAGGTTGATATGGTCTCTTGTTGCCTTCCTGTCCCAGTAGCCTGAACCTGGGATGCTCTCGGACCCAAAGAGAGAGTCATGACGTCACCACCACTGTCTGATGTGCTGTCTCGCTCTTGTACCTGTCTGGATGCATCTTTTTGAGACCTTCTGCTCTTGGGCACTCTGCTAAAATGGTCCAACTTGCCACGTTCCTTGCAATGCTGTATTAGTGCAGGGCACTTCTCCTTTATCCGCTCCTGCTGTCTCCCACTGTGGATACATCTCATTACGGGTACAGAACCCTGGCCCCCTGCTCTCCTTGGCTGCTGTCTTGCCTGCATGTACCATTGGGCACGTTGTGCCTCCTAGGGCTTTTCACCGTCTGGCTTGGTCTCTAGTGAAAACTCTGGGTTGCTCCACAGTTTCATTCTGCTTTGGGGAAAACTAGCTCTCCAGAGGACTGCTGTGAAGCTTGGGGCAGTGGTGAGCCTCAGAGAGCTGCAGACCTCTCTGCCTTGTTCCCCAGTAAGGCAAAGTAAAAGTTTTACTTTCCCGCTGTTGTCGTCCCCCTGCATGGCCAGGCCTGTGTACAGCTCAAACTCCGTCTACTGGGTCATCACGGTTGGTTTCTGCTGGCAAAATCCAGGGCTCTGGGAGGCTTCAGCCCAAGCTCCATGGCCCACGCTGCCAGCTGCTAGTCTGCAGAGAACTCACAGCTCCCACACTGCCCCCGTGGTTCATTATCAAAACGGGAGGGTGAGCACAGGTTAAGCTGAAGTGGAACTTATTAAATTCTGGGCACTGCTGTGTCCCTGTGTTGCTTCCAGCCTAACTCCCTGCATTTCTTGTTTTTCTGGTGTCCCGGTTACTGCAGGGAATGTGGGCCCTCTGACTCCAGTTCCATTGACCATGATATGCAGCTGTGGTGCACTTGGCATGCCAGCAGGGACTGTATCAAAACAAAGCCCTCCAGAGAGCACAGCCCATACATGAGTGGCTAAATCTTCAGTAGAACTCAGCCCATTTGGTACTGTTTGGAGCCCTGAGCTCATTGGAAAATCTGGCCCTGGTTGTCTATCAAGATACGTCAGTCCTTGCCCCTAAATTAGGGGATAGTCAGGCCTGGAGTCCTGGGACAAATTCCAACATGGGTGATGGCAATCTTCTTGCCTTCGCTCCCACCATCAGAGTCAATTGTGCGTGGTGTCCTGCACTTCCTCTCGTAAAGCCGGGAGCTGTTTTGCTCGTAGTGTGAAGCAGTTGCTACATTTCACACCAGAGGGGGTAGCATTTCTGTGCTGGATGAACTGATAACTGAGTGTGTATTGTGATCCTTCAGGATGGGAAGGTGCTTTCCAATGGTCAGATCGTATTAATACCCAGCTGATGGTAAAAGGTCCTGGACAAGGGGAATTTCTTGGCTCAGGGTCCTTCTGACATTGGTGTTTAGTTATGGAGATTCAAGCCTGGCGTTTAGACCAAATTGGAATGATCTTTATGGTTTGGTGAGGCAGCCTGTTAGCTGAACCAAAGGGATAGCTTGTTATCCACAGCTCCCCCCTGTATAGATCCAACATGAAGAATCCCATGTTCAGTGGGTGCCCGAGTCCTCTCAAAGGGTGAACTCTTTAGGATCACAGTCCAGGGGCCTAGCTAGAGAATTGACCATGTCCGTAGGGCCTGATCAATGAATTTCCCCTCTTGACCCAGAAGGGAATGTTTCCACACTGCGGGCTCCAAATCAATGCTACCAGGGTGGAAGTGGTCTTCTGCACATGGGCCGCCATGGGACCCTGCTAAACCTGGCTCTACAATTTCTTATTACTCCATGGCTGGACAGTAGCACTTGAGTTTCTCTCTTGCATCAGACAGAGAAAGGGGTGAAGAGGAGGGTTGGGGAGAAGGGGCCCATGTTAAGAGCTGTGTCAGGAAACATCACTGGCACTGGAGGTAGGTAGAGCGGCTTAAGGCCCCCCCCCCCGCCTTTCAACCAGCGTAACTGTTAACCCAGGTTTGACGCTGCTCCCTAGCCCGTGTTCTCCTTCTCTTTCCGGCCCCTGCAGCTGTGGGTTTCGTGAGCGAAGACGAGTACCTGGAGATCACGGGGATCACCAAGGAGCAATCTGGCGAGTATGAGTGTAGCGCATCCAACGACGTGGCGGCTCCTGTTGTCCGGAGAGTGAAAGTCACCGTGAACTGTAAGTAACCTCGGGTGCCAGCTCTTGGCTGCAGCACAGAGGAGATGCCGGGGGCAGGCGGTTAGCAGAGACATGGTGGTGGGCAACGAAAGGAGAGCACCCCTCAATGCGGTGGGGAGGGGTGGAGACCATTGTCCCCTCACACTCGGGCTGTATCGCTGCCAAAAGAAAAGGTGCATGGTCTGGGTTTGTGCAGAGGCCAGGGCAGGATGTGTCTGTGCAGAGGACTCGATGTGTCTGCAAGTGGTTGGGGCTGGGAAGGGCTGGGGGGGAGCTGGGTGTGTCTGTTGGGGAGGGCTGGGTGTGTCCTTGCAGGAGCGTGGGGGTGTTTGTGCAGGGGGCTGGGAGAGGGGAGGGCTGGGCTGGGGGCACCCTTTCAGGGAACTGGGGGTATCTGTGCAGGAGGGGAGGGCTGGGCAGAGCTGGATGTCTCCTTGCAGGGGGCTGGGGGCATTCGCAGAGTTGTTTGGGAAGGGGAGCGCTTGTTTTCTTAGCAGATGTAGTTCTACCCATTCGTTTGGTTTTTGAATTCCGTTTTTTCCAACTCCCCCACCTCCCTGGCTCTTTGTGTGCACAGGGCTTTCGCAGCCCATGGTGAGATGCTGTGCTGATAACCTCTGGGGAGAAGTGAAGAGGGAAATGAGCAGCAAGTGGGAATTTATAAACAAATAATGAGCAGAAACGCTGCTGCTAAGAGAGTGGGTGAAGAAAACTCATCCCTCCTCGCTCCCTACTCCTCTGTGGACACACACACAGACACACAGTGCATGCATTCAGACACACACGGGCACAGACCCAGGGGGCATGCACTTCCACATACACACACTGTAGTACACACAGGAGCACCTGTGCTCAAAAAGCATACACATGGGTGCATGCGTTCACACACATATGCTCAAATACCTGTGCGTGAACTCACACTACTGCAAAAACATGTGCACGCATTCATGCTCATGCACAAATGTGCATGTGCTCTCGCATGTGTACAAATGTGTGCATGTGCTCACACACATGCACAGACAAACGTGCATGCACTCATACTCATGCACAATGAGTGTGCAGGCACTCACTCATGCACAGATAAACGTATACATGCTCTCACACTCATGCACAAACGTGTATGAGCTCACACATATGCACAGACCAACACATGTGCATGCGCTCACCAGCATGGGCATATTCACTCTCACGCAGGCTCATACATGCACACACAAAGTCACATGCACTCACACCAAAGGAACAAAACTGTTAGGAGTGGAGAGAGCCAGAGGCTCCAATAAGCATGTGCTGCTGGTGAACTGGGGCAGACAGACGGAAGGGCCCATGCTGGTTAGAGACACAGAACGAGGTTTGGGGTCATTCCCTTCCCATCTGCTTGAGTGCTGGGTGTGAAGTTCCTTGCAGGCCTGTAAAACAGCACTTGAGTGGCAGGAACTGGGCACCGGCTTGGGGAACAGGCCTCGTGTTGGCTAGGGGAGGGCGGCACAGGGACCTTCTGCCGCAAACTGATTCATTTGGCTCAGCCCACGAGGTGGGGTAGAAAGAGAGGCTTGCGGAGTGAAGGCAGAAAAGAAGGGTTTTCCGAGGCCCCGGGGAGAAACCCGCACGCCCTCATGTCCCCGCAGACCCGCCGTACATCTCGGACGCCAAGAGCACCGGGGTGCCCGTGGGGCAGAAGGGCATTCTTCAGTGCGAAGCCTCCGCCGTCCCTGCTGCAGAATTCCAGTGGTACAAAGACGACAAAAGGTAGGTGAATCTGATGGGGTTTGGGGGTGGAGGGAGATGGAAAGGCCTTGCAGGTGGCATCCGCCCCAGCACAAAAACTTTCTACCGCCATTCCCAGGGGATTTACCTGCATCATCTCCTGGGCTGGCTGCCCTTTGCACTCCACTCACCTTGCACAAAGCTGGAGTGGTTAAGCCTTCACTTGAACTGCAGAGCCTGTTAGCACCGGAAAAGGGAGGTCAGTGACCTGATGTCATCCTGTCTTTGTGCCCGCTAGGCTGTCACTGCAGGAGAGAGGAGGGGGATGGAGGTGGGGAATAGACCACTCCCTGGTAGTGCTGTTGTAAGAGGCACCAGGATTCTGTTGTGATTCCACACCACCTCCCCGCCCCCTCCCCCTGCGGCAAAAAGAGCCATAAAAACAGCATGTCAAGGAAGGCGCAGGGAAAGCGACTAGCCTCTCCATCCAGTGCACCCAGGTGCAGTTTCCAGGCAGGGGAAACAATAATTAAATATTGAGCATCCCTCGGTCCCAGGTGTTTTAATTAAATGATGAGGAGAATAGAGGAAGCCAGATTGCCAAGCCATTTACTCTCCCTGAATCTTGTTTAGCCCTTTAAAAAGAGGCTTTTTCAGAGATAGCGAGGCCAGTGCTCCTGGGAGCAAAAGGAAAAAGACCAGCAGCTAATTAGAGATGGGCCCAAGGTGGAGTGTTTAGATCCAGATGCAAACTTGCCCGTAGTTCAGCGGCTGGTGGCGTTCAGATCCAAAGTCTGATCTGGATTCTAAGCCAGATTTCCCCCCAACTTGGGTAGGGTTCGAATCTGGATTTTTGTATTGGGCCCAACTCGGCACTAGTAACCTGATCTGTACAGGTGCTGAGCACATGCAGCACTGATCCATTCCAAAAGGAACTGCAGTTGTTTGACACGTCTTAAAATCAGGTCATGAATTTATATTTAATTCAACTCTTTCTCCACAATATAGAGTATCTGAACTCCTAGGCTAGTTTTCTTGCCTGGGAATGGATCTTCTGGGCATTTGTTTTCAAAGTGGCCACAATCTGCACTCTAAAGTCAGTTACCTTGAATTCAGATGTGCATGACCCGTGCTGCATGTGTAAATGGCATTTGTGGGCCTAAAGGGGGCAGCGTGATCCAGTGGTTACAGAAGTGGGCTGAGAGTCAGTTAACCTAATTTCAGTTCCTGACTGCCATGTCCCCTTGGATGACCTTGGGGCAAACCATTATGGTCTTTGTGCCTCCTTTTCTCCATCTGTACAATGGGAGCAAAAGTAATTCCTCTCCTTGGTGAAGATTGCGTGGCTCCTTGCCTGAAAGTGCTGATAGTATTACTGGAAGCACAAATCCAGGCTTTGGGGGTATGTGAAAATGCAGCAGCTTTAAGACTAAAGATGCTCCCGGTCCAGTTCCTTTGAAATGGCAGATGAAACGTAAGGCCCTTATCATGCCAGAATGAGGCCCCTATGGGAAGTGAAGAAGGAGGGTCTGGTGACTAGGGTGCTAGCCTGAGATTTGTGAGACTTGCGTTTGGTTCCCAGCGATGCCACTTTTCTGTGGGACCTTGGACAAGTCACTTAACCTCTCTGTGTTTTGCTTCCCCCTCTGTGAAATGTGGATCACAGCATTGTCCAACTTTATGGGAGTGTGGTGGAGATAAACACATTAAAACAGCTTGTGTGACGCTCAGATCCTATGATAATCTATCAGCATAAGATTAGATAGATCTCTGTTTATGTAGGCCCTACACCAACTGTTAGGGTTGTTTCATGTGTTTTGTGTGTTAAGCACATCCCAGGAATGGAGAAATGGAGGATATTTTGCCATCGGGCTATGCACTTTTCAGAAGCAGGCCATATTGCACTGATCTTTAAACCACTAATATGAATAATATTCATATTCATATTGAAGCCAAATGCTATTTAGAGGTGTCAGATGAGACCCAAAGCAAGCTGGGGTGGTGGTAATGAAGAGCAGGCACCCACTGGGAGGAATTAGCTAGTAAAAAAAGACCAGAGTGCCTGAAGAAATAGAGATGCTGGGGAGGAGGGCGAGTGAGTTGTGAAAGGAGGAAACAAAAAATCAGTGAATGGCAGACCTGCAAAGGATGTCACGCCACACTGCGTTTAGCCAGAAAGAGGGCAGTGCGATCCAGCTGTGACCCACCTCCTTGGCTCGCCTTCTTCCTCCCTGCCCTACACTATGGTTTCCTGTAGGTAGGATACTTGGAGCTAGGGTTGGGGTTCTTATGGGTAGGGCTCCCTGCACTAGGATTAAGGTCCTTATGGCTAGGGCTCCCTGCCCTAAGGTTAGGGTTCCTAAGGGCCTGGTACTTGGAGCTAGGGTTAGGGTTGCTGTGGGAGGATACCTGGAGCTAGGGTTGGGGTTCCTATGGGCCTTGTACTTGAAGCTAGGGTTGGGGTTCCTATGGGCCTGGTACTCAGGGCTAGGGTTAGGGTTCCTATACATAGGGCTTTCTGCCACTTCACAATCTTCCCAGAGCCTAGCCAGGCACATACCATGCTCTGCTAGCCGGAGAAGGGCTCTCTGGAGCGGGTTTTCCTGGATCCTAGTTTGAATCGAACAACAGGATTAAACTCAGCACTCCCTTGGCAGTAAGGGTGGAGCAAATAGATTTGGCTTAAATCAAGGGAAGACTTGAGTTTCTGACCTTTTTCTGGGCCAGGACTGAACTTTGCTGGAGTTCTGGAGGAGCTGGTGACTGGAAGAAAGGCTCTTGTGCCTGACATCTCTCCAATCCCCCTGTCTCCAGTCCCATGCAGGGCTCCTTCCTCTTCCAGTTGTCCCTCTGGTCTTCTCTTCTCTCTGTAGCACCTCAGCAGTGTCCCTTGAGAGCGATGCCAGCTCCTCCCATCTCTGTAAGTCCCCGCCAGACCATTTCATCCATCTAACATGATGTCCCAGGCCTCTTCTTCCCACTACACAATCCTCACTCAGTTTCCTCCAGCTCCATCTACCTCTCTCTCCGGTCTCCTCTCTGTGAAGGTCTTTGCAGGCACCAGGGAGCTCAGCAACATGTTTGCAGAACCCCAAACTACAACTCCACTCAGACCAAGCCTGCTATGGGCCTGCTCTCTGATGTGCCCCTGAAAGCATGCCTGGATTTATCAGCAATGCCGGGGCCCAGTGGACACACTGCCAGGGGTTCCCCCAAAGGCCTGGGGGGATAGATTTTAAGGAGGAAGGGGGTCAGGAGAACTTGTTAGGGATGCGTGAAGGAAGTGGTCCATGGAACAGGGGGTTAGGCCACCTGTTGGGGTTGTCAGATTTGGAAGGGAACAAGGGGATAATTTTGAAGGCAGAGGGGAGAGGAGTGTAAAGCTGGCATGGAGGGAAGAAACAGAGAATAACAGGGGAAACCCCGAAGTGCTTTAGGACTCATCCAAACAGGATCTCAATACCTAGTGCGTGTTCAGATGGCTCAGTCCCTACATGCCAGGGGACTGGAGCCGTGCCATGGTCATGTGCTTATTTCTCATGTATGGACAAGTCTAAAACCGGCCCCAGAGTCTGTCGTTTTGCTGGTAAAGAGTTGCTGTGTCCACATGGTGATCATCGCCGCCTATCCTGGGAGCTTTGCAAGACCCAAGACTGTTCTGCCATGGTGGCTGCTCTGCTTATCTGCGGATGCTTCTTGTTCTAGCTCAGCTCTGAGGCAGTCTGAGTGTGGTCTGGTGGATAAGGCATAGGATGGGACTTGAGACTCCAGTCCCTGCTCTGCCGCTGACCTGTTCTGTGACCTAGGGCCATTCATTGCATCTCTCTTTTTCTCCACCTACCCTTTGTCTGTTTAAATATAAGCTCTTCAGGTCAAGGAATGTCTCCCTCTATTTGTCCGATATGGTGGAGCTCTGATCTCAGGTGGGTTCCCTAGGTTTTACTGCAATAGGGATAAGAGCCCAGCGGATAGTTAGCAGCCCCTTGCTCTGACCATGTCTTCCATTCTGAAAGTGTTACCATGTCCCTTTCCCATTCTCCCCTCGCCTCAGGCTGGTAGAAGGACAGAAAGGGGTGAAAGTTGAAAGCAAAGCCTTCTTCTCCAGACTGACCTTCTTCAACGTCTCCGAGCAGGATTACGGGAACTACACCTGCGTGGCCTCCAACAAGCTAGGAAATACCAACGTCAGCATTATCCTGTACGGTAAGTAGGGCCGGGTGCAGGGTGGGGAGAAGGAATTAGGGGGAAGCCAATGCAAGGGGGAGAGGATGGAAGGATGCAAACCCCCAGGGGTTGTTTTTTCTGGGTGTTGCTAACAGACAGGACTGCCTCAGTGTGGAGCCTCCATTCATCTCAAAGTGGAGATGTCACCAGATGGGATGCATATTTTTTATCAATTGTTTCTGCTTTGGTAGGGTTCTGAAGTTGCAAGGGGCAGATCACGCATGCTCAGCTGTTATTCCCAGGTATAGTGAGACCAGGAGCAAGGTGGGCTGAGCTACCAGTGCAGCACCTTGGAGATGAGTGGCCTCTTCTCCAGGCAAAAGGAAATCCAGTCTCCATGCTTGTTTCACCCCAGTTTCTTCCACCCATGCCCTTTCATTCTGACTTGCTGGAATTCATTCCCCCAGAACTTCATCCTCCATGTTTGTTCATTCCTGGGTTTCCCCAAACCCTGCTGTCCCAGTATGCCCCCAGCACTCACCTGGGAGGGACCTCCTGCACTGAGAGAGGAAGTCTTCTCCATCTCCATGCAACCCTGGGCTTGTCCACACACTATTTTCTCCTTCCTCTCCTTGAAACCCCCTCCTTGATTTGCTCTCGTCCTTTGTCCCTTACCCTATAAACTTCTCAGAACTGACCTAAGAGCTGGCCAGCTGAGAGCCCCTAAATCAGAACAACTGTCACCCCGCAAACAGCCTAGGTTTGATTGAAGTTGGACATTAAGATCTGAAAGGGCTTTGTGAGAGTGAGTGAAACCTGTTTTTGCTGAAATAAACCCACCTACCTCATTGCCCCAAACACCTACTGCATGTTTCATAAGAGTTGGATGAAATTTTGATAGTCCCTGACCCGCATTGTGTCCCCATGTTCATGGCACCTCAACGTTTCAAAACAGATCCAGACTAGGGAATACAAAAAAATGGCAAAATAGCCAGTTTGTGTTGTGTTTTTAGCCTGATCAGAAGAAATCAGGAAGCCTGCAAGAAAGTTTGTCCAGTTTCTCAGGTTTTGAATATGGCAAAGTCCAAGGGTGTTCTCGGCCAAGCTTTGCTTTGAAACTTGGTAGCATTGCAAAATTTGGATCCAGATCCGGTTAGGGATTCCAATCGCCCCTGAAGTTTGATATTTACCAAGCTGGGACTTGGAGCCTATCTCTAGTTTTCATGGTAATAAACTACAGGAGCACCCTTAAGGTGTGCTGCAATCGGCCAGATGGGGTCATGTGTCTGCAGCTTCGCAGAGAGCCGTGAAAAGCTACAGTAACCGAGCCTGATCTAGGCAGTACTTGCTTTGTGCAAACCTGAATCTCAAGATTGTTTTGCTGAGAAACATGGAATTTTCAGCCAGCCACAGCCACAAACCAGATAGACTTGGGCTGACTCCTGGATATATGCAGGAGACTTTGTGGTTTCTCATGTTTTTAAACTTAAACCTTGGCCAGTTTGGCTGAGTTTCCATTTGTGTTTTTGGATCTGTCAAATCCCAAATTCAAGGGACCCAAACCCAGATTGGATCCAGATTTGAATTTGCGCAAGTCCAGGGGAGCGGGATGGAACGCTTGATCCTTATGACAGAGACATGGCCCAATAAGGAAGTTCTAGTCCTGATCTGCTGTGCACGACTCCAGAGCGTAAAGAACCCATGCCGCTCTGTCATCGTGTGTAAGCTTCCAGGTCACATTTCCTGTTACTGCAGCATAAAAAAACAATAGAAAGATGACTTTGCCGGAGGGAGGGAGGGGGATGGGGAGTTCCGCGCTCTTATCTGGGAGACGTTTTCTCCACATGCCAGAGCTGTGATTAGAGTGATGCATCCATCTGACACCGCTCACAGTCAGGGAGGACATAATTGCTCAACACATTTGTCACGCGTCTCACTGCTATGGCAGTCAGTGGTGTTGGAGCCTGTACCGCTGATCAGGAACCGATTGGGGAGCAAACGTCTTATCACTCCCTTCCCAGATTCCCCCACACCCAATTCCAGCCCACACCCATAGCCAGCTGTCCTACACCACTCCTGTGGTGATACCTTCCATTGCACTAGCAGCACCTGTATCCCACATACCATGGGCTGAACCTCATCTTATTATCCAGGCTGACCTGTGAACATCACGAACTCCGCCCCTGTTAATTATGTCATTGTCTCCTAGTAACTAGCGACTGCTAATAGCAGAGGGAGATTTAAAAAAAAAAATAAAGGGACAGAAATCCAGACAGTGTGAGAGCTGGACAAAATATGCGATGGACCAGAAGGGATTTTTGGGTGGCTTCATTTCAGGGCATCTGATTTTCAGAGGTGCCGAGCACTTCCCCTTTGAAAGTCAGCTGCCTAGACGTGTCTGAAGCCGAGCGTCCGCAAAACTTGAGGCATGCAAAATTAGATGCCACTGTTGAGCCTGTGGCTCTCCCCTCCCACCTCGGCCTCAGGTTACCTATCTATAAAATGGCTGCAGAATGTTAAGCATGTACTGGATGTGCAGGTGGCATCAGCCTGCACTGGAAGGAATGTCTCAGTGCAGCTACTGCTGCTGCCTTCCCTTGTGGTTTCTGCTGTGGTTAGAGTGGCTTTATTTTTCTGTGGGAGTTTCAGAGGCGCTCCACCAAACGAATCTGGGAGCAAGAGGTACTGAATTGCACATTGCCTGGAAAGCCTCCCCCCATATCCCTATTTCAGGCAAGCAACACCCAACACCTTTTTGTTCATTGACTCCTTTATAGCTCAAGTTTCAGCCACTTTCCACCACCATTACCTCATCTACTTGCAGATTATCCCCATTACAGGGGACCCCTGCCTCAGTTTTCCCTCAGGCCACCTTCTCCCTTAACGCCCACCCCTGGGGTCACCCTGGCCTTTGGGGAACCTTCCAGGGCCCCCTCACTTTGTGCTGGGCTGCTGAGGAACTGGTCTGAAAGTGTGAGCCAGGCCATGGCTGATTGGTTAACACTGCTGCAAACCATACTGTTATTGGCCGTGGGAGGAAGGGGGTGGAACAATGGGAATGTGCTGAGTCAGTTTTTCCAGTCAATCATGAGTCAGGCTGTGCTGATGTGAACAGTGGGGTGGTTGTGAGGTTGGATTTGGTGTTGGAAATCATGGGATGAAAAGCAAAGCATCTTAGAGCCTTAAAACCCCTTCTGTGCTGCTCAGCTTCCTGCCCTGCAGGAGACGTTCCTCTGAGTAACACTGAGTTCCTGTAAAAAGAAACACCCTACCTGTAGAACAGGTGAGATTGTAACATACTAGGGCCCCAGTCCTGTAGGTGAGTCTGTGTAGGTGCAGGGATTGATCTGCCTGGATAAGTCGGGACCTTGAACTGTATATAACATCCCTGCAGCTATCCAATCTTTGTCATGCTTCACCTCACCATGCACAATCTCTAGTACCTATTGTATAATACAGCCTTGCAAAATTCTGTATGCCCAGGGGTGGGGACTTTATTTTGATGGGCGAATAATGTATTGTTAGCTTTTCATTTTCATTGTGGTAGCAAGGACAAGCATGGAGATTTTGTGATTGGGTTGGTACATTTCCAGAGAGGCACTTTGGTCTAGTGGACAGTGCACTGGACTGGGAGTCAGGAGACCTGGAGCTCTGCCACTGACCTACAATGTGGCCTGGGGCAAGTCTTTCCCCATGTCTATACCTCTGGTTCTCTCTCCTGTCATTTGTCTATTTCAGTGGTAAGCTCTTCGGGGAGGGGATGATCTCTCACAATGTGTTTTTACAGCGCCTGATGCAATGGGGCCCTGGTCTTGGCTGGCACCTTCAGGCATTCCTATAATTATAATCTCCCTTTTGCAAGGCTGCCATAACGTTATTTATTATTTTAAACTAATGGAAACATCATTCCTGCAATTTCCCATGATTCATTTCGCTCACTTCAGAAAGAGTCTGCTGTGCCCCAGCCCCGCCCTCCAACCTTTTAAATGCCCCCCCCCATTCCACCTCTTATTTACACGTCAGAGTGTTTGAGGAGTGATATGTGAACTATAATTATTTTTTTTGTCATTTTTCTCTTCCGTCGTTTCCTCCCCTGGTTTAGAAATAAGTGAGCCCACAAGCTCAACCTTGTTCCAAGGTCAGTATCGCTCTTGCTGTGTGTCACAACCGCTGTCCTTCCCCTGCCTTTAATCTCTGCCTGCTCTCACATTCCCTGTTTCGCTGTCTGACAACATGCATGGAGGCCAGTACCACTTCCTGGAGGGCAGCTAGAGATGATGCAGGTAGACGGGCTGTGACTGGTCACCTGGAATTTGTCTCCATAAATAGCATGGCTTAAACTCGACACGCAGAATTCCTTCCAGGGGTGGGGGGTGCAAAATGTGGTTCCACTTCATCTCTTCCTGAAGCTTGCGCCCAGACTCCTTGTCCTTGTGCAATCTTCTCCTTCAAAGGATTGTAACTAGGGTCTCTTCAAGCTGGATCCAGTCCCAATTCTTCTCCTAATTCTGAATGATGCCGTGTGAAACATTCCCCTGGATCCTATTGCAGATATTGGACCCAGTCCTGCAAGGTACTGAGCTCCAGCTGCTCCCATTAAATGTGCAATGGAAGTTGAGAGCGCCTGATAGCAGAACAAACAGTCAGGCCTTTGAGAGCTATAGGTGAGACATTAATGGAAACTTCTTGTCCTGAGGGGATTTGCTGTGCCCACATCTGCATTGGGGTTGTAGACTCGAGGCCATTGTTCTTGCAGTCCTTCTTATGGCACAATGCCGCTTGGCTTCTGAACACACAGAAGGACTGTAGGGTCTTAATCATGCTGCTCCCATGAGGATGAATGGGGATTCTGTGGCTGAGTGCTCATACACTACACTAATTGTTGCAGAGGAGTGCAGAGGAGGCTGGGATGAGGGATGTGCAGCAATAAGGCATCCTGCAGTTGCTGGAGACCCTGGCTCAGGAGCATTCTTAGGCCTTGCTGGGAATCCGGTGCAAAATCAGAGCAATGCACCAGATCTTTAGACGGGAAGGCTAAAAGAGAGCTGGCTTTAGGATTTGGGGAACCTCTACTGAGGTTATTCTTGGAGGGTCCCCAACCTTTTAATCTCCCCTTTTCTCATGCAATCTCCTCTGTTCATGATCAGGACAGGGTTTGGAAGATTTCCTCCCTGCTCTAGGACTGGCCTCCTCCAGATCAGAAATTGCACTGGTCTTTTCCCTGCCAGCTCGGGCTGAAACAGAGCACCCAGGCAGCAGCAGCACTCTGAGTGCTACAGTTATTTTGGGAGTGACTGTTCTGCGAACGGAATCCCCCTTGGCTTTTTCTTTGACAGCTCTCAAATGACAGCTGCTGTCTAAGAGCATCTCACCATTAACCCTCTGAGGTAGGGCATGAGCAGACCAGCTACACAGAGGGATACCAAGGGGCACTGTGTGGCTTGCTCTGGGGGAGAGAGGCTACATGCATGATAGTTTAGTGCAGAAGGGGAAATAGCATAAGGTGGAGGTAAAAGAGAACCAGCTGTAGGAGTGAGTATCCTCCCAGCGGGGTCCATGGACAGCCTTGCCCGTCAGAGCTAAAAGAAAATATCCGTGAAGGAGTCCAGTAATTCCTGCCAGTCCTCCTACATGACTGGCACCTTCGTTTATTATACAGTCAAGATCACGAAGGGAAGGGATGGGGGAAAAAATCACCCTTACTCCATGGAGTTCTTAAAAAAATAAAAGACTCCGTAGCAATACTGGTTCGTTTATCTGCATTCCCTCTCCCCTCACAGTGTCAACAGAGACAAGGTCGCCTTATGCCCACATGCGGACGCGTTTATTAACTCATCGCTTCATCCTGTTTTGTTTTTCTTCCTTTTCTGTTTATCTCTTGCATGCCAATGCCCGCATCTCTCCTCTTCGTGCCTCCCTCCATTCTGCTGTGTAAGTACCCACCAGCCCTAACAACCTTCATTCTACTAAACTCCTTAGTGTTCTGTAAAAAGGGGAAGTTGGGAGGTGTTGGGCAGACAAAAACAATGCCTTGTCGCAGAAGCCAACCAGCTAATGCACAGAGATGTGACAGATGCATGTGCAGGCATGGCGATAGAGTAGATACTGGCTGAGATATGGTAGATGGAGACAGGTAAAGAATTGGGATGCTTTAGATGGGTGAACACAATTGCTAATGGGTTGTGAATAGGTGTAGGTGGGTTGAGACTAGCCATATTGCTAAATGACAAGTATCAGAGGGGTAGCCATGTCAGTTGGTATCCACAAAAACAACAAAGAGTCTGGTGGCACCTTAAAGACTAACAGATTTATTTGCGCATAAGCTTTCGTGGGTAAAAACCCCACTTCTTCAGATGCATCTGAAGAAGTGGGGTTTATGTTGTTTTTATTGCTAAATGAGACAGGTGTGGGCAGTTCTAGCTAGATCCCAGCTAGATGGGAGCGGAGTCCTAGGGCTGAGAAAGTTCCCAGTATGGAAAAGGTTAAGAACCACTGAAAGAGATGGATGAATGAGACAGCCGTGGACACCGTCAATGGTTTGTATAAGTCGGCAGATAGGTGCAGTAGATAGATATCATAGATCTATGTGACATATATACATACTGATGCGGGGAGAGAGGCGGGATGAGGGACGGATGGATGCAATACACAGACAGATGGATACCGGGGATAGAAATTATTAGTCCGTTTACAGGTGACTCAGCTCTGCAGAGAGAACAGGGTTAACATCTCAAAGTCCTGGTAACTGTTTATAACCGTTTGAGCTTCTCGGAAGATGGCTGTTGCACAGAGATTCTAATTATGTCACTTGCTTCAAGAGGTCCCTCTTGGAAGGCTTGTGGATATATTTGCCAGCCATTTGTCCTCTCCAGTGAGGTCATGAGCTCTGTGTCTCAGTGGCATGCAGAATCACTCAGACTGCTTTTGTGACACAAGGAAAGAAGCTGACTCAAGCTGCTATGCCAAGGGCTTTGGCAGCTTTGATCTCCAGGCGCCCCAAGTCTCTGCCACATGAGCATTCCCTCTGACCACAGTAGGATTTGGAGACACATCCCAATAAAAGGCTGTGTTGGACGCTCTGGGCCAGATTCATTCCTGGAGTAACTCCATTGCCTTCAATGGAATCAAACAGGGATGAAGTTCACCCAATAGAAATAGAAATCAGCAAACCTGAGCGGGTAGAAAGCTCTAATGCTACCAGAGTCTGACATTGGAGTTGACTAGACCTTCCAGAATGATTTGTTGAATTGCTCCAAAGGCTGTAAGGTTTTGTGAAGTGGATAGGATCACTGGGCCTGATTCACCACTCAGATACCCCAGGTTGACACTGTGCTGTATCAGATCCAGTGTGTTTGCTGTGGTGAAGCTTGGGGAGTTGAAGGTGGGGTGTTCTCTGTTGCAGACACTTGCCATGGAATTGGTTCCCCCCAGAAATACAGAGCCTGGCCACACTTAGAACATGGGGCCAGATGCACCTCTTTGCTCTGGCCTTCCTAAGAGGTCAGGCACTAGAATCTCTGATCACCCAGCCTGCTGCTTAGGAGTCATCGCCTTGCAGCTTATCCATGTTCTTGTCACAGATACGCCACTTGGGAAAGAGGGTGAGCCAGAAATCCACCTGTGCTCACTTGAAACACAACCCACATGTGTGTTGAGGCTCTGAGAGCCAGGGCACATGAGCTGAGAACAGAGGGACTGCCACTCCAGGGACGGACCGGTGTTCCATTGAATCGTCTATCCTTTCTCCAGACTGGTCTACACTGAAAACTTACATCAGCGTAGCTATGTCTCTCAGGCATGTGAAAAACCCACTCCCCTGAGAGACATAGTTAAGCCGGTCCAACCCCCAATTCTTTTGTTGACCTTGCTACTGCCTCTTGGGGGAGGTGGATTACCTGTGCTGACGGGAGATCCACTCCATAGATGGTGTTTACACTGAAGTACTATGGAGGCACAGCTGCAAGCAGTTTAAGTGTTGGATGCTTCAAAGGAAATCACAATGCATCTTCCTGCAATAATATCCCCATGGGGTGGGTGTCTCCCTGCTCCCAGCTAGCGACTGGTTTATGGCCTGAATCAGTACCCTGATATATCTTCTTCAAGGTCCCTGGAGGTACTGTACAAGTAAAGGTACTTGATGGGAGATTTTCACTCTGCCATGCCCCACGCCTCCCCTTTACATGCACACAGACCATTGGGCCGGGAGCTAGGGGGAATGCACAATAGCATCTTGCTTCTGAGCCTGTCTCTCTCACTTGGAGTGTTCTCTGAAGGACCATTCGCAGCAGCCTGAGCCACGTTGCTGCTGTCTTACCGCTTCGCTCAGTCCCCATGGAGTCTTTTATCCCCCAGGCATTAAGCTGGCTTTTGATGGTATCAGCACTTGGTAAAAGGTCGGCTGATTAACAACTCACAGCGATCATCAAGCCAATTTAATAGCACATATGGGACTGGAGTAAAACTCCTGACATCACAAGGGAACAATTGTGAAAAGAAGTGGTTATCAAAGACAGGCTCAGCATCCCCTGAGGAGTAAGGGGAGTCACTTAGGAGCTAGACTTCCGGTTTGCAGCACTTATAGCCATAGCATGTGCCAGAAAATTTGCCGAGCTTTCTGCTATAAAGCAGCATCTTCTGGGCTTTTTGTGTGTGTGTGTGCTACCCCGAACTGCGACTCTTTCTGCTTGGAATCAGCAAGATCAGCAAAAAGCTGTTGATTGCAGGAGTGGCAGGAGATCAGGAGGTTGTTTGTCCTTTCTTCACCCTTCTAGAAAAGCAAGATCACATGATCATGTTGCTGGACATGTTGAGTTGCTTGAATGTCATGTCCATGTAGCCTTCTTCCAGGACAGGAAGGGTCATGCATGCTGGGTCCTAAGGTGGCACCGTGACATGAGCATGATTCCTGTCTGCAAATGGAAGAAGAGCTGGGATTGATCAGGAATTGCAATTAAACTAACACAGTGGGGGCAGGGCAGGATTCTTCAGTAAAACCAAATGCTCTGAGGTGATGCCTCATAGCCTGGCAGAGAGCACGGCTGGATTCCCATCACCATCTGTGAGGGCCTTTGCCTTATGGGTGATTTTTCAAAATGTTTTATGCGTGTGCAGAACAGGGCAGGCGGTTCAGTCCCTATGCTGGCCTACGTAGGTACTAGCTTTATCTTTCCCACATCAGTGAAAAGAGAACATCTTATCTATGGAGGCTGACCCTATGTCCTAAGAGCCCCTCTGTGAACATCAAAATGCCCCCTCCCAACCTTTGACAGTCAGTGAAGCAATTTCCAGAAGGGAGGCTTCTTGGGAAATGAAGGACCTCTGTGATCCCAGGGTTTTCATGTGCCACTCATCAGAGCCGCATGTGGTCCTGTTGCCCACCCCCAGACAGTAGGAGCCATCAGAACTTCAAAGGCATAAAAGAAGCAAGTGACATAATTAGAAGTAGGAATGGTGGTTGCTATAGCACCAATCTCTCAGTGAAACTGTCTTTTCATAGGACCACTGTGGAAGGGCGCTCAGTAGGTCATCTAGTCCAGTCCCCTGTACTGAGGCAGGACTAAGTATTTTTTAGACCATCCCTGACAGGTATTTGTCTAACCTGTTCTTAGAAATCTCCAGTGATGGAGATTCCACAGCCTCCCTAGGTAATTTGCTCCAGTGCTTAACTACCGTTACAGTTAGGAAGTTGTTGTCATGTCTAAATCCCCCTCACTGCAATTTAAGTCCCTTATTTTATGTCCTCTCCTCAGTGGATAAGGAGAACAATTTATCACTTTTCTCTTTATAACAACTTTTTACATTCTTGAAGACAGTTATCACTTCCCTCCTCAGTCTTTTCTTCTCCAGACTAAACAAACCCAGTTTTTTCAGTCTTCCCTCGTAGGTCATGTTTTCTAGACCTTTCATCGTTTTTTGCTGCTCTCCTCTGGACTTTCTTCAATTTGTCCACATCTTTCTCAAGTTTAGTGCCTAGAACTGGACACAGTACTCCAGTTAAGGCCTTATCAGGGCTGAGCAGAGCGGAAGGATTACTTGCTTACAATGCTCTTGCGAATACATCCCAGAATGATGATCACTTTTTTCCAGCTGTATGACATCGGTAGCTCATATTTAAATTGTGATCCACTCTCGAATCCTTTTCTGCAGTATTCCTTTCTAAGCAGTCATTTCCTGTTTTGTATTTCTGCAGTTGTTCCTTTTGTTCCTTTCTATTTTGCATTTGTCCTTATTGAATTCCAGCCTATTTATTTCAGACCATTCCTCCAGTTTGTCAAGATTTGAATTCTAATTTTCTTCAAACCTCATTCCTAAATCTTCTGGCTTTGTGGATTTCATTCTGTAGAGGCCTTGACTTCTGTGGCCTTTGGATCAGGCCCTAGAGAAGAGAATTCCCTTTATCCACTATGATGATGCCCTTTTGTCCACTTTGTTCGAGGTCACCTTTTCCTTGCTTCAGCAGCAGCCAAGCTAGGTTGGATCCATCTCCCTGTCCTTCCACTTGCCAGTGGACATAGAGGTTTTGAGTCCTGGTTTCAGGTTTGGTTACAAAAGACTTGCACAGCGCCCTTCGGAGAGGGATAGAATAGGGCCCATTCAAGAAAAAACTTGGTCAGCCTAACAGACTTTAAGCCCACAAAGTGATAAGCACCATTTAGAACCTGGGAAATGGTCTTTGTTTTAATTTTGTCAATGTGGCACAGTGGGTGTTTCTGAGGCACTTGATGGAGGTGGCCATCTCACTGCAAAGAGATTTGATTTTTGAAAATAGGTATTAAATCCTTAGAAAGAAATTCTAAACCAGCTTCCAAACAGAGATAGGCCTGACGATGTAGTTTAGTCAGCAGTATTTCCAGAAGTGCATGGTCCAATCCAGAACATAGATAGACCCTGTATGGTGACACTAGGCACTGCGAGCTGTGTTTCGTTACTCTAGTGGGCCGAGAGAACTGTAGGAACTTCTCCATATCCAATAGCCCCTGTAAAGGATCAACTTCATATTTATCACAAGCTAGTCCTTTCTCTTCTCTGCCATGAGGGATATTACAGCTCCAAAGCCTCAGACTCATGGAAGTTTGGATCCAAGTCTGAACTGTGCATCTGTGCCTATGTCTAGCACTAATTTGTGATTTTTTTAACCAGCATAAAAATAATTCTCGCATTACTGAGTCTTTTAAAAAAAATGTTTGCTATTTAAATTTTAAGCTGTCGAAGCCTCTCCCTTACCAGGCTTTCAGGCTAATCAGTGTCACAAATGACCCAGCTTTTTCAGTAAGATGGACGCCTCCAGCACTGGTTCTGAAAGGCCAGTTGTAATTAAATGTTTGTCTGTCTGTCTGTGAGTGTTAAATGCATGTTTCCTGGTCTATTCATCCTGAGACATGCTCCTTACCTGTGCACCGTTGGGCTGAAATTTACCCAGGGTTGACACAGAATTTCCTCTGGATTAAATATCCTGGCAGAGGGGCCACATGGCAGACAATTCACTAGTTAGGCAAGATTTCATTCTGAAAAAAATGGCCACAACTTTCCTTGCACTTGGGATGGGGAAAGATTGTAAAGATCTGTCAGCAAAGCGAGCATTAGTGGTCTACATGGGGGAAGGAGTTGTGCTGATTCAATCCATCCCCCCATCAAACTTCACCAGCAGGTCTCTGGTCAACTGAAAGCTGTCTTCCCGGGACAGTGGTGCATCGGGCCATGTTTATGCAGAGAAGCTCCATTTGCATGTCTTTCTGTGACAGGTTTATGGGATCTGTCCTCAGGCAGTTGGGCTGAATGAAATAGGTGTTGATATATTACATGCATTGCTTCTGTAAAATCCCACAGTGACTAGCCATGCAGGGATGAATTGCAGACACAGGTCTGAAAATGCATGGTAAAGTCTTGACCGCCCATTTGATTAAAAACCACACGGGGCCGATCGATCGTGAAGCCCTTAATTAAGTCAATCTCCCATTGAATGAGTGAGGGCAACAGGAAAGAGAGGTTTATCTTGTGTTTAAGGCACTAAACTGGAACTCAAGAGACCTAGGTTCTGGTGCTAGCTCTGCTGGACTCACTGTGTGACTTTGATCTGGTAACTTAAGATGATTTTTTCAAAGCTTTTTGTCCCTCTAATAAACTCTACTTAAATAGCTCCCAATTTTTATTCACATTTATCTCTTTAATTTTTTCCTCCCAAAAATTTTGCTCATCATTTTCTTCAGCTTTGGAAAATTGGCCCTTTTGAAGCACCAAGTATATATATATTACTGTTTGGGATTGTCTACTTTTTGCCCATGTTGAATGTAATCAGTTCTGATCACTGATCCCTAGGCAACCACTAACTTCCAGTTCAGTGATTAATTCATCTGTATCCATCATAATGAGGTCCAAAATAGAGTTACCTTGGGTTGGGTGTAATACCTTTGTGTTAGAAAATTATCATCTAGGATTTTTAGAAGCTCTAATGATGCTTTATTACTGGCTGCTTGAAACCAGCAGCCTATGCCTCCCCAATTGAAGTCTCCCAGAACAACACAATTTTTCTTTCCACTCTTTACAGACAGGTGGTTAAGAAGTAACTCGCCAGGCTCACTGGTATGATTCGGAGGCTGGTAACATACCAGTATCCTCTCTGGGCATTGGTAGCTATCACATTGATCCATATGCATTCAAAATCCTGTGGTTCTATGTTATCAATAACTCTAAAACAAGTAATGATGTCTTTAATATAGAGTGCCATGCCCTCATTTCTTTTCCCACAATCATCCACAGCTGTGCAAAGTCGGTATGAACACTACCGGATCAGAATGGTAGTGTTTTAAAACCACTTTGCATAATTGTAAATGACTATACAAGGTGTAAGGCAGAAGAGAATTGGGCCCATAGAGAAGTAGGTTCCTCTCAGATCCTTAATCTGATCCTTAATTATTTTGTCCATAAAATCTATTTACTGACTCCTACAAACAGGATTAGGGATCCTGGCTTATTTTGTGGCTAATCTTGAATAAATATATTCCACCAAAAAAAAGGCCATTTTTTTTATTTAACATACAGTACAGGGCATCCCACTTAATTCAATCGCTAATTTGATTCATTCTTTAATTTATCAAGACTTCTGGAACCAAATCTTTTTTTTTTTTATTATTAATAAAACCCTAAAACCTCAATTTCCACCCTTTATTGTGATCAATGTTGATTGCTTTAGGCAGGTATTATTAGATAATTCTCTCTAGAAAGTCGCAATTAATAAGGATGGGGCAAACATTCTGCATGGGAGAGAGAAAGAAAGAGCCCAAGGGAAAGCCCAAGAATAAAATAAAAGACAAGTGCAAATTCAAGGCACATTATTTAGACATTCTGGGCCAAACTCAACACTGATGTAACTCCATTGTTGCACCATCAATGAATGTCTCTGTCACGTTAAAGGGCCAGAGCCTCCAACGGTGTAAATTAGTGGGTCACCCTTAAGTTTTATTACAAATCTTGCCGTATGCTTTGCCAGCTGTGATGGCCAGGTCTGTAATTAAATCAGATTCTTATTTAAGGTTAGATTTTGCAACCATGAGTCACACTGCTGAGAACCGGCATGAGTCGTCTCATTAAAGCCAATGGGCCAACCCTTAATTTAAAGGGTAGGAATGGGCTTGATTGAAATCAGACGTGGGAGCTAAGGCTGGCAGTTTCTGAAGTGGCCACTGCTTTTTGGGCACCTCTAATTTCAAGTGCCCTGTTCGTGATTTTCCAAATGGCTGAGCACCTCACAGCTCCAGATGAAATCAATGGTTTGCTCAGGACCACTGAAAAATCAGGCACGAGGTGTCTCAGCGGCACTCAGAATCAGTGAGTCCTTTGGAAAAGTTGGCCTGAATATCTAACTTAAGGGCCAGATCCGGAGCAATGCTGATTTACATCAGCTGAGGATCTGGCCCTAGATGTTGTTTTAAGAGTAAATGATAATAATACTTTGCATCTGCCATGCTTTGCATATGTAAAACGGCCTACAAATATTAACTAAATGAATTCCCCCCCATGAGCGAGGTATTTACCAATCCTACTTTATAGATGAGGAAACTGAGGCAGAGAGGTGCTGTGCCTTGCATAAGGGAAAGTAGCAACTTGAGTCAGTGGCCAAGCTGGGTTGAGATCTCGGGACATGCTGACTCCAACCGCTAGGCTCATTTCTCCCAATCGCAATTGCCCCCTCCCCCGCAATAGTTGACTGGTAATCCCAGATGTTATTAAGTGCTGGTAACACCATCAGAGGAAAGGCCTGTACATTCAGAAATGTGAAGTTCCTTGTGCTGCAGGTTGCTCTTTGTACTCTGCCTGTCCAATTCTGAGCCTCATCGTTATCCGTTGCACATGGAGAAGAAGGCTGGCAGCAGGCTGTAGAGGACTCACTCAATGCAATCCCAGCTCAGACCATTCAGAACTCTTTTTTGTCCAAGCCAAGATAAACCCTACACCGCCACCTTTGGCTTCTCTCCGTCATTCTTCAATTCCGCAAGGTTTAGTGTGGGATCAAGGCACTGCCTTAGCATTGCTAGGCAGATTATGAAGGCCACTTTGTTGGTCTTCCCTGCATTCTCAACAGGAGCCTAACACTGCAATACAATCCTTCCCACCAATCGCCTGCACCTACGTCAACTGAAACTAGTAAAACCCAGCATTAGTGAGGATAATGCTGTGTCCTGGGCCTTCAGTTAGCACACAGGGACTCATCACTGCAGTAAAGAACAGGCAGGTTTCTTGGATACAGTCAGCATGGCTGGCCGTCTGCCTGAAATCCCCCTAAGTGTCCTCCTCCAGCAAGCACTGATCTCGTTTACGACATGGGATGGGGATGTCTCCTTCCCAGGATTGCTAGTCAGAACAGGAAAGGCAGGACATTGGTACTAGCCATTGGAGATGGGCTTGACCCAAATTCCCTGTGCTTTAGGTGAGTTCGGATTCTGATCCAGTCTTTGCAAACGACTCCACCTCTAATGGGACAAATAACCCACCCTCTGAACTTGGAGAATATTAGGGAAACAACCCTGAACTCTCGGTCAGAACTCTGTGGCTGGTTCTCCCCTGCCTTGTAGCCGTCAATTCACCCTTGTGCAAAAGGAACATCTAATGCTACCAGATCTGCAGGGTTGTGCTTTGCACTCCCTTTGCACAAGGATAGATGACAACACAAGGTGCAAGCCAGTGTGGAAATCAGGCCCGGCAAGACTCAGACCTATCTCTAATAATATTAGTAACAGCCACCTCGACGTTAGCAGAGGGAGTCAGACGCTGTCCAGGCTGCTCAGTAGGGGGAAGAATCAGCTGAACTGTCTTTAAACATCGTTTTCCGTTCACCTTAACCATGACTTGTTCTTTAATTTTTAGAAGAGACAACTACAGCCCTGACACCCTGGAAAGGTCAGTACATGTGCTCCCCAAACGGTGATTGCTCCCTAAACTCTGGTTTCCCTGCTGCCGCCAGCCCCGCTGCTTCAGCTGCCCCTTCTTTTCCCGTGGCTGCGCTAAAACCAAGGGATCGGCTGAGTGGAAGTAACAATCTCTTGTCCCACAAACCACCAAGAGCACCAATGCAACTAACTTCCTCGTTGCAGCCCTGCTTTGTGGGGACTGCTGCAGCCCACCCATTAATGCTTGCAGGGTTCTAATTTAGTAGCATTAGGAATTAGGAGCAAGAAATACACCTGTGATGAGGGGTAGCTATCTTTGTGTCCGGAATCCTGCAACCTGTCCTTTCTTGTAGCCTAACATGCTGTAGAGACCTTCTTTATACAGCCTTTTCCTCTGGATGCTGTGCAGCTCCCTGCCTAGCTCTCCCTACCTTGCTCTCGCTCTCTTTCTGTCCCCTTTGCTGTGGCAAATATCAAGAGTATTTTCTGGTCTGATTCACTGGGTTTCAGAGAAAATTTGTCTCATTTGAGGTCCTTATTCCTCCCAGATGTTTTCAGCGGATAATTGATGCTTGTAACATTTCTGTAGGACACTACAAGGTTTGATAATTGGCCTCTTTGGGCTGTCACATGTTTCCCTAATGAGCTGGAAGTAATGAATGCATGAGACCTGGAGAGCAGTCACAGCCTGGCCTCCTTAGCTGCACTGCTCCTGACACAGGAGTGCTAGCTCCTGCCAGCAAGGGTTCCATTATTATCCACCCACAGCGCTTGGCTCCCTCCAGAGCTTGCTCTGAAATTTCAGCAGGTTCAGCCCAGTTTTCAGGCACCTGATGCTTTCAGCTCTCCAGGATGCTGGGTCCAACTTTGTTATGATAACCCCCGTTGACCCTCCAGTGCTGGCCAACATGGCTTTTCTTTTGAGTGGCTTGAACAACAGGTAAAAGAAGTGAAATCTGTTTAGCTAAAGAAAAAGAGCATGTTTTTTTTAAAAAAAAGACAGGAATAGCTACACCTTTCTCTGGTGTCGGAGGGCATCAAGACAAATGCACACCAGCAGCCAGAAACGCTCAGCGTCCAATGTGCACCTAACATGCTCATCTCTTCGGAAAAGCTGACCACTTATTTTGGTGCCTAAAGAGGGCAAAGGCAAGTTCTTTTGAAAACCTGGTCAGAAATATCCCAATGGGAGCTGCTGGAACATTGCTGGGAAATTCGGCCCCAGTTACGGGTGCTGAATAGGATTGGTTGAAAATTTTCTGTCAAAACTGTTTTCCTATGGAAAAATTGGGGTTTTGACGAAACAAAACTTTTTTTTTTCTTGGAAAGTGTCTGCTTTGTGGAAAATTTCAATTTATCACTGAAAAACAAAATGCCTGAACATGGAAATGTTTTCATTTGGAAATGCTGCTTCTGTGGTGCCTTTGGGGAGTTAGAGTCTGGTTGACTCATGTCCCCATTCTTCCCTTTGAGCTAAACTACCTGTCCAGACTGCATTTCCCATGGCTGGGGACTCCCATAATTCACAGCTTGTGGTGCATCCCGGTGGATGTAGTCTGACCAGGGAGCCTGGTCTATTGAGGGAAATGGGAACGAGGCACACTAACTACAACTTCCAGGAGGCACTTCAGCAGCATGGAAGTTTAAAGACTGCTAGCAGTGTCAAGTCTGCACTGAGTCCTGTCCGCCACTTTTGGTTCCATCTGGGGGGAGATATAAACCCTTTATACTTTACTAGCACATCATCTTTTGCATGAGATGTGGAACAGAACTCCTGACTACCTCTTAAAAGTCGCATGACTGTTTCACAAGCATAGGGATTTTAATTATGTTATACAGGAGGTCAGAGTAGATGGGAACTGTGGGCCCTGCTGGCCTTGGAATCTATGAACTGTGGTTTCCCATTCCAGTTCCTCTGTTTACCTATCATTCTTGCTGCCATTTCAATTGAATGGGGGAATTCTTCATTTCCTGTATCAGGCAGCTGTGCAAAGTTGCTGTGGACTTTTTAAAGGTTGTTTAAGGGAGGTGGATGCTTTGCAGTGATGGGGAAGAGATCTCTGTCTATATAAAGTTTGGAGTCAGCTTGGAAAGTTTGCCAAGCACTTTTCACTCATTGGCTGGAAGGTGTTGTATAAACATCAGCTATTGGGCCAATTTTAGTTACTCGGTGAGGAAGCTTTGAGTCCCTTCTGCCCCTCTAGTCTGACTGGGCTATGCAATCATCTTCCCTTGCACAGCAGATCCTCTGCCATCTGTCCTCCCAGCTAGTGTTGTAAAGTGGTTATGGCTGGGGGAACAGAGCCTGGCTGGGAAAAAGGCAGTGTGACCCAGACATCTCTGCTCTCCAAGTAATTGTCAGTTGCTGGTATAGCCTCTAGGCCCATAAGCAACTGGTGCCAGTGAGAGCAGCCCCAAAATCAGGGGATCCTAAATGTGATTTAAAGGCAACTCTGCATCCCCACTCCCCAGAAGTTACTCCAATAACAGCTGAGGATCTGTCCCATTAACTTGCTCAGGTTCAGTAGAACTTCCTGCTCCTGCTACTAAGTGTCAGGAAATCTTCCCCATCAGTCATCTCATTAGGAAACATTTTCATCTTGATTTTGGGATCTTTTCAGTGTATTCAGCTGCCTTGTCATTTCTTTATTTTTTAAACAGCACAATTAATTATTATTATTATTATTACAGTAGAGCCTAGGACTTTAGGAGAATTGGGGAGACAACAGCATGAAACTAATTAGTTATCGAGTTAAAATCTGTCCTCACTTCCATCCCTTCTAACTCCATCAAGTGCAGAATTCACTTAAGAGTTTTCAACTTCTAATTTATGTCTTTCTTTTAGTTATCGTTATTATTGTCTGAGCTAAACAAATAGTGACTCCCAAGAACTGCAAACTTTACACACATTAACTAACCCTCGCAACACCTGAAGGTGGTAGGGAAGTATTGCTATCCCATTTATACAGATGGGAAAACTGAGGAAGGGATCAGGAGCTGAGTTTTCAAAAGTGGCCATTGATTTTGGAATCAGTGGCCTCCTTTGAACCTTTTGGCCTGTGTGACAGGCACAAGGCCATGGAGGGGAAGAATCAGCTTCAGAGCTCAGGTTTAAATGCAGGAATCCTTGGTGTCTAGTCCCATGTCCAATCCACAAGGCCAGTCCCATCTCTGAGGCTTCCATTGCATGTATGTTAACTTGTTTGGTAGAACTCAGCTGGAAGAATGTGGCTCATGGTTTTACACTATGGAAGAATGGCCTCTGAGAGAGGAACAGAATAATATATCCCTCACAGCCATCTTCCTCCATCCCTTTTTCTCTCATTTGGGGTTCTCTGGTTCATTGGGCAAAGGGGGAAATTATCAACAAGCAAGAAACTTGGAGCCCAGGAGACCTTGTTAATCAAAAAGATGGACAAAAATTGTTGTTGTTGTTTTGCAGAACACATCTTCTAACAACAGGTCAGGTCTTATCTCCATGAAAACTTCCATAGTGCCATGGGGAATTGAGACAAGTAAGACAGGAATGTATAGGAGTGACAAGGCAATAGAACCTGGGGCTAAAACAGGGACCTCTGGGGATTGTTTGGGGTATGGGCCTTTATGTTTTCTCTGCTTAATCATCATGTCCCTTTGCCTGCTTCAAAAATGACTCTGCTACTATTGAAAACCTGGACATAGAATAGCTGCTTTTATATTCTTGTTGCATGTCATGTGCACTTCCCTACCAACTGTGGTAGACACATCACAGAGGCCCAAGGACACTAAATAAGTGCTCACACGAAAAACTTTGCCAGCAAACAAGAAAGGAGGTGGAAAGAAACAAGATTGCGTGAGCTCAGCAAGTGGCACCTTTTCCTCTTTTTGCCACATCGTGTCCAACCTCTGAATGCTCAGCTCAGTTCTGCACTAAGTTCTCAGGTGGATGTAATTTTTCTCCAGCAAAAAAATAGAGAGAAATCAACCTCAAAGACTGGTGGCTTGAATCAGAGTTCATTCTTGACATTTTGCCTGTTATAAAATCCAGCTGAAGGGTACACCTGCAAGCACAGTTTCCCAGTTGTATGTATGAAAGACACGCCTGCACACAGCTGCTTCTCCAGGGGGTTGCAGGACACGTCTAGGAACACACCTGCCTTCCCACCTCCGAATCTGACCCAGGACTCATGGTCCTTTGGGTACCAACATATTAAGTTACCACCCAACTCCCATCCATAAGTCAACACACACAGCTGGCTCCTGGAGTTTCGTTGAAGTCAAGCACAAGCCATGGGATGTTTGTAGAAGTGAGCCTTTAATTGGATTTGTGAAAGACAGAAATGCTAAGATCATCTACCTTAATGGTTGTCAGTTTTGTGCCACAGATGATGTTCCTCTACTAGAACGTATAGTTAGGATGGGCTATCCCCCCATCAGCCTTCCTTTTGCATAGGAGAGATTAAAAATAAATAAATAAAATAAGTGGGTTGCCATGAGTACTAGGAACGCTTGTGATGTGCTGTGGTATAAATGAGACCAACAGACTGAAACTAAGAAAGAGGAAATTGAGACTGAACATCAGAAGTTCCTTACCAGTAGGATGCATTAGGCTGTGGAATAGCTTCTTCAGGGGAAGGGCTAGAAGCACCATGGTTTGAGGTTTCTAGAACTGGAGTGGAGAAGGCAGATAAAAAAATGTGTTGTAGGTAGAAACCTGCGTTGTCCTTCAGGAGATGGAGTGGATGATCCAGTAGGTTTTCCATCTTAGAGGTCTTGGGCAAAGATTTTTCAAAAGAGACTATAGATTTTGGGTTCTCAACCTGAAACACTTGAAAGGTTCCTTAAAGAGGGTACTTAGCACTTTGTTTCAGGCCTCAATGGGTGTGTCTACACTGCAGCTAGACACCTGTGGCTGACCTCTACTGGTTAACTCCGACTGGACTTAAGGGGCTGTTTAATTGCTGCATAGGCATTTGGGCTCAAGCTGCATCCCAAACTCTGGGACCCTCCCACTTTGCAGCATCCTAGAGCCCGGGCGCCAGCCCAAGCCTGAACATCTACATGACAATTCAACCACCCCGTTAGCCCGAATCAGCTGGCATGGGCCAGCCGTGGGTTTTTAATTGCAGACTAGACGTACCCTTTAAGTCATTTCAGGGTGAGCATCCAAAGACTGACATGCCCCAGATTACTTTTGCAGACATTGCCTTATGTTTCTATGAATTAACCATGGCTAATTTGTTTATTTCTTGACTCCTCTGACTAACACCGTCGGATTTTTCCCTTCCCCTTCTTCTTTGCAGGCCCCGGAGCAGTGCATGATGGGAACAACGGCACGTCAAGAAGAGCTGGCTGCATTGAGCTGCTTCCCCTCCTGCTGTTGCATCTGCTCCTCAAGTTTTGACCCAAGTGCGGAATCTGCGGAGTAGCGACAACCACAGCAACAAGAAGAAGAAAAAGTATAACATTTAAAAAAGAAAAATAAGCATTATAATAAAGAGAAAATCTGAGGGGTGGGAAGGGAATTTTGAAAAAAAAATCCATTTTTTTCTCACTGAAGTTTTGACACAGCTGAATCTTTTTCTTTCTTTCTCTTTTTTTTCCTTTGCTTTCTGCAACGGACAAGTGTGCCGGTACCAAGGACCAACCAGTACATTTGGCTGAACGGCTCTCCCCGCACCTCCCCACCACATTCCCCATTCCAAGGCAGCTGGCTCGGTTATTTCTTTCCGCTCAACTCTCCCACATGGATGATTGCGGAATCGGCCGCTCCAGCACATGCATATACAGACGCACAAGCTCTTTTTTTTTTTTTTGGTGAGATTTTCCCTCCCTTTCATGGACTGTGCTGCCATTCGTGTTAGTATGAAACAAACAAGCAAAAATTGACACCGCCGAGACACATGAAAAGGAACAAAGCAAACTGGTTGTTAAACATTTCTTCATTCTGCTACACACGGACATCATGGAGAATGAGGGATCTGCTTCATTCTTAATTTTATTAATTATATTTTCTGATATGAGCCTAGAACTGTTAGTTCATAAAAAACAAAAACAAAAAAAAACAGAAGTATGTTTATGAAGCATTAAAAACAAAACAAGCAAATAGTATTCTTCTTAACTAGGTGTGCAAGAGGTGGAATCTCAGCTTGTCTTAGGGGTTTTGCAAAATTGGTGTCAACAGTCAACGAGTCCTGGGGGGAAAAAAAAGTGGTTTTACAAAAAATTCCTCCACCAGCGTTATTGAAACTTCATCCATTTCTCTGGTGTTTAACACAGAAGATACTATGCTGTCTACATACTGTTTTGGAAACGGAAAAGTTGTGCTCACTGTAGGTTGAGTTGGATGGATATGCTTATTCTTTTTATGGGATATATATATATATATATATATATATATATATATATATACATATATATATATTTTTTTTTGTTAACATTCTAGCCACATTATTTCTCAGCAGGGTCCTTCTTCTGCCATTCCTGCATGCTGTATATGGACTTAGCTGTGTATTGGTCTTCTTCTAAGAGATGATAGAGTCTATTGATGATTGTGTAATCAATTCCTGCCTATTATTTTGTCCCCTCCTTCCCTTGGGTTATTTATATGTTGGAGACACTTATTAAAAAACAACAACAACCCAACCAAACATAAAATGAAAAGTGACAGCTGCAGCGTCTCTTTGCAGGTTTGGCTATTCCAAGGGGAAACCGTGTATAACAAGAAGTATTCGTCATTCCTCCTTTTCTACACAGCCTGGGACGTTAACACAACAACACCGCAAGCTAAAAAAAGTCAACAGAAAAGAAACAAAAACCCGTCACCCACCTTTGATTTGGCCATTGGCTGGTTCTATGACACGTGTGTGGCTATGGGAGAAATTAACTTGCTTTATTATTTTGTTTCCTTCTTGGTGGACAAAACTGAAGAAACGTGCTTCACATCGAGGTTCTGGGATAGCCCCATGGCCGGAGGCCCTCCGGTGTCCTTGACTTGTTTGGGAGGGACGAGAGGGGAAGGTTGTCTCTGACTATACATTAAAAAGATGTTCCATGTTGCTGTTCAGCCTGGTTGTAGTACCTCATTCTGAAGCTTGGAGAATTGGTCGTATCGGGGGGTGGGGGTGGATCTGTGCTTGTATAATATTTTCTTGTTTAATTCTTCAGTAAACGCCTGCTCTCCCCTGCAGGAGAGAAGTGAGTTTGAGAACAACTGCCCAGATCCTCAAAGGTATTTAGGCTCCTAATTCCCAATGGGCGTTAGGTGCCTAAAAACCTTTGAGGATCTGGGCCATCTAGCTCTGGAGTCCTGCTGTGAGTCTGACGGAGGAGATGCAGTCTCTGAGGAGGAAGGGTGGCAGGCAGATGACACAGGTCCTCATCCCTGCCTGATGGCTATTACAAGCATTTATGATTGCCTCACCGCTATGGATAATGTCCAGATGCAGCTGACATTTGGGTTGAGGAGAGGTGGGGTGGGGGAATAGGGAGGAGAGAGGTAATGCTAAACAGTAGTAATTAACAACAGCATGGCCAGCACTGCAGCATGGAATGAAGGAGGGAGAGTGAAAATCCCCCGATCCCGCTCAGTCCATTATAATAGGGTTTGAGTCTCAAAGCCCATTGATGTCAGCTGAAAGACTCCCATTGACTTTACTGGCTTTGGATCAGTGAGTCTGGGGGTCTCTTGGAATAGACTGCTGGGGGCTGAGCCTGGGGACTGCTAGCAACTCTCACTTTCTACTCCCTCAGCATCTTGCAGGATCAGGCCTTTCATCGAATAGGGCAGGCTGCTCATGTCAGCCCCAGAAAGTTAAAGACATTACTGCAGAGCCCTAAAATGGACTCTACTTTCAAAAGGTCCTGACCTACTGGGGAATGTCCTCCAGATTCCACTGCCCGTTAGTCATACTCTGTTGTCTTTTATTTTCAGGGGCTTCCTTGGTCTCTTTCTTCTTTAACTGCAGAATTACGGTTCAGCCTTAGGGCTGGATTCTGATCTCGTGTTCAGCTGTGCAAATGCACTGAAGCCAGTGGAGCTGTGCCCAGATATGCCACCAAAGAATTTGACAGCAGGGATACTCCAAGTTTTCACTAGAGTAACTGAGAACAGGATCTGGCCCTCAGCAATTAAATGGCTGCTTTTTTTTTTTTTACGGCCAATGATCAAATTATCCTGTAATAGCTTCCTGAAGGGATCGTCATTGATCAAAAGAAAGGGTGGAAGTTGTCTTCCTGTTAGCACAAATGACTGAGCTCCTGAGGTGCTGATCAAATTAGATGGAGGATCAAATTAACCAGGGATTGAAGTAAGTGAAAGCAGCAGTTGAATCTAGGGGGATAAAATAGTGAACAGCACCATTCCATCCCCTGAGGAGAAAGATAAATATATCAGCATCTCTGTTTTGGTGAAATGTGAGTGGTCTGATGTCTGAGCTGTCCCACAAGGAGTAGTTAACCAGATAGTGCTAATCCCAGAGGACATGCATATTCTTCCTGGTGCCTGGCCAGAGAATCACACAAAAATAAAGCTGTGATGGCACGCAAAACACAGGAGGAGAGAAATGGAGAGGGAGAATGTGATGGAAAAAGTGTGGGTGGGGTTCATTTTAAATTGATGAGTGGATGCCAGAGGCAAAGCGGAATAAAATATTCACGATTAAAGGCTTGTTCTAAATGTGTAAGTAACAAAGCATTTGTTTCAACGGTCAGTTCTCTTCCCGCAGGGGCCTGGATTGGAGCCTCAGCAGTCTAGGTGACTGGTTCAAACCCAGCATGTAGTCTGTGGAGAGTGAAAGTGCTTGGTCAGCGGGAGGTGGTACAGACACCTGTCCCCATCACAGAAACCACCAGCACCATTGGTGCTTGTCAAGTGGTAATCTCCACAGAGAAGCAGAGTCTCAATGGGACACAGAGAATGAACTCTCTGCTTTATCCCTAGATGTGGTGTCTCACCAGGGTGTGACTGGAGCCTGTTCATGGAGCACTGCTGGGGAAGCTGGCATCACTGATTTCTGTGCTCTGTTCATTCTTAAGGAAAATCAAAGGATGTTAGCAAAAATATCCCGCCAAGTGTCTCTTTCAAGATCTTTTTTTTTTCTCCAAACCCTATTTCTGTAGGGATTCTCCCTGACTTTTCTGAGCCTTATCTGTCCTAGTTCTCTGTCCCTGGAAGGGAGCTGCAGCCGGGCTACTCCCTGCACCATGTAGCTGTGGGACTCAGGGACATTGGGTCTGTGTGGGAAGGGCGCACCTTACAAAGCTGGCTAACGGATAAATCTCCAAATGTAGTTGTCACCAGGGAATCATCATCAAGCAGGTGCATTTCTAGTGGGGTCCCCCAGGGATCAGTTCTTGGCCCTATGCTATTTAACATCTTTATCAAGGATCTGGAAGAAAACAGATCATCATTGATGAAGTTTGCAGGTGACCTAGAAAACGGAGGAGAGAGAAATAACGAAGAGGACAGGTCACAGGTACAGAGCTAAATGAATTGCTTGGTAAGCTGGGTGCAAACCATGTGTGATTTAATATGGCTAAATGTAAAAGTCTATAGCTAGGGACAAAGAATGTGGGCCTTGCTTAGAGGATGCAGGGGCTCTTTTTCAGTCAGAAAACTGAAGGGAAAAAAAAAGCCTGGGTGATGGTGGATAATCAGCTGAACATGAGTTCCCAGTGTCACACTGTGGCCCAAAGCACAAATCCTGGAATGCTTAAGCAGGGGAAATCTCAAGTAGGTTATTTTATCTCTGTATTTGGTGCTGGTGTGACCACTGCTGGAATCCTGTGTCCAGTCTGGGTGCCTGCAATTCAAGAAGGATGCGGACACATTGAAGAGGGTTCAGAGAAGAGCCACGAGAACGACTGAAGGATTAGAAAACCTGCCTGATAGTTATGAGAAGCAAGGAGCTCAATCTATTTAGTTTAACAAAGAGAAGGTTAAGGGGTGGCATGACTACAGTCCGTAAGTACCTGCAAGGGGAACCACTACCTGATAATGGGCTCTTCAATCTAGGAGAGAAAAGCATAGCACAATGCAATGGCTGGAAGTTGAAGCTAGACAAATTTCAGACTGGAAATAAGGTGTTGATTTCTAACAGTGAGAATAGTTAACCGTTGGAACAATGCACCAAGGGTTGTATTGGATTCTCCATCACTGGCAATTTTTAAATCAAGAGTGGCTGTTTTTTCTCAGGGCTCTGTTCTAGGAATATTTCCAGGGAAGCCCTAAGGCCTGTGTCATACAGGAGGTTGGACTAGATGATCACAATTGCCCTTTCTGACCTTGGAATCTAGGGCTCTCTGAACTCCAGCTGGTCAATGAGAACAACTCCGGCAGCTCAGCCCTGTGCAATGTTTCACTCCAAGTTGCACAAAGGGAGGAGTAGTAGTAGACCTGCTCACCCTGTACCAGCTCGGGGAATAACTACCCAAGAACACAAGCCCAGCAGCTGACTGAGTTCTGCCTTGCCCTGACTTGCTAGCCTCTGTCTTTGCCTCCCTTTTGCTACATTTAGTTTGCCTTTTCCATAGTTTGACCCCCTTTCCTAGGGTGACCAGAGGTCCCGATTTTTAGGTTTTTGTCCCGCGTCCCGACTGATGCACAGTTGGGATGCCTTTTGTCCCGATATTGTGGCTTTGGCTCCTCCGGTGTGGTTTTTTTTTTTGCTTTTGCAACTCGACTGCCCGCCCCCCCTTTTTTTTTTTTGCTTCCTCCAGGTGTCCCGAGATTTTCTCCATTTAATCTGGTCACCCTACCCTTCCCTGAGATTTTCTTCTTCCAGATCACTTCAATCTTCTGCTCTCCTTAGCTGCCTCTGTCCTGCGGGGAGCAGCCAGCAGCCTCCACCCCTGGAGACAAGCAGGGAAGGCAGAAGGAGGGGGGGGGGAAGATAGGAACCAAAACAAATATATCCTCAGATCATGCAAATGTGTGTGGCCCCCTGTGCGTGCGTGACAGGATCTTTGTGCCCAACCCACAGAGGATTTGAGGCTGCTGCAGACACACTACTAGATACGGGGGGGGGGGGTTAGCCCCAGCTCTTGCAGTTTATGCTTTTCCAGCCATGAGGTTCCCGGTTCAATCCCTGCAGTGCCAGCCACCATGGCAGCCCTGCCACAGCCACACACCCCTTTAAGCCTGTGAGTAGTTCCCACTCGAGGCGGCTTGGGGGCGCCGCTGAAGTTAAGCACATGCACCGCCGTACCCCATGGCAAGCGCCAGCCCAGGGCGTTTGCAGGGTCGCCCTGCGAGCCAGCGGCCACCTGCAGTGCCGCGTCTCTGCCAGCAGGTGGTGCTGTGTGAGGTGAGCAAGCAGCCGGCCCGCCCCAGCCACGTGGCGATCCGCGGTGGTGCCTGCCTGCGGGGGGCCCGGAGGGTCCGGTTTCCCCTGGGCCCCAGTTCCCGGTCACCCCCCCCCTTTTTAGGGCTGCACGTGGCCAAGGTAAGAGAGGCCAGCTGCTGTCGTGGGCGGGGGTGGAAGGAGGCCAGCTCAACCCAATGCACCTTGCAATTGGTTGCCCTGGGAGGAGGGGGGGGCTTCCCCCCATTGCATTTCCTTGCAATGCATTTCCTTGCCCCACTGCTCAGACCCCATGTGCTTAACCACAGTTCTGTGCCCTTCCCTTTGCAAAAAAAAAAAAAAGGAACAGCAAATATCGGCTCCTGCGTGGAATTGGCCCCTTCTAGGCATTTTCCTTGCGTTGAACTTAAATCATTGCTCTTTGCACTGTCCCCTTGCAGCCCGTGCCCTGTTTTACCAGCTCCCCTCCCCCTGGATCTGGGGTGGGGCCGGGGATGAGGAGTTTGGGGTATGGGAGGGGGTCAGGGCAAGAGGCAGAGGGTTGGGGCATGGGGGAGGGAATGAGGGCTCTGGCTGGGGATCAGGCTCTGTGGTGAGGCCATGGATGAGGGGTTTGGGGTGCAGGCTTCCATGGGGAGAGAGGAGACCCCCGAGGCCAAGCGCCTCTCCCCTCTGGGTGCCTGCAGCCCTTCATAGCCTGCTCCACAGCTTAGAGGGAATTTAGGCCCAATTTAAGGCCCCCTGCAATGGCAGGGAATTGATTAGGTGAGACACCCCCAGATTAGCCCAGCAGTTGAATGTTACCTCATAGAATCATAGGCTTGCCAGGTTGGAAGGGATCTCAAGAGATCCCCCTGCACTGGGGGGAAGTAAATGTTAGACCCTCCCAGGTAGGTGTTCGGCCATCCTGTTCTTAAAAATCTCCAATGAGGGGGATTCCACAACCTCCCCGAGCAACCTGGTCCAGTGCTTCACTATCTTGAGAGTTGGGCTGTTTTTCCTAGTATCTATTCCTAAATCCCCCTTGCTGTGTAAGAAGGTGGTGAAAATCCCAGAACTCAATGGGACTCTGCACCATACGGTGACTCACACACCTAAGTGTTTGCAGGATCGGGGCCTTAATTATTATGAGGGTTGGGAATTCTACTTTATAGGCCCGCTTATCAAGGGTTCGGCACCCACGCAGCTGGGACCTGATCTTCAGTGCCCAACATAAAAACCTGGCCACTGCATTTAGTGCTTAAATAAGCGTCGGATGTCTGGGAAAGTGCAGCTCTAGATGAGTTTAAAAGAATCATTCCTTATGGTTGACTTTTTAAAGCCATGTACTTTGTAGCCAATCGATGGCTGGTTAGTTTGTAGTAATTGATTAGGTGTTCCCCATTTCTTCCTGTCCAACATGGGTGTTGTTTGTTGCTGCTGCATTCCGTCCCAGAGGTGGCTGTGTGCCCATAGCAGTTGAAATAATTGTGTGCGTAGTTTGCAAAGTGCTTTAGAAGAGTCTGATAGTAGGTAAGGAGGGATTGGAAGTGGGGAGGTAAGTTTTGGGGAAGAGGGTCTGTTATTTAATTGATCCTATTTGCTTTTCAGTCCTTAAACAGTGAGCTGGAAAAAATTTCTTGGTTTCTGCTCTGGAAAGCTCAGTCTGAAGAGGAGAGGTTTGGCCAGCTAGTATGCGCCAACCCTGCCTTGCTGCAGGTTTTGGGGTCGGTTGAGGAACCTTTGTAACACTGGAAGTTTGGATAATTAGGCGTTTCAGTCTGCTGGGTTTATGAGCAGCTCCTCAGCAGAGAAGGGATGGTCCAGAGCTCACAGCACTAGTCTGGGACTCTCATCTGCATGGCCACAGACTTACTGTGTGACCATGGGCAAGTCACTTAGTGTCTCTATGCCTCAGTTACCCAGCTGTACAATGGGGATACTAGCAGTGCCCTGTCCCCCAAAGGGATTGTGGGGCTACAAACATTAGACTGTGGGGCTCTCGGATACCATGGTAGTGGGGGCCAGATAATCTAAGAGAGAGAGCTTTAGACTGGGCTTTTCCATAATAGCCTATGGGAGTTAGGCACCTAAATCCCAGTGCATTTCAATGAGTGCCTAACTCCCTGAGGTTCCTTTGGAAAAGCCCAGCCATAACCAGAGCAACTTCAGGTAAGATATGGGAAAATCAGGTCTGCAGTGTAACTGGTGCCTGCAGTTGCTTTGGAAAGTGGGCACAGGGAGGAAGTGGTGCCAGCCACTCTGGGGGCTGTGTTTTCTGATAATATAGGGGATGCTAACCCCATTGAATAAACCCTGCAGCCCTGCCAATCTGTGATCATATTGCCAATCAATGTGGTAACTGGAAGAGGTTTCTGCAGCAGAATGCCAACTTGCCACTGTAGACAAGGCACACAGACTGTTTCAGGGCAGATATTTGATGCCAGCCCAGGTTGGGAGTGACCTGAAGTTTATGGCCTTCTGATGAAAATTTGGCTCACATGCATTCAGTTGATGATCTCCACCCAGATGTTAGGCCCTGATTCTGAAGTCAGGTCCCCTTAGCACAATCACCTCCAACTTCCTGGGTTAAATAAGACTACAAGAGTCCAAGTGAGCAGCTCTGATTGCAGGAGCAGAGCTCTGGGGATGAAAGCCATCCCCACCAAGCCCTAAAAAAACCTTCTATCCATTCCTCCCTCCCTCCTTGCATTATTGCTTCATAGATTTCAAAGCCAGAAGTGACCATTCTGATTATGTAGTCTGCCTCCTACCTGCCCAAGACTATAGAATCTCACCCAGTGATCTTAGACAGGCTGCCTGATCACAGAGAGGCCAGGATTGGGAGGATTTGCAGTTTGGGCTTTCCTTTCACTGCTCCACATCCTGCTTCAGGAATATTGGCAGGGAGAAGCTCTCCCTGCTGCTGCCCATCAGATAAGTGGAGGGTTTTTAGTCCCCAGCCCTCTCATGCCAAACTAGCTAAATTAATTTTAATTAGAGCACATATACATATTAGCACACAAAACGGGGACTGGCAGGTAGGGAAGCGTTGTTGTCTCTGTACACTGCATTGGTAAGGCTGGCCCTAGAATAGCGTGTCAGGGTCTAGTGGGCGCACATCAAGCGAGATGTGGAAATGCTGGGGAAAGTTCAAAGGAGGGGTTAACAAAAAAGATCCAGGGGCTGGAAAACAAGCCAAGTGATGGAGTTTGACCCAGTCAGCTTAGTGAAGAGAAGGCTGAGAGGCGACTTGATCGCTGTGGCTAGGTATTTACTCGTGCAAAGAGATCCGGGTGCGAGGGTCAGTCTTGCTGACAAAGGCACAAGAAGATTCAGTGGCTGGAAGCTGAAGTGCGGTACATTCAGCGGTGAAGTAAGAGGCAATTTCTTAGCAGCGAGGGTAATTAAACAGTGGAACAGCTTACCAGGGGAGATGTGGCCTCCCCATCGCTTGGAGTCTTTACAATTAGATCACATATTTCTTTATAAAGATATCTGGGAGAAATTCTATGACCTGGCTATGCAAGGGATTGGGCTGGATGGTCGTGGTAGTCCCTTCTGACGCCTGCTCATTCCCTCACTTCATGGGCCAGGGAGAGAACAGGAAGCTCTGCATTGCCCTCAGTGTGCTCATAACACTTGCCATGGTGTATTAAAACAATGGCTATAATGCAGTCTCATGCTTCAGGGCTTCAACTTGTCTCCTGCAGGGGTCGGGAAGGAATATTTTCCCCCAATGCATAAGTGACCAGATATATTCTGGGATGTTCTCCCCCCCACCCCCGCCTTCCTTTGAGGCATCGGGGTTTGGCCACAGCTGGAGACGGGATAGTAGATGCAGTGAGCCAGTGCTCTGAGGTGGTGCAGAGAATCCTCTTTATCAGATGTCTGGCTGCTAAGTCGTGGTCTCACAATCAGCGTTAAATTGAATGCCAGATTTGGGGTCAGGAAGGGACCTTGGGCCGGAGGTTCGCCTTCCTCTGCAGCATGGGGCACCGATTGCTTGCTAGGATCACCTGGGCATATCTCACCCAATCATTTCTGTCTCCTAATCAATCCCCTGCCATTGCAGGGGCCTCAGGCCCAGGGGTTGTCTTGATCTCTCCTTTTCTTAGCCTGTGGCCCAGTTTTAGCCTCCAGGAGGCTGAAATGCTGTAGGCTAACCCAAACTATTGGGCAGGGGTGACTGACTGAAACTGAATGTTCTGCGTTATACCAAAGGTGAGGCTATGATCTCATGGTATTTTCTGGCCTTTAACTCGATGACACTGTATCTACTGGGATCCCATCTTGCTTCAGCCCTATGCATCCCCCATAGGTGTTGTGGTAACAGCTGCACCTTGCCCCACTCTTTATTCTCTGAATCCTCTGATTGCATACATTAATCACTCTCCAGGTCAAGGAATTGCACCTTAAATCCCTTTAGTGCCTGGCCCTTTCTCAGCTTAAGTTCTCTCCTCTTTGCCAATGAATGCAAGCTGAGTTTCTTTAACCTTTCAGAAGAACTGAGCTCCCCAGCTTCCTGTGTCGTTATGCTGGCTGCCCTCTGCTCCACCTTCTCTAGTTCTTTTAATCGCCATGATATAATAAGGCTGCCACAGCTGTTCACGGTATTTTACTTGTGGCCTCCCTAGATTGTTATGCGGCATTTGGAATAGCTGCTGGTGATTTACAGTCACCACATTTCTTGATCCATCCCAGGATTTTCTTGGGCTGGGGTTGGGTTAGACTGTTGTTTTTTAACACGGTGGACTGTAAGCAGAAGGCTTCATGTTGGCCACCCAGCCCCACTTCTCTCTCCCAGAGCATTTAGAAGGTGCAGGGTATCCTTGGAATGATTTTCCTTCCTGAGGTTTGTCAATGTTAGAATAATAATACTTCAGAACTTCTCTGGTGTGTTCTACTTGAGGAACTCAAAGAACTTTAAAGATATTAATGAAGTAAAGCCTCATGGCAATGCCTTGGAAGGCGGGATGGTGTGCTATTTGGCAGATGGGGAAACTGAGGCACGGAGCGGACAAAGTGGTGGAAGAGCTGGGAACAGAACCTGGTCTTCTGACTCCCTGTCATGCATCTTAATTGCAGGGCCAACCTCAGCAACTGCTGTAACATTTGGCCCCCCGGTGGATGTCGCTTGTTCCGGAATGCTAATGGGCCAAACTCAACCCCAGTGTAACTCCACTAGCTTCAGTGGAGTTACACCAGGAATGGGATTTGGCCTGATGTATATTCATGGCAGAAGGTGGTCAGTTGCTAAGCGATTGCTGACTGCAACCAGCATCCTGGGAAGATGGAGACCCAGACAACTTATGTGGCTGGGGTTTTATCTGGGGCGCACCAGCCAATCTCACCCACGGCTGTGGAGCGCCAGGCTGTTAGCCTCTGGAGTTAAACAGCTCATGCAAGGCTTCTGACAAGGGGCAGTTTTTTGGGCTGCCTCTGGGGGGATGTACAAGGCAGGTTCACAGAGGGGTGGCGTGAAAGCCCCAGGACGGGCATCATACATCTTCAAAGATCCAGCGCAGTTTAGAGATGTGCAATCAGTTGTTTTGCAGGACAGAGAGTCTTCTGCTGCCCTGATGCCTGCACCCAGCCTTGCTGCCTCTTCCTAGTTTGAAAATCGTCAAGCTTTGCTCTGTCCTCAGGAGGACTGGGAAAACAGCCAGCCCATCTGGCTTTCTCCTGACTATTTGCATGGGGAAGGAAGAGAAAAGACGTGCCGCCCAACCACAGGAGGGGAAGGAGAACGCTCACGATCCACAAGGGCTGCTTTAGTGATCTGGGGAAGGAGGCCTTGTGGGGTTGATCCTGGGGAGCAACCAAACACCCCCTTTCTCTCCCTACACAGCTAGTGCAGCCATAGCAGTCCCACGTTGTCGGACCCGACGGTCCCATATGGAATCTTGGCCTGCCTCTTTAATTAACAGTCCCATCTCCTCCGCCACATGCAGCTGTGACAGAGGGTCCCATGAAGACACGGAGGTGGTGAAAGAGCAGCTAGGCGGGGACTGAGGGTAGAGATCCCAAGAGCGATCACCTCACAGATTCCCACACCCCAAAATAATCCTCAAGCCAGTCCTGCCTCTTGGGCTCTAAATAAAAATGTCTGATTTTGTCACTTGGTTTTTCATGCACAATGGTCAGAGCTTGTGATCCAGGCAGCTGGGGTGGTTGGGCCAGGTCCAGTCTGGGTGCTGGGGTTTGCATTTCTGCTGTGTGTGAGAGCAGTTTGGCCCGCCAGGTGTGGCACGAGGGAACCTTTGTTGTACAGGTGGCTATGGATGTTTTTTTTAAAAAAGCAGGGCAACCAAGTGACCTCTTTGCGGAATTGCAGTGTGGGCAGAAGACCAATGGCAGGCCAGCAAAGTAAAGCTGGACTGCCTTCCCGGAGTCAGACGGGTCTCCATTGAGGGCCCTATTTCTGCCCCGTAATTAACTTAGCTCCGCCCAGGGGAGGGGCTCCTTTATTTTGGATCTCTGAAGGGACATAGCTGCAGATGGACAGAGTAGCCAGAAACAGGCTGACATTTTCAAAAGGGCCTCAGGAATTTAGGTACCCTTCTCATTATATTTCAGTGGGATGTGCGTGACTAACTGTCGAGCGGATAGAGCACTGGATGAGGATGCAGGAGACCTGAGTTCTATTCCCAGCTCTGCCATTGGCTTGCTGGGTGCCCTTGGGCAAGTCTAAGCAACATCCTGTGTCTCAGTTTCCCCATGTGAAATGGGGATATTGGCATTGTCCTCCTTTTTAAAGTGCTTTGAGAGCTACTGATGAAAAGTGCCATATAAAATGTGGGTATTATTAATGTCCTTGCAGGTCTCAGCAATAAACCAGAGAGAGGGGAAGGACAAAAAGATAACAGATGTCAGGGAGGGGCCCCCATTTTCCTAGCTAGCCATTCCTCTCCCAATTGATAAAGTCAGTTATGGGTCGAAAGGACAAGTAGCCAAGCTTTTACTGCTTGGTGCTCTGCTGGAGCATCATCCAAAGGCCACTGAACTCATTAGAACAGCTCCCAGAGCATGGCAGGGGGCTTTGGGGCAGCCCCTCCGTAGCGATATGACACTGTTTAGCAGCATCACAAAGCTGGTGATTTGCGTATTCATCACCAGCAGTAGTTTGGGGATTCCACCCTCTTTTTTAAATGAGCACAAATCTCATTGTGTCAGGGGGTTCTTTGGAAAATTCAACCCCATGCACGAACCCAGATCTGTGCAAGCAGCGAGAAGCATTTGGAACACTGTGGGCTGGTCTAGCAGTTAATGGGGACTCATGGGTCTGTACCAGGCTCTGCCATTGACTCAGCGTGACCTTGGACAAGTCACTTTGCCCCTCTATGCCTCAGTTTCCCCAGCTGTGAAATGGGGGTGGTAAAGCACACAGCAATTCTCTGATGATGTTATAAAAGTGCAAAATATTATTAGTATTTATTACTGCTCTCATTTGGGTTTTAAAAAAAATTGCTCCTGCTTCAGCACTTAAGCCAACCTGAAACTATTTTAGGGGTTAGGATGACATATTCTTGGGCTGTAATGGCAATTGCTGTATACTTTAAATTGCTGCAAAGAAAGAAACGTTAATTACTTTGCTGAAACCACACACAGCTGTGCCAGCTATGAGACTTTAAGCCCAGGGTGTTCATATCCTGACACTTTTATGTGGAATAGCACTTTTTTCTGTGGTTGGCCCTTGCTGATTTCAGTGAGGCTGCCTGCAGTGTGATCAGTGAGTGAAGGTAGCAGGACCCGGCTTTTAGTGACCCGTCATCCCATCGTGATGTCTGAGTTCTGCCATGGCGAAGTGGCCCGTTTCTCCATTGTACGTCTGGATCTTGAGCTCTCATCCTGAGGTTGGTTCATGACCAATATGCCCTTCCCATATTGCTGAATGAGAAGCAGTTTCCAGTTAGGTGTGGAGATGCCGACAGGTCCTGGTATGGGAAAGGTTGAGAACCACTGCTTTTGGGAGACAGTGTGGACTAATGTTTAGAGCACTTGACTAGGACTCAGGAGATGTGGATTCTGTTCCTGGTACTGCCACTGGCTTGCTGTGGGTAGGTCACTTCCCTTCCCTCTACCTCAGTTTCCCTATTTAGATTATAAACGTTTGAGGGGAAGGGACTGTCTCTTACTATGTGTTTGTAAAAAGAAAAGGAGTACTTGTGGCACCTTAGAGCCTAACAAATTTATTAGAGCATAAGCTTCCGTGAGCTACAGCTCACTTCATCGGATGCATTTGGTGGAAAAAACAGAGGGGAGATTGATATACACACACAGAGAACATGAAACAATGGGTTTATCATACACACTGTAAGGAGAGTGATCACTTAAGATAAGCCATCACCAGCAGCAGGGGGGGGAAAGGAGGAAAACCTTTCATGGTGACAAGCAAGGTAGGCTAATTCCAGCAGTTAACAAGAATATCTGAGGAACAGTGGGGGGGAGAAATAATATCCTATTTATCCTAGAATCCTATTTTCGACATCTCCGACATGAAAGGTTTTCCTCCTCCCCCCCGCTGCTGGTGATGGCTTATCTTAAGTGATCACTCTCCTTACAGTGTGTATGATAAACCCATTGTTTCATGTTCTCTGTGTGTGTATATCAATCTCCCCTCTGTTTTTTCCACCAAATGCATCCGATGAAGTGAGCTGTAGCTCACGGAAGCTTATGCTCTAATAAATTTGTTAGGCTCTAAAGGTGCCACAAGTACTCCTTTTCTTTTTGCGAATACAGACTAACACGGCTGCTACTCTGAAACCTGTCGTATGTGTTTGTACTGCATCTAGCACAATGGGGCCGCAATCTGTAGAGGAAGGGGAGCTACGTAATACAAACAGATAAAAAGACTCCATGAGTATCTAAAGAACTCTTAAAGGAATACAGTTCAGAATTTAAGACCACCCGTAATGCGTTTATGGTTCTTTTGTTTTTTTTCCAAATCCTAGTGGGACTATTTATATCTATAAACAAACAAGCATTCCCCTGCAGCACTGATGTCACAGATATTGCAACACTGTGCTAGGGCTTGAATAGCTGAAAGTGAAACCGACCTAACACTGTCTAAATGTGGTTTCTTTACATTCTTTAATGTGTAAGTACAAAAGGCAGTGTGGACTAGTGGGTAGAGCACTGGACAGGGACTCCCCTGGAGACTTGGGTTCTATTCACAGGTTGGCCACTGTTGTATCTATTTAGATGGACTATATAGACCAAAAAGAAAAGGAGTACTTGTGGCACCTTAGAGACTAACAAATTTATTTGAGCATAAGCTTTCGTGAGCTACAGCTCACTTCATCGGATGGTGCTGTTCCTTTTCTTTTTGCGAATACAGACTAACACGGCTGCTACTCTGAAACCTATATAGACCAAATGTGTTAACATAACCCAGATTCAGGTTAGTGAGTGAAGGTAGCAGGACCCGGCTTGCAGGACTTCGGATAACAAGATTCAAGGCTTGGCATAAATAGACCTATCTCAGCCTGCTTAATACTGTGGCAAACCCACCATTGTCAGGCCTTTTAAACCCTTAATAAAGATACAGAAAAAATGGAAATCAGATCAAGCCTTTGAAACATGCAATATTAAGTAAAGTTTAATTTTAACAACATCCCTTGTTCCCTTGCCTGTTAGCTTAGAAAGCAAACCTCCTTGTCAGACAGTCTCCTAGGTAGAATCAAAGTTAGTAATAACCGTCCTTTTGGAGGGAAAGAAGAAGTGAGCTGCAGTGGCTTGGAATTGCTGGTGCTGAGGAAGTCCGATCCCATTTCATCCCAGATGGTCTCCGTCCCCTTCTGTCTGTCAGCAATTATTGTACTTGTGCTCAACTTATTTTCTCCCCAAAGTCTTTTCTTTTAAGGCCCCCCAAAAGGTAATGCTTGGTAGAACAGGCCAACCGCTCATTATTTTGTCATAAATTTTATAATTTTCAACACACCAATTTTGGTTCCTCAATTTCCAGTCCCACATTTCTCTCGTTTACCAAACACCATTTTAACACAGGGCTTGAGATATTTCACTCTCCCTTTTGCATCTTTTCCCATCCCCATTTATTCTTACATGGTAGGCGATTTGAACATTTTCACTTTTGTAGCTGCTGCGGTTCTAGTTAAAATGTGGTGGCGTAAGACGAATACTGTGTCCTTTGGGGGAATTTTTCCACCTACAAGAAGCTGGAAGTTGTACATATTTCCCAAGAGAGCTGGTTCTCAGGTCAGAACCATGCCAAATTTCACCGACCCTGTAGAATAAGGTGGTAAGCATGTGGATCAATATTTCCAGAAATTGAGGTTGGACACCCAAAATCACTAGCCGCTTTTGCAAACCTTGGCCCTGAACACTTGGATGCTAATAATCAGATACTCTGAATATTTCAGAGCTTCCCATCCCTAGATGTACATTGATCAATAAAACAGACACACATTGTTAGGGGATGTATGTAAATGTGATGAAAGAGTAAATGGATCTGAAATGCTGTGGGCTTTAAAATCAGGCAGCAATCAAAAACCCATGGGAGTTCTCACTTTAGATTCACAAGCCACTTCCTCTTTGCTGGCAGCAGCTTACAGATGAACTGTTTTCATGAAAGGGCCTGGTCGTCCCTACGGTTTTGAGTACCTTCATAGAGAACACAAAGCAGAGGAAAAGAAACTCAAACTGAAATTGACATGTGAATTCCCATTGGTTTTAAGCTCTTTGAGTCCCCTTCTGGGCTGTAACTCCATTAATCTAATATAAAACACCATAATAGAGAAAATATGGGGCAAGATCCTCCACTGCTATACATTGGCATAGCCCCATTGACTTCTGCGGAGCAGTGCCCACTGACACCAGCTGAGGATCTGGCCTGTAGTTCTTCCATCAGCGCACCATGTTTGTGAAAAAGGGAATGATGCAGCTAATGAGTTGTAATTTGCGTTGATCCTGTGAATTTAGATGTATTAACTTCACCGCTGAAGAATTCTCTTCAGTCATTCAAACCTCTTTATTCTCCACCCTGCCTTCTTGTATAATAGTCCATGCCGAGAGGGTGGCTGAGGTCGCTCTATCAGGCTAAGCCATGTAAGAGGCAGAATTTGCATGCCCTGATGTGGAATGTTAGAAAGGACTTAACACACTTCCCCCTGAAAGCTATGATCAGGGATAACATGTTCTTAGCTGTGATTAGGATGATGACTTATTACTTGTAATACAACAGCGGCTAGGGGCCCCAGTCAAAATTACAGCCTCTTCCCCACCCCATGCTAGCTACTGTACATGCACATGGCAAGAGACAGCCCCTTGCCCTGAGAACATACAGTCTACACAGGCAAAGGGTTGGAGGGGAAACTGAGGAACAGGGAATGAAGTGATTTTATTATTACTTCAGTGCTCAGGAACCCATGCTCCAGGATATTGTTGTGTTAGGTGCTGTACAAACAGAACACAAAGCCCTAACGAGCTGTCAATCTAAATATAAGGCAAGAGACGACAGATGGATACAGACAGATGGGGGGGGGCACAAGGAAACCGTGAGACCGTATTGGTCAGCATGGTGGACTTGTTCTATGCTCAGCAGCCGCCTAACCTTTGTGAAGGGAGCTGAGTGGGAGAAGATTGCATCTGTCAAAGCAGCAACAGAGATATGAAATGTTGAGAGCTTGGCTGAGAGTTTGAGCTGTACAGATTGATAGGGAAGGTCAGCTCTTAGTGATGCTATGCGGAAAGAATCTTGCTCAAGGTCACGCTGCAAGTCAGTAGCAGAGTTGAGAATAGGACCCAGGAGTAAAACTCTTGCCCTGTTGAAGTCAGTGGCAAAATTCCCATTGCTTTTAATAGAGCTGTGACTTCACCCGACATTTCTCGACTCCCCGTCCTAGTGCCCTAGCTGCTTGACAGCACTGCATCCCTTATGTGGTCTGCAATAAAAGTACTGATTATGCATTTGAGGTTGTTATGTTTTTCCCCTCTGCTATCTTGTTTGGAGATATCATTTTTAACAGCTAACACGTGGATATTACCAAGAGGACATTTCCTAACAGCATAATCAATACAGTACAACTTTTGTATAGTGCCTTCCATACAAACTGCATCCCAGAACGCTTTGCCCAGTCATGGTTCACTGCAGGTCCCTGGTATAAACTACAGAAAACAGTTGCACGGCGGTAGAATTAAAGCATTTAGTCAGCAGGCCAACTGCAGGGGGAGAGAGATGTTGAAGTGTAGACAAGGGAGCCATACGCTGCTTTAAACTGGCCTGGAAAGTCAACAAGGAGGTTGGAGGATGTTGCAGACAGTGATGTAGCTGATCATAGATGCTGCAGAGGAGAAGGCTCTTGAGGTGGTGGGGAGAGATGGAGAAGCTAGTAGATGCTTGCATGGGTGCCGTGAGCAGGAAAGGGGAGTGGAGGAAGGTGGGAGGCGGTGTCTACACCAGGAAATTGAACCATTTGTAAATGAACACAGACAGTTCAGTGTGTCCAGACGAGCCATGCTGAACTAGTTTAAGAATCCTTGCAGATACACCCACGCTAGCAGTGTTCTAAGCCATTTCAGTTACAGTGTCCTCTGGCTGCCTCTTCTAAACCTCCCATCACAGCTCCCAGAAGCAGCAGATTCTGGGAAATTCCTTATGGGAATATTAGAAGGGATGGATAATTGAACATTTCCGCAAGTCTGTGTCCACACAGACACTAAACCAGTTGAAACTGAATTGGTTCTTAGACCCAATACAAGCCTCATCTATGCCAATCAGTTTTCAAAACGCTTATAAACCAGCTGCAGCCATTCTGCATGTGGTTGTCACATTTGTTGCAAGGAAATTAAACTGGTTCTTAGATGAGCACCTGTCTTCAGTGCAGTCGAGTTGTAAAAGGTGGCTACTGTCCCTTTAAGAGAACTCTTAACTTTGACAAAGGCAAATAAATTCACCAGGTGCCTTCTCGTAATTTCTGATTTGAGTTTCTGGCCTTGTTCAGTCTTAAAGCCCCTAATACAAAAATCATTCTCTCCTCAGTCACCAGTACTTTGGAGAGGCAAAGTGGTAATTTCATGCTTTTCTTTAAACAAAGTGGTCACTGATTAAGCAGAGAAAAGAAACAGAGATTTTCAGCCCTGCTATCAGCCACTGAGGTTTTCCCTTCCCAGTTTAGCGAGTGAGAATTCTTCCTCCTGCTGAATGCAGATTCTATCCAGACAACTGTCCCTCTGCACCTTGCCCTGGGCTGTGGGGGAGCCTGCCGATGAGATAGCAAAGTGGTTTGACTTCACTGCAGCCTGCCTGAGCAGATAAATAATGATGCCAGTTCTGGTTGTGCTTTACAAAGAATGATAAGTAGAATTATCCTCAGTGGGGAGGGGAAGTGATTTGTCCAAGGCTAATGGGAATAGGAGCCAGGCATCCTCAGGTCAAATCCAGTGATGTAGCTACTGGACCCCAGAGACTGTCTGCAAAGTGTATGCCTGCACCCTGATTTAAGACAAGGAAGGTTTAAAGCAAGACAGACTCCCCTTACCCTCCAGGTGCAGTAACTCCAGTGCTGGGGCATAGCATTATTCAAAATAAAATGGACTCAGAGTAAGTAATGACATGGTCTAAGAAGGGGCATAAATCCCTACAGGTAGTATGGAAAAAGAGATGGGCCTGTGTCACGGTGCGGCAACTCACCCCTGCGGCACCTCCTACTGGTCTCTTAGGGAATTAGCTCTTCCAGCCTCCAGAGCACCCTCTGCAGGCCAGTGTCCCACTTGCCCCCATGTCCCTCCTGGACCCCAGTGCCCCTTTTACCCAGGGTGCTGCCCCCTGGCAGTACCCCCACAGTCTCTGGGTTTCCCCTCCCCAGGGAGCCCCCACCCACTATCTCCACTTATCCTCAGTCTTTGGCTACTATCAGTCACCACTGAGCCCCCATACGCTGGGGCAGACTGCAGTCTGTATAAGCCAATCATCACAGGCAAGGGGGCTTTGGACCTGTTGCCTCTGCCTACCCCATTGGCTGCTCCCTGCAATCCCAGTACCTCTCTTTAGGCCATTTGCCAGGTCCACAACCAGGTGCTTTTCCAGGCCAGAGCTCCCCAGCTCCTCTAGCCTTCCCCAGGTACACTCCCCAGCAGCCAGGCCCTTCTCCCTCGAGAGAGAGAGAGAGAGAGAGTGAGTGAGAGTCTGCTCCTGGCCCACTGCCCTCTTATAAGGGCCAGCTGAGCCCTGATTGGGGCGTGGCCACAGCTGAGCCTGCTTCCCCCAATCAGCCTGGGAACTGCTGGCTCCTCGCCACAGCCCTCTCCTGGGCTGTTTTAAGGCCGGAGCGGGTGACACCCACTACAGCCTATTTGGGGCATTTCAGAAGAATGTGTGACAAAAGGCTGCCAGAATAAACCTTTCTTTGGCATTCCCAAGACAAGAGATGGGGAGGCAGAGCCAAAGACCTGCCCTGTAGCACAAAAAGGACTGCGGCAGTATTACTGGATCTGCGTATAGAAGACCTGGAGAATTGAGCCCAGCATAATGAAGATTGGCATCATTTGGCTTCTGCTTCCGATAGTGCGGGGATGGGGATGGTGAAGGAGCGTGATACCCTGCCTCTGAGTCAAACAGCTACAGACCCAGAGCCTCACAATCCCTCCTGCCCTGCGTCATCCTTTAAAGGAACTCAGTGGGGTTTCACTGGACTTGGCCCCGCAGGGCAGCAAACAGCCTGATACGGGTGGACTCTGGAGTTGTACCGTAATTCACAAATCCAGCTGGGGCAACACCTGCATGACATTGTGCCATTCAGTGCAGTGCATCCTCCCTGTGTCTCCCCCTTCGCTGGGATGGCTCCCCGTTAGGACATGGGTTGGCCAAAGCCTACAGAGGAAATCGGTAAATCGGGATCCAACTGTGCCGCTCCTCAAGCTGTTGTTACTCTGCATAGATTCCAGCCACCTTGGACAGCGCCAGTGCTGAGCTGCCATTGGCTAAATAACAATCGCCATCAGTGCAGTCAGTGCTATGTGGTGCAAGGAGTTAATAGGCTTTGAGGAACTTTAGCCACCACAGAATCTTGTAGCAGAGCTTTAGTCCCTAAGCCAGGGAGCATGCACCTTATAGCAGCTGTTCCCCACCTCTTCCCAGCTCCATCTGAGCACTCAGCTCTTCGCCCCACCTTTCCATATGGAGTGCTCATTCAATATGGAAATCAGTGGTGACCCAGTGAACACAGAACCGCTCACTGTAGGGCGGTCACTTTTCAGGGTAGAACAGTGCTTGAAAGAGACCTTGCCAAGTTGCTTGATGTCCTGATCATAGAGGAGGGGAAGTCCCAAGCAGGAGGATGTCTTTGTGTAAGATGTAGTCTTTAAGTCATGTAGAAAAACGCCTGGATGTCCAGGGTTACTGTATGGGCTTTGCCATTAAGAAAGATACAGTCCATGTTGCAGTCTGGAAGGGTCCAGGGTATTAGCCCCTTAATGAAACAAAATCCAGAGGCAAGAGCAAGCCCACTTTGTAAGTCACAGGGCTCACTTCGAAGCAGGTAGCTTGTCCTGGTTGATGGGAATATGGACTGAGCCTCCTGAATTTGGCAGCCTCTGGAGGATGCTCTGGGATAGAGATAAGCATGTCTGCTTCCTGGTGGTGTTTATCATCATGTTATATTCCAGGGCACTCACCCAGGCTACTGGGTAGATGTAATAATTTGTACTTTGCACGAGAGCTCCTGTTATACTATGCTTCAGCTGCCGCTGAAGTCAACATGAGTCTTTCCACTGATTTGAATGAGAGTTGTATCAGGCCCATAGCCCCACAAGACAACGAGAGAGGCAAAACAGTGGTGGTAGACTTGGTGCCCCAGGCTAGCAGCCCTTCCCCAACAGATGTGCCTTAAAGAGACACTATCGGATTAAACATCATATCGAGGGAAATTCCTTTCTATATTAAAGATGCTACCTTAATGATGACAATGCCTAGGTCTTATACAGTTTTTATCCATAGATCTCAAAACATTTCATAAAGGAGATCAGTAGCATTATCCCCATTTCACAGGTGGGGAAACTGAGGCACAGGTAGGTGACAGAACTTGCCTAAAGTCACGCCCCAGGCTAGTGGCAAAGGTGGGACTAGAACCGAGGTCTCCTGAGTCCCTGTCCAGTGCTCTGCCCACAGACCACACTAACTTAGGGTTTGTTACAAATGAAAGACTGAAAAGAAATGGTGCTTTGTAAGTCTGTCGGTGCAGTGTTTGCTTATTGTATTTCAAGTTGGACCATGAAAATAGATGAGTTAGTTTCACTTTCATTTCTCCTGACGAGGGGCAGGGATACCACATGCACACATCCCCAGAGAGTGGAGTTCGGGCTTGGTCACTAATTCATAGACAGTTTTAGGTCAGTTTCACTTTCAGGCACCCATGCTTTAAGCTCAGCGTTGCAGTATCTGGATGGTTGATGCTGCAGGGGAATGCTTATTTGTGTATCTATAAAATATATGTGTGCTCCCGTTGGGGATCAAAACAAAAACCAGAGACACGTTACAGTTGGTCTTAAGTTTTGTGGAAAAAAAATATGGAGTTAAATTTGACCTAACTGTGTCCCTTTAAGAAAGAAATCTTCAGATACAAAAGTGTGGCAAATGCATTTACAGAGTCTTATTAATTTGTCTTATAGTATCCCCTACTAAAATCGTGGTCCCGTTGTGTTAGGCGCTATGCAAACACACAGTAAGAAACAGATCCTTCCCCTAAAGAGCTTACAATTTAAATAGACAAAGCAAAGAGGAAACTGAAGCACAGAGCAGTGACGTCGCTTGTCCACAATCTCGAAGCAGGTCAGTAGCATAGCTGAGACTAAAATCATGACTGCTTAGTCCCAAGTCTTAAGTGTCCAGTTGTCCTTCAGGATGAATTCCATTGAATGACACTAAGTTCCTGTGACAGTCGCATCCACTTCTTGTAGATCAGGTGGAATTCTAAGGCTTCATACTTGTACCAGGGCAAAAGGAACATAATTCATCCAAATGCCTTACAAGTGCATTGATAGGACTGAGGAGGGAGTCTGCTCATTGCAGAGCTCAGACAAGAAAGAGTGCATGTGTCAAACTCCCTGGCCCTTCCCTCCTCCTCTAGGCTTCTGAGAAGAAAACAAACAGAAATTTATGATCAATTGGGTTCAGGCTAAGGCTGGAGAGATAAGCCGGGATGGATGGTGTAGCTGCAGGCAAGTTCTGGATATTTCCAAGGTTACAGACTTCCTTGAAGAAGAAATTACAGGAGGTAGCATTATTTCGGATGGATCATGAGAACCGTTACCCGGCTGAAGTTGAACATCCTTTCCCATTTTGCTTTCCGATGGAATATCAGATAAGGGGGTGTAGAAATATGGGCAGCACTTGCAAATGAGCACTGAGTGAAGGTTAGATGGCGTTGCTCATTAAAGGCCTGGAGCCAATAGGATCTGCGGGAGCTCAACACCTTTGAAAATCAAGCCCTGAAATATCAAAGACCTGATCCTGCAGTCCTGGTGTGCAGGCAGCCCCTGCTGAAGCCAATGGAAGCTTTGCTAGCATAAAGAAAAGGAGGACTTGTGGCACCTTAGAGACTAACAAATTTATTTGAGCATAAGCTTTCGTGTAGCTCACAAGTCCTCCTTTTCTTTTTGCGGATACAGACTAACACGGCTGCTACTCTGAAACTTGCTAGCATAAGGATTGCTGGATTGGGTCTCATCTGATGGTTACAAAAGGAGAGACAGCCCCCCTAAAAAGTTTGGGACTGTGTATAAATTAATGTACACGAGGGATTGGCAGGAGCTGGAGAGTTAGAAAGAGGAAGGGAGTCGGACCTGGAAGGAAGAGGATCAGAGACGATCACATCTGTAGAAACACTTCTGCTGATCTGGAGTTTTGGAAGGAACACAGGTTTACAAAGCTAATGTTTCAAGGTCTAAATTGACAGAAGAAAAATGACCCTCTAATTCTATTAACAATCAGTGCCAGCATTTCTGTTGCAACCACAATCCCAGCACATACATTCGAGGGAACGACCCTGCACTTCCTGAGAGGAGGGACACCCAATATCTTCTCTCCAACCCTTATTTCTACGTGTCTGTCTGTCCTTTCACAGAGCATTCTTGGTGTCTCTCATTTCTTGGGAGTCCAAAAAAAAAAAACCCAAGCGTAGGGCTCAGGGTTTCAGTTCAGGCTCCAGGCCCTGTATCCTCTCTCCAGCAGTGGTCAGTACTCAGTGCTTCAAAAGAAAGCAAAACAAAGCCTTCCACAATGCATGTGAACTATTGTGTAACTCCATTGTTGCTGGGCAGCTCAGCTCCTGAGTCAAGAGGGCTGATTGCCCTTATTATCTTTTGTTAGTCATAAGGCAGCAGGTTTGCTCAAGACACAATTATTTGTTAAATAGGGAAACGGTGATCAGGTAGAAACATCCTCATGGGGGGCCCTCGCCTTCCCCTGTCTATCTGCCAGCCCCGGCTCCAACCTCCAGGCCTTTTGCTCGCTCATAAACAGGCAGTAATAAGAATCTGATGAAATAGACTTCAGCTTTGATGCGCACGACCATACCACTTAGTGGTAGCGACTGAATGCAGAGTTAATTAGACAATGATTGCATGTTAATGAAACGGCCATTGATTGGTAAAAGAAGGAGGGAAAAAACAAGCCCTTGACTCAGTAACAAGATGAGAGAGAGATTCACTTAGTTCAAAACCGAGCCGGCAACAGGCTTGGAGCAGCAGCAATGATGTATGTAAAGTCAACAAAGGACGAGGGTGCTTTTCTAAGGAGCCCTATTAAATATGCATTGACTGTTTTGACACCCTAAGCTCTCTTTATGAAGCTGTCGTCACACAGGCTTAGATCAGGCCCGTCACCATCCAGGGCACCTACACGAATGGTCTTGTGTCTGTTTTTGAAGCTCCCTCTATCGCTGCCGAGGGAGACTCCTGTGGAAAAGGAGAGTGGCACAACTCTTGCTAGGGGAAATTCAAAGCACACACCCTAGGCATGCAATAAATCCCGGATTGCGTGCAGCGCCGGTTTCAAGTGTTTGTTAAAAGATGGGTTTAACAAGCAGGGGGAGTGGGGATGGTGGTTTGATCCCCCAGAGGACTGGAGTCCAGGGTTTATGCATGGAAAAGATATAGAATGGGTTAGCGTGAAGGCAAGCCCCCACCAACCCAGGTGCATGATGTGATGAAGTGGGACTGTTCTTAATGTTTCCTCTGAATATTGTGGAGGTGCCTCAGTTTCCCCATGGCAGTTCTTAAGTATCTAGGTGGTGGGATAAGGGTGTATGATTATTGCAGAGCCCTAGAGGGCAGGTGTGTGCAGGGGTCTGGACACAGAGACTGGCCAACACCCTGTTTCCTGGCAACTAATGGCCTGGGCCCTTCCCCCCTGCAAGGTGAGAGCTAAAGGGTTGGAGAACAAAGGATGCAGGTGACCTCCTGGCCCGAGAAAGGGACAAAGCCCAGAGGAGGAGGGCCCAGAGAGAGTTTCAGTTTGGGGCTGGCTGGGGACATGGAATGAAGTGCAGACAGGGTTGTCTGGCTCACTGCCCCCCAAAATGGACCCAGCTGAGGGGTCCTGTTCTCTGCACCTCCAAGCTCTGGTTTAGACCATGTTCCTGTCGTCTAATAAACCTTCTGTTTTACTGGCTGGATGAGAGTCACATCTGACTGCGAAGTTGGGGTGCAGGACCCTCTGGCTTCCCCGGGAGCCCGCCTGGGCGGACTCGCTGTGGGAAGCGCACGGAGGGGCAGAGGATGCTGAACGCTCTGAGGTCAGACCCAGGAAGGGGGAAGCCGGGTGAGCTGTGTGTCCTGCAGACAGGCTGCTCCCAGAGAGGAGACTTCCCCAGAGTCCTGACTGGCTTCATAGGGAGCAGTTCGAGAGCATCGCCCGGGGACTCCGTGACACATGACCAGTCAGCACCATTTCCACAGGCTAGAGAATTTGGTCTTTGACTCTCTTTATTCTTGGCTTCTCTGTCGAGACACTTTGGGTGTGTGACCGAAGGAACTTTTGATGCCAACTGGCAGAGGGCACAGGGTACAAAAGAGATACAGAGATCCCCTGGGTCTTGCATCTCGCTGCTAGTCCACCAAAGAATGTCTCTAGTGAAAGCCAGAGAGTCATCATCATCGCTGTGTGGTGTATATTTGGAAAACATGTGAAGAGCTACCTATATATACTAACAATATGTTCTCTGGGACCGTGAGTTAAGGTATGTCAGCATAAGGTGACCCACTGACCCTTGGCATGCAGTGGGGAAGAGACGCTTCTCTTTCTCTGGGTGGACATATGCAGTTCGAGTATTGTATGGTTCATAATGGAGGCCCAGTTACAGACTGAGCAAACTGTGAATGAATCGATGGCGTAGCGTGGAGGAAAAAACAGAACCAGCAGTGGTTATCCTGGTCAGGAGAAAAGACAATGAACTTTTGGAATTATATATGGGGTGCAGATGAATTGCCAGTTGTTCCTTCAGTCTGTGAGGACAAGCTGCCAGCTGGCTGCGTCTTATGAGAGGGGAACCCTGTCAAACTGGTTGAAAATGTTGGGGAAAAGACTTGGGGTCATCTGTCTTGTAGGAGATAAGGGAATGCCTTGTGAGCTAAGATTAGGCTCTAGAAAACATGGTATGATTTTGTTTATGTATAACCATTTGTTTCCAGTATTCTCACACTTCCTATCACTTGAATGCTTGTTCTTTCATAATAAATATATTCTTGTTTTCACCATATAGACATATCTAAGTGCTGTGTGTTAAGTAGAGTGGGGATCCCGAGTTGACTCTTACAAGTTGGCAGGTACTTTTTCCTTTGGGAATATCAAATCTGTGAGTTCTGGAGGCTTTCAGTGGAACAGGGCTGGCCAGTGCAGAAGGTCTCTTGGGGGTCGGTGTGTGTATTTGCTGTCTCTCTACAGGTGTATCTACCTGGTGGTTTCAAGGAGCTGATTGATCAGCATCCGGCACAGACAGGGCTTCTTCATGCTAAGGGCTGGCCATGGCGAGGTGCCTCAAAACCCTGGGAAGCATCCCGGGGGGGGTTATGATGTAAATGCAGTCTCTGCTGGGAGCTGGCCTGAGATGGGTTCTGTGCTGGGAAGCCACATGACCCACAAGGAGCAAGGATGTTTTTTACCCCTGTTAACATGACTGATGTCTAAACAGTGGCCTGGAGGTGGTAAGATGCCCAGAGGAGCCATGTGTGTCTAGCCGTGTTGACAACCCAAGGCAGTGGAGATGGATGTTGGGTGGAGTTCACCAAATATGGGTGGGAGAGACCTCTATAGAGTCCAGGCCAGCCAAGAAGTTGTGATGTGTGGGACGTGGCCCAGCTCCTCTGACACATCCGTGCAGCACCAGCTTCGTAGTCAGCATGGGAAAGGTGGAGTAGATCGGGCTGTGGCTCACTCCTGTGAATAGCACATGTATGTGTGAGATGGAGCTTTCGGTGGATACGTACCCGCCACGGGTGGACAGGAAACCCCGGCCTGCGGAGCATGGAGAGGAGTGTGGGGGTAAAACTCTGGCACAGAGAGTACAGAAGAGGCGAAACTATGGGTAAATTCCCCCATGGCAGAGGGAGTTTGGAGGAAGGGGAGAAGGAGGTAAAATTTCCCCTTCTACCCCATTCCCAAGTAGGGGAGCATTGGTGGGCAGGAGCTGGGGTTCTGCTGGCATCCTGGTGCTATGGGAGGGTCGGATGCTCCATCGGTCACATCGTCTGTGTATCCCAGGCTTTGGTTTCCCAGGACAGGTGGCTGCCAGTACCTGGCTGTGGCTGTCCTGCCAGGCTAGTCCCGCAGTGAATTTCTGAGCCTGTGAGATAACCACATCTCCCCCTTTTTTCCAAACAGGTGGTGGAGGGGCCTAGAGCAGGGGAGGATGGGCAGACAGCCCTGGTCAACAGACAGATATATTGACCTTTTATTTTTTAACGTTGTTTAACCAGGTAGAGATAAACGAAAGCTTTCAGGGGCTGAACTATCGCACACATCACAATTAAGGTGGCACGTGCTCAGAGGACGAAAAATCAATAGGCACAGACAGGAGGTTTTAGTCTCTATTTGAACTTGAGGAGAGAAGTGCATTTCCCACCACCGCAGCTGGCCTGCACCATCCAGGAGTTTCTCTATTCATTGTAGGCAAAGTTCTTTATTACCTTCCCAAATTATTTTTTTGTCTACGCTTTTGTCTTCATCAAAAAAGAAAGCCACATTGATTGCCACGGTGCCGTTTACTGAGAGGCCATCCGGAACGCTGCACCCGCTGTGTGCCAACGGGCCACCGGTTGCTGCCTTCGTGGCTTAACAGAGAGAGAGAGAAAGAGGATTTCCAACGGAAACCTGCTCAGGCGCAAGGGAATGTGCCTCCCAGCTCAAACCGGCTCTGCGTGGCACCTCCCTGTTCCCTTGAGTCGCTAGGGCAGTGCAGAGCCCTGGGTGAAATGCCTTATTCCAGCTGCTCTTCAGAGCCCCCCGTGGGGAGAGAGATTGTCAGCCAGGCCCCTTTGCGCTGAACGTAGTAGCTCTGTTATAGGAAGGCAGGGTGGAGGTTGGCCTTCCCCCACCACCCTGTGCCAGCAAAGCAAGGTCAGCGGGGAGCTTGGGTTCACATCCACCTCCCCGAGGCTGGCAGAGAGCAAGCCGTGTCCAGAAAGCAGGCGAGGCAACCATCATTCCCATTGTGAAGCAGGGTCTCTGCTAGGAGCCACTCCTAGCAGGTAAATTGTAATGCATTATGCTGAGTCCCCAGTTATTCCTGTATCACCCGGTGATTAATGGGCTGACCCTTCGTGTTAGACAGTGGAAGTGTAACATCCTATCTCCTGGACTGTCACAGCTGTGTGAATTTCTCCCCTTCGGATCAGCGGCTGCTGCATACCTGCATGGAGGGAGAGCATCTGCAACCTTGTGTGCTCCAGAACCCCCCACCCCCACCTCCAGCAAAGGACCACAGCATTATTAGCCTGGAACGGGGGGGGGGAGAAGCCCTGGGTGGTTCGAGTGGGCAGTGGTCATAGCGGCAGGAAGAGTGCTCTGTGATAAAGACCCATGCAGGGGAAAGATGGCAGAATGAGCTGGGATTTGGATCGCCAGGGGACTGTCAAGGAGTTGCTGTGGAGTTGTCAGGCCCAAAATGCAGGGCACCTGGGCTATTCAAAAAGGGTTTTGGTGAAGTGGTTGGAGGCAAGGGGGTTGGGAGGATCGGAGTTCGAGGCCAGACCGCCACCCGCTGACTGGGGCAAGCCATTGAAACAGGGTTGAACTAAAGACAGTAGCAGAAGTAGGTCAACTACCTCCCTCTGAACCCCTGGGATTGTGTTCATGTCAGCAATGGATTGGTCTCCTAGCCTGGATCCTCAAAGGTATTTAAACAACTAACTCCCATTGATTTCAGTTGTGGTTGGCACTGATATACCTTTGAGACCTGGGCCTCTATGCCTTTTAGATTTCTGCAGTGAAGCCATTTTTGACAGTTTCCCATGGAACCCAGGACCTCAAGTGCTACAGCTAATGCGTGGGAAACAGAGGGGGAAACCAGCAACAAAGCACGGGGGAATCTGACTAGCTTCACTGTCCAAGCTGAGTGGAAACAAATCAGCATAAAGGATGGCATTAAAATGCTGCTGTTTCCAGTGTCTCTTGCTTTAATAAGCAACAAACGTTAATCTTGCCTTGCAGCGGCCACCGTTAAAAAGCCTGCTAGATAAGTTACCGGGCACCAATGTCCGAGGATGAGCCGAATGTCCTATTCTTAGTCAAGGAAAATACCTGCAAGATTTCAGACGCTGTGCATGATAGCTGCTGACTTCTTAACAGCGATCGTGTATGTGAAGCAGGCTTTTCCTCAGCACTTGTGTATCTTGAAGCTGATTTGGGGGTCATTCATTTTTCCTTTTTGATCGGCTCAATATCTCTTTACCTCCTCAGAGCTGCACAGCTTAAAATAATCCACACCAAGGGGTGCTGATATTCTCTAGTGGGGCTGCTGGAAAAGGAATTTAACTGTCTTAATTATAGTAGCTTGCCTAGTGGAGACCTGGGTTGTGGCCGAGTTTATAAGCACTGGAGAGTTCCCATCTGAAGGGGCCTATATTCAAGAGGGACTGGGGATTTTGGGGCCCGTTTGAGACACCTTTAAAAGGGCCTGATTTCTAGAAATTGCTGAGCCTCCACTCCATGAAAATAAGGTATCTCAGGTAGGGAATCCAAAATCACTAGTCACTGTTGAAAGTGTAGACAGAAGCCTTTTGTTGATGGGCAACTTTTGGCTTAATCAGCTGTGCACTGAGATGCCACCACCAGAACAGTGTTTTGGTCACCTGGGTACTTTTGCCTAAGAAGCAATGGTAAGATAGGGCCTGGCGTACTCAGGGTTAGGCGGTTGTTGCTGGTTAGAGTAGAGTGTGGGATTTTCTGTCTCTTGCTGGAAAAAAGCGGCAGCAAGCGTGCTTGGAGAAGGACAACGTTTGCCCCAATGGAGATGTTGGGTGAACAATAGTCCCTGCACTGCTCCAGCCCAGACGGAGCACTCTGCAGGGGACAAAATGTGAATGCACACTGTTACGGCTAAAAGCTGGGTCACAAAACGGACTCCCATTGCCTTTGTGAGGTCTGTAAATTGGGGCACTCCTCCTCCGGTTCTCCTTGCTCCCGCAAAACTTACTCTCCATGAAAAAGGAGTGTGAGATTGGGCCCTAAAATGGAAACACTCTGGGCTGGACTATTCAGGCATTTCTTTCTTAGCATCACCCCCCCGTTGCAGCCGCTGTAGTGGTACTAGTGGGAGCACTCGCGCTGCGATCGTACCAGTGTTCGAAACACTGTGTCACCGAGGCATGCGTAGAGCAGCTCTAGACAAGATAGTGATAAAGTGGCCTGCAACCACCAGTGTCCGGTCAATGCTAGCGCTCCTCCTGGTGGAGCTGTGGTGACGGAAAGGCTTGTGTGCTAGGCTTACTTCATGTATATTGTTTCTTCATCAGAGGAGCTGTCTTTTATTTTCCGCCAGTGGCTCCCCCAGACACTAGGGCGAGGCAGGATCTTGCACACACTAATTGGGGCTCCGTATGTGGATCAGATTGCAGAATCGGGGCCAAATGCACAGTGGGCCAGATTTTTCAAAGGAGCTCAGCCCTCATTATCGACAGTCTGAAACGCTGAGCTCTTTTGAATCTTGTAGGACTTGAGATGGAGATAGCTAGGCAGCCAGTGCAGAACTCCACTGTGCCTTCCTCATTACACCCTCTCATGTGATGATCCCTGTTGAATATTACCTCTTGCATTCACTTCACTCGGGGAAGACTGTTCAACTTTACATAAATTCTTAGTAAAGGGCTTGAGAACAGCCACCTCACCCACTTCTGAGGAAATGTGTGGCATGACAAATCACTGCCCTGGCCCTTTAAAAAAAATCTGTCCTCTGTGTTTAGAAGGAGGGTCTTTTTGTTCAGGGTCTCAATGTTGTTTCAATGTTGATTCACCCTGCAGGTTAGGAAAGGATGCTTTTTAAAGGGACAGAATGGTGCATAGTGCTAGGAAGGGTAAACCATCTTGTTTCTGCTCTGCTTCTTTGCTCTCTATTTATTTCCCCTCAGTCCCAGGTTGATATGTCTTGATAGAGACAGAAACATCTTTAATACTATTACAGCTCCAAAGGCATTTCTGTTGTTTTTTTCTGTTTTTTTTTTTAATAGCATGTATTTCTGGACAAGATAAAGAAAATGCATCGGATCGCTTAACTGCTGTGCTTAAAGAACAACTGGATAAAGCTTCCCCAGTTGAACATTAGAGAGAGATAAGGGCAAAGATTTTCATTACGTTGAAGTGGCTCTGAAAATAGGTATGTGCCTGCAAAGGCTAGTTTGGAGACGCTGGATGCATTGATAGATGAAGGTTGGGGGATGGATGGTTAAATAAATGGATGGAGGGATATATGTGTGTAGATGGTTACATTAGACAGGTAGATTGGATGAAAACATGTTCAGGGGATAAGATAAATGGGAGAGGAGACTAATGGGTGTGCATGTTGGCTGGTGAGTGGCTAGATGATGTAGAATTAAATAGTTACATGAATCATTGATAAGTAGGCAAGAGAATAGATGGAGTGTGGCAGGGATAAATGGGGGGCTTTCTAAGTCAGTGCTGATAGATGGGTGGGTGGTTAACTTGTTGGATGGGGGAAGAGAGAAATAAGGGGGTGAGTGAAGAAGTGAGGAGTTGGAGGATTGACAGACAGATATGGAGGAAAGCAGGGTGGTTAGATAGTAAGATAATTATAGAGGGATGCTGATAGAAAGGGTTTTCAGGCAACTGAGATCTCAACAGTTCATTTAACATGCTCTTCCGGTTGGCGAGTAGCTGTCACATTTTGGTTCTGACCCTGCGTCTGTCTTGAAGAGGAGGCCTGGCTTTTGCATAGAAGCACTGCCCTCCATATTTGTATATGGTGCCTCTTCACCTCTCTGTCTGCCGGGCCAGTTTATTTAGATCCCAGAGATACCAATCTCATCTGGCTCTGCAAGGTGTGGTCACCACTGGAACTCATGGCTGCCCCAGTGCCCAGGCCTGACAGGGTGCAAGCAGAATGGAAGAGGGATCAGGACAGAGGCTGAAGGTGGAGGGGAGAGGGAAGCTTAGAGTGCCAGTCACAAGAGCCTTAAGTACCAGTGCTGCTATGAATACCAGGTGAAATGAACCCGCGTGCAGACGGGACCAATACAATGGCTATGTATGGTTTAAGGAGCACACCTAGGCCTTGTGCTGGTTCTGTGCACAAAGCTCCCATTAAGGAAAGTGCTTAAGTTTGTGCATAGTTCCATCTCTATTCAGCAAAGCACTTTCGCACATGTTTAATTTCAAGCATGTGCTGAAGTCCTAGTGACTTCAACCTAAGCACATGCTTAAGTGTTTTGCTTGTGTTTGGCAAAAATAGGGACGCTTTTCCAAATTAAGGCCAGGTTGAATTTCACCACTGGTGGGGACCTCTGCATTACTAGAACCCCCCATGGAGTCCCATACAGTAGTGCTGTGTGGGTGGGGTCCCAAATAACCCCTCCCCCCCGGTACAAATTTCTTCAAACTTTATTGATACACTGCACAATCACAACCATCTCTTATTCTTTCTGAATTAGAAAAGGTTACAACTACAATGTAACATGCACAAAATTCAGGTAGTATCACCCTTTTTAATACAATTATTGACGGAAAATCAAGACTTGACTTCATTGCTTTAAGAAATATAATCAAATGAAAGTAACCCTAGAAGGCTGACAGGAAAATAAAGTTTGCTTTTTTGTAACAATCTGATGGTTGGTTGGTTGGTTGGTTGGTTTTTCTTTAAAGCGTTTGAATACAGAAAATTATTTATTTTTGTTTTTTGTTGTTTTTTTAGGATAATTGTGAGTAAAATGTGCACAACCATAGCCTTTTACACAGCTAGTAGAACTGCACCATTGATAAGTCATAGAATTTTTTAAACCTAGCAAAGAGAAGGACTCTGAACTGGACAGTTAATGGTTTCATACACCCAACATGGTCCTCACAACTGCACTTCACGTGTCACAAGAAACTTGAATGCTTAAAAAAAAATGTTCCCTGCTAGCCATTCTTTTTAGTTTCCTCTGCCAAAAGAACTAACCGTGTGGATCAGAGGGGACTAGGTTAGAGGTTTTCCCGTTCTTGATGCTAACTACCCATGGTTGCAGGAAGAATTTGGTCTTGAAGCCGTGGGTCTTGGAGAGCCTAAAGGATCCCTTTATAGTAATGCAGAGATCTGGGCGTGTGGTTGCCATCTTCCAAAAAAGTCTGATCAACTCCATTTCACTTAGCCTTGGACCCAGCATGTTCAATATCTGAAGTACATTGATTAAATTTGGCCTTAGTACCAAAGTATTGACTATCTGAAGGGCAATGTGCATTGGTTGAATATCACTTGGCCTCTGTTCCAAAGCGTTGACGACTAAAAAGACAATGTATGTTGGTTGTCTATTTTTTGGCACAGCTTTTACCTGTACTATGTTGTTTTGTTTTTCTCCTGTAAGGGAAGAATGGACTCTGTTTCCTTTTAAATAGGATTTTTTTCCATCTTAACGTTATTTGGAAACTCTTTTCTCTGATCTACCACCCACCTCTTATAAAGGTGTCCTGTGGCTACTTAAACGTTCCTGTCTTTGTGGGGGAGGAAATTGCACTTGAAGGTTTTCAAAACTAGGGCTGTGCAAAAACTAAACCCTCTTGCTGTCGGTGGGGAATGAAGAGGAGAGGAAAATCACATTTTTTGCCCCAAATTAATTTTTTTTTTCAGCTTCACCTTGTGGCCTGCTGTTTATTTTTTCTCTGGTTTCCAGAAATAAGAAACCTGGAGTCACATTCAGGAAAATCGTTGGTTTTTGTTGTTATTTATTGTTGCTTTTCCCTTTGACGGGGGAAAATAATCTCGCTCCTTGTCAAGCGTAACTTGGTATTTTTCATGCAGCTCCACTTGGGACCACCAGGGGTGTAAACATCTTAGAAGTTTTCCAGGTGAATCATCTGCAGCAATTGCTTTTGTGTGTGTGTGTCTGTGTGTGTTTCTATTGCATGGTTTATTAGATTTATTTTAAGTCAATGTAATACGTCCTGAAACAGGACCTTTCTACGACTTCCTGTGCTCTGGCTTGCTACACACCTACCCATAATGTCTTCCTCACATGAAACTTGTGCAGAGAGATGCGGCATCTGGGATACAGAGTTGAGAGCTTAGAACTTGCTTGCTGCATTGGGAATATGGAAATTTTGCCAAAGCTTGAGTTAAATTTGCAGGGCACTTTAGATGCTGAAGTGAAAATGTTTTTTCTGCCCTTGCCCAAGAGAACTCTACCACAGCAACAGAACTTGGAGACCAACTCTTACATTTGTGGCATTTCTCCTGCACACCAGGAAAAAAGACTTGCAAACAACCATGTACCAGGCACTTAACATTTACCACCAGCACTTCAGTTCACATGACCTTGGAAGTCTTGAAAGATATGGATGCCCCAATGGGCTTTGAAATGTTGTTTTGTTTAGGGTCTTTTATTCCTTCCACTAGATTCCACTTGTACCTCTCTCTTCTTAAAGGCAGCGTGCGTGTGTGTGGCTTGTTGACTTATCGTCTCTCTGATGACGATAGCGGGCAGGAAGAGAAGAGGCATCTGTGTAAGAGTAGCTATACTAGCTGACCCCTCTCAGAGACCACTTTTCCAGCAGCTCTCCTCCCTCAGCCTCAGCAGAGTTACGGCACGATTAAGCACTTAAAACTCTCTGTTTGATGCCCTGCTCTGACACTTAAAGGCATCTGCTGCAATTTTTGGTATTCATATGCCGACAACATTTTTCAGTACCAATTGATAGATTTTAAGGGACTGTTATGATCATCTAATCTATCCTCCTGTGTGACATAGGGCTTCGATTACACCCAGTGATCCCAGCTGCTAGCCCTACAACTTGTGGTTGAACTAGATATAAATGTGAACGTCAATTGTTTTAGTTCTTTGCCAGCATTCCACCTAATAACCCAGTGGAGCCAGCGTGTATATGTAGGGTTTAAAATAATAAGATACCTTTGTATGTTTTTAACAATGAACGAGGTTCCACGTGGACCTGTTGCAGGAGGGTTCTTGCACAGATTAATCAACGTTCAGCAGCTTCATGATGTTTTTTATCCAGATGAAAGAGTGGGAGGGCACTGTTAGATTTTTTGTCAGAGCCGTAAAACAGAGGGGGTGATGGCGAAATCCAGACACATTGCTCTTCGTACTCAAACCTTCCCTCATGGAAGGAAAAATCAATGGGAAAGCAAGCGTATATATTCAAGAACTCAGCTGTGCTGGATTTTTTTTTTCACATGCATTAACTCAAAAGAATATCCCCCTCCATTTTGGGAATATAGCATGCAAATGTTTTGTCTTGTATACGTTTTTTTCAGACTTTTTTAAAATCATTCATGTTTTGCATTTATTGACAGATCTGATGAGGCACATCCTTGACCTTCTGACTAAAATACCTAGATCCTATTGGAAACCAGCACAGGTAACTCCCTCTCCACAAGTTCATCTTTGTGTCCTCGACACATGGCTGTTGGCAGCTCAGTATGGTAGGTCGTATACTTCCTTACTGCTGTTTTTGCTTACTGCATTCAGACCACCACGCCTGGCACCATTGGTAGTGCCTGCAGTCAGTCAGATGGCCACAGTCGTAAAAGAAAAAAAACAAAACAACAACAACAAAAATAACCAAACGAATCAAGGTGTCCTTTTACTTCCTACCTGGGAAATAGTGTCTGTGTCTCATGGGATCAGAAAAAGCAAAGAGGTTTCTACTTGGCAGGTCTGTGTAAGAGCCACTTGATTCGCTCTAGTGATCCAGGTCATGCTGTGCAGCCCAATCCGGTCTGGGGCGTTGATTGAAATGACTGTCATGCAGGCTGCAATTTGGTCTGGGAATGCTGCAGTCCTCTAGCCCTGTTAGGCCTTAGCAGTGACCCAGAAAGCTGGTAGTATTTTTAATTTAAAAAAAAAAAGTACATTCAAAGACATTTAAGCAATGCAGATTCCTCCCTTACTGCCATTAGGCTTCCAAGAAGGTGCCATGTTTCATTCGAATAAGGCCTAAACCGAACCAAAGAACTTGGGAAAGAATCAATCGGAACTTTCAAAGTAAACATCCACAGTCTAAAAAATAAAGATCTGATGCTGCTGCTCCATTTTGGAAACAGCTGCCTGACATTCCTCTGTAAAACGCTCCTACAGAAGCAGCTGAGAAACAGGAAACCATGTGACTGTAGGTTTGTGGGAGGGGTGGTTGTTTTTTCTCTTCCCTTCCTCTTTCCCATCTGTTTTCAGTGTTGAGTTAATCAAGTGCTTAGAAATTAAGGCAGTTATTCAAGTACCCTCTGCTCATAAGAGGTTCCCAAACAAATACAAGAGTGATGTCAACACACTAGCAAATAATTGGCCTCCGTCAGCTTCTGACTGGATGGATTCCTAACAGAGCAAATGAGGATTGGGCTGGGAAAGGGAGTGAGTGTAGAAGTGCCAGTCAGGTGATAGCCAGATTGCGTCTGGCTCTCCCAGACGGGTAGTGAACATCTTGTTTGGAATTGCCATAACTAATGATAAGTAGGACTTTTCTTAAAGAAACTGGATGCATCCCCATGGGAAAAACAGCAGTACAAGCACCTGTTAGCAGATATAAAACATTGGTTCTTAAAGGCAAAAGATCATGACCAGCATTGGGGTGGAGTGAGGGGTGTTGCTTACTTTAAAGAGAGTATATATTTGGGGAAGTAGGAGAAAACGGATCTCTATTTTTTCTTTGGAGGGGGGAGCTAAGTGAAGGATTTTTACTGCATTATCGTGCTTTGAATTGTCAGAGACGTGCCCAAATGGCCAAATATTGCTCAGCTTTATTGGCCAATAGTTCTGTTCTACCACAGTATAAATGTAATATTGTGAAATTTCTCAGTATCCTCCACTGTAACAGGTAGATGAACAGACAAATAGAAAGAACTAAATGGATGGAGGGAGCGTGATAGAAACTTGGCTAGATAATAGGTGACTCAATAGAGATGATTACGCTGATGATGGATGAAGAGCAGAGAAAGAGAGATTTGGATAGAAGCACAGATAATTACATTGATAAATTGATAAATACATTAAAGAGATGGTGAGATAGAAAGCCAGATGGATAGCTAATTAGATGGATGAATGAATAGGATAGATGGAGGATAGAATGGCTCCATGATTACTTGATTGATGAGGAGATGGATGACTCACCATTTTGTCTATTTATCTGTTTGTATTAGCCCCTCAGCCATCAGTTTTAGCAAGAGGGGAGAACAGTGTCCCCTAGCTTTTCCCTTTCTGCACTCCAAGAGATCTCAAATCCTTTGTCAGTGTTCAAATGCACTATCACTATGGCCATTCACAGCCGCCACTTACTGCAGTTGTTGCAAGAGCCCAGGTGTTGGCGGGGGAGCAGGGGGTGGATTTATTAAAACATCCCTCCAGATGGATGCCAGGTGAAGCCCGAGTGTAATAGGACACTTATCAACATGAACAGGTATGTACAGTGTTAACAAGTAGAAAGAACAATCCTTTTGCTTAAGAGAGACAGAGATAATAGGTAATAGGACAGTTTGACTCATTTTGACTTCCACTGTGTGTCGTCCCTCAAACCAAGACACATCTCCGGGGGCAATTTGAACAGGTTCGGCCGAGACACGCTTAACGTTAGGATAGGTTTATAAATAGGGTTGAGGGCGGGGCCGGGGTAGAAGAAGTGATTCGCTTTGGGAAACGCCCATGACTTATCCCCCAACAGGCGGTCTGAACCCTTTTCCCCCTTCCCCTCTCCCATCCCCACCCGGTAGTACGTTCAAGTGGTAAAACTGGTTGTTGCCCCCGCAGTGTAGAGAGTAAAGTCTGTGGTATGGGAGAAGCCAGGTGTCGCCTCCGAGGACCCTTTGCTTTCTTATCAAAACTTGATGAGGAAGTGAGCGAGGAGGGTGCCCGATAGCCAGAGGCAGGCCACTGCTCTGGAAGCTGCGTTACTGCTGTCATGCACTGCTCCAGGGCCTGGACAAGGGAGAGAAAGAGAGAAAGGTTTATTACCACCAGCTGGAGGGAGAAGGAAATCAACTGGTCCATTGACTTCTAGGTGAGATGGGTCCCAGAGGGAAGCCCGAACTTTGGGGACGTCTAGATCTGAGGTCCATGGCTCAGGCATATCTCAGCTAAAAAACACAGCAGGTCTTTTCCTCCCTGCCTTTGTCCAAAGCCAGAGTTTCCTTTCTCTCACTTATTGCTTGCAGCCCCGCTAAGCCAGGGTTTGCCGGGGCTGGGGGGATCCTCAACCATTACTTTCAGTCCACGAACCACTCCCGAGGAGAAAAGAATCACTCCTAGACAGCCAGTTCTCCATCCTTGTTCTGCTCAGGTCCCCAAGGTCTCACTGTGCTGCCCGCCTGAAGGGATGCTGCTGTGACCCATCAGGTCCATGCGGCACAATTTGAGAATCTGTTTGTATTAGGCAGAGTGAGTGACCTCCGTCCCCCTCTGCAGAGCCGTGGAGGACTCCTGGGGGGGCTTCCTTGGGGTCAGAGAGCCAGCGACTCCTCCTTCCATGCTCCCCTCCCGTGCCAGGAGGGAGCGTTTGGCCCAAAGGATCTCAAAGGACCAGGGAGGAAGAGGAGTTCCTTTCGGGGAGCCTTGTGGAGTTGTCGACAGGTGGCACTGCCTGACCCTAGAGATAAAAAATAGCCACCTTCCTGTCTGCAGCTTGCATGCCCTGTGCAGACCACTGGGGGCCAAGCTGCAGTACTGTCATATGCAGCATGGTCCACTGGTGTCCTCTTATATCCTGCATCTGTCAGCGATCATGTGGTAAAGACACTACTAGCCTTAGGATCAGGGGAACCAGACTGTAAGTGACATGGCTTTCACTGGTGTCGTTCCATTTAGGTCCTGTAAGTAAGATTGAGTTGAATCATCTTTGATGAGTCTCAGCTTAGATACCTCCCACACAACCGCCACACTGGGTCCCAGGATTGGATAGCAGGGGTGGGTGGCTGCGGGTCAGGATGAAGGTGCCTCCACAGAGCTGTGTGGGAAAGTAGGGACGAGGGTTGGAGTGTGTTAGCAGAGAGATGTGGGAAAGCGGGGGTGGCGGCAGATCAGAACTGAGGTACATTGTCAGAGCTGTGTAAAGAGAGCTTACGCCGAGAGCCTGCAGCTCAAGCTATTGCCATCCGTCTGTGGGTTTGAGACTCACCACAATCAAGCTGCCTATACGTTGGCACATATAAAAAAAACAAACCCTGCAGCCTGCTCCACGGCGCTTTGCAAGCTAGCGTAAATGCTCTGCATCCCCGTAAGTGCTTTCTCTGGAACACCGTATTGCTGCAAAAAGAGTATGGCCCCACTTTACCCCCGCAAAACTCCCTAGACCGCACTGCCTCTGATAGTATCATTTGCTCACAGTTCCAGAATATATCTCTCTGTATTTTGCACAGCTTTCCAAAAGCTCTGGATATAGCATCAAATCTGAGCAGAAAGCAGCACTCTCTCCAAACAGACCGTCCCCCCGACTACACCCCCAGTGGAATTGCTAGAGACTAAAGACACCAGGAAAGCACCATGCTGTTTGATTAATTAATCACAATTTTAGAGTAACCCTGATTGACTGGAGCCACAGAAAAGAAAGCAGCTGCGCTTAACTCCTCCCATCTGGAGCTCTTTATGCTGTAACTGCTCTTAAATGCTCTACACTCTTGTAGCTCTGTTCTCTAGTGGGCTCTATTCCCCCCCATACATGAACACACAGCTCTCAGTTGTTGTTTAACTAGCCTAATGGCACTAGCCTAATTAAATATGGATAAACGACCAAGGCACACAGGCAAACTGCAAACTGACAACTACCGCAAGCTCCCCCTGATCATTTTAATGTCATTCCCCTTCATACCGGGGGATATTGTCAGTAACCATACATTGATTTGACTTTCTCCCTTCGAAGACGGAGAAACCCCATTTCAAACAGGCAGGGGCTCCTAGCCCAGCACTTAGGACATTCACTTAAGTTGTAAGAGATCAAAGTTGAAATCCCTTCTCAGCAAGCAGACTGGATTCAAACCAGCACATCCCACGGGGAGTACCCAAACCGTGAGCCTTCGGAGGGCTCTTGTTTCTTTGTCCCTTTTGGGCCAATTAATACGTAACTGAAGTGGACCAGCTTCAACAGGCAAGAGTGAGGGAGCCCCCCATCGTGGTAACCCCCAAGGTTAGGGCGTTAACCTGGGTTGCAGGAGATACCTGTTCAAACCTGCTTTTAATGGGCAGAGGGGGAATTCGTACCCGCATCTCCCTCAGCCCGTGTGAGTATCCTAACCCCTGGAGTAGACAGGGAGTGTAGGAGACCTTTCTTTAAAGGCCTTCTCCTCATCTGACAGAGGGTGAAACTGAAACAGAACCCCGCACATCACAGGTGATGACCCTAACCACTGGGCTAAAGGTTACACCAGAGGCCTCCAACTCTTTCCCTCTCTGCCCTCGGCTGTTTTGCGGGGTGTAAAGCCGGTACCTCACAATCTCACAAGAAATGGTTGGGGCACCGAAGTCACCTGACTCCAGGAGAGGGGGTTCCTGGCAGTGGATCTCAGGCTGAGATAGGCGCTGAACTCCCCAAAAGAGGCAGGGCTAAGCAGAATCTCTCTCGTCGCTGTCTCCCAGTGGCTAGCTCAGGCAGCTCCCTGCTGGCTTTTATGGATCCTGTTCTTAGGTACCTGTCTCTCCCCTTTCATTGAAGAGGGAGCCTGAGTGCCCAACTCAGGCTTTGGGAATCTCCTTGTTCCAATTATTTTTCTAGGCATCTAAAAAGCAGGGATGGCACTGCTGATATTGTCACTTCTAAGTCGCTCTGTGGATCTGGGTGTGTGAGGGGCTTTCTGGAGCTCCTCTTCCCCTACGCTCCTGCTGCTTGGGATAGGGAGCTCTAAATTCCTTCTCTGTCCGCTTCTCTGGAGGTCAGCTGCTGTCTTCAGTCATCTCTTTTCCCCCTGCCTCTGAAAGCTGAAGTAGCATCACATCCACTGACAGCGTGAATGTTTGGCAGTATAAGGCACATGTCCATTCCCAGCTACTCTGTGCATGGGAATGCCTCTCTTCTTTGGTCCAACACCAGTTCTGAAATAGAATTCATCTGCCCCAAGAATAGAGCAATAACTTGAGCACATCAATGCAGCATCTGATTCCAAGCTCCACATTAGCGCCCTGTTCACGCCAAGTGTTTGCATCGCATCAGCAATGTGTAAGAACATGCGTGAATCTGCATGTTCCTTGTCCTTGTGATCTGCCTCATGTTCCGGCAGAGGGGAAATAGGACATACTTCAACCTTGGATAGCAACATCTCCGGATTGGGCAATAATGGTCAGCTTGCTGAAGATCTGACAATCAGTAGTTATTGCTTGTGCTGTCTGCTTCTTCTCTTATCCGATTGTTTGTTGAGATTACAAAATGATTTGGGATTGTGCCTTTTTATGGGATCAAGACCTCTGCCTCACCCCTTTGCAACCTCTTGGATATGAACTGCTTCATTTCTTGTGTGCCGTTCTCTCTGATCATGCACTAACTTCTGCACCAAATGCATCCGATGACGTGAGCTGTAGCTCACGAAAGCTTATGCTCAAATAAATTTGTTAGTCTCTAAGGTGCCACAAGTACTCCTTTTCTTTTTGCGAATACAGACTAACACGGCTGCTACTCTGAAACCTAACTTTCTGCAATTTCAGATGGGGCCATAGTGTTCACAAGTGGCTTTCTGTTATCTGGGCTTGTTCCAGGTTCAGTGCTAAAAGAATTGTCATTCTTGGACAGACATTTCATCTTTAGCCATGCGCTTTGTGATAGCTGCTTTGTGGAGATCTGTTGCTGAAGGCTGCACTCCACACATTGTTTTGTCACAGCTGTTACAGCTGCTTTAAAACCTGCAGCCAGTTAGTACTTGGTCAGAGTCTTATCTTTTGTGCAAAGATGCTGATGCTTTCCACAGTTCTTGCTGAGGTGATTGCTCAACTGACATGTCATGCCATCCACCACTGAAGGGTTTGGCAGTCAGGTATGCTGAGAAACAACTAGGACATGATATATTGCTGGCTTCTCTGCCTCTAGAAGTCTGGATTCTGCTACATTTACAGAACTCCGTCTAGCATCGTTCACATGACCACTGAAAGTAAGTGGAATCATCTCTGCAAATGTCTCTAGCTCCATGGACTTGTCATCATCTCTCTTGGCTGCTGAGTATCCATAGTAGTTGGGAGAAATCCATGACATAGTTTTCCCAGAACAGAAATGATTATGAAGTTTTTTTTCTGGGGTAACGTAAGTGTCCATGACCTGGTGGAGTGATTGGGTGCTATTCCTTAAGTCTGCCAGAGCATTCTGTGCTTCCACTCTGTTTTCTCTGTGTGCCTACTCTACTCCTTCAAATGCATCACTGTACAATTGACCTTTCTCCAAGATATGTGTCTTCTCACCTTCTGGGAGAACACCATTATTCATGGAACCACGAGCTGTCATCCATTTCAAGCAATTCATGCTTCATTTATAATGTTGTGGATTCTGACGCCATGGTTATATGCTTTCCCTCTTGGAGCATGGCTGATGACTGAAGCACCATAGACATTGGCTTCCACAAAATGTTTTCAAACCCACTTTCCTGCATTATTGCCTATATTGCCCATGAAATTCAGTGTACAGTGCATGACTCCCACCTCAAGGTGGTCCCTATCAAATTAGTTTTCATTCCTCCCTTTAATCAACTGTGCTTTGCAATAGGTTGTTTCATCATAAATGACACATGTCCAGTCTTGGACCTGAGAATGGAACATATCTTGAAATATTTCATCATTGATTGTGCTGTATTAACATTAGTTGCTGGTGCAGGAATCCTAGGTCAGTAGACAATGTTCATAAAATAGGAGACAGAATTTTTTTTCTCAGATCAGTCCATTCTACAAATAATGACACACATTTTGATGTATTATCTGGTACAGACAAGCTCATGCTGTCATGTGACTACAGGCTTTTGCTTTAACGGAAGGCAAAAAGTACAGGAAAATGCATAAAATATACCACCTGGGGCTAAATATTTCCCAAACTTTCCGTACATAGTACTCTGTTGAGTATATAGTTGCATTAGCAATTGTATTTAGAAGCTTTCTGTCAGTTTGGTCAAAGTTAGGACTATGTTTCTTGAGTTATGTCCCTTTTGAGATTTTATTATTTTTTTGATATGTGATAGTAATGAATTTTTTCTAGCTGATTGGTTACCCTGACTCATTAATAAAATGCTTTTACTCTGGCTGGCAGACTAAAGTAAGAATTATCCCTATTTTAGGTAGGCCAACTGAGGCATTGACCTGCATATTAAAAATTATTTGAAATCTAGCCAAAATGTTTTTGTTCCAATCCCAGATGGATTTTTTTTCTGACTTGTCTAATAACCCAAAATTTTGCAAACTTTTATTTTCGGGTTGCGCTAAAACAACCCCCTTCCCTGCAATTGCTAGTAAACCAAAAAATTTGCCCGCTCTATCCAAGAATTGTGACTTCTCCCTGCGCCCTGCTCAGATTACTTAACCACTCTGCCTCTCTAGGCTAGCTGGAGAAGGAAGCCAACAGCACAGGGGAGGACAATATTCACATTTCAAATTTAGAGGAGCTCAGTCCGAGTACCTTGATGTCTTTTCATTTTAAGCAATTCTGGAATTGTAACTAACACCGCCCCGGTTAGTCACGCCAGGATGTTTTCAAATCAAGCTCTCTGGCTCCTACTGAAAGAGAAACCCAAAGCTGCTCCTCTTCCATGCACAGACACGCAGAGCTCCGTGTGGACTCTGTCTGCTCCCATGTGCTATGTGCACAGGTGTGTTTAATCTCTAAGGGAAACGCAAAGAGCAGCATCAAAATATTGTTAAATGTAATTATAGCTGGAGCAATTGATTTAAAGCATTGATCAAATAAAAGGCTGAATGACTTTCGGCCTGCTTTGTCGGCCTGAGGCCGGCAGGAGGGGAGGGGAGCCTCATTAAGCTGCATGAAGCACATAGAGATTGTCCAATGGAAGGCACACTAGGAGGGCAGAGTGTTATTGCTGCCCAGGCGCTATGGTGATGGGCACAACAAAAATGTCTAAAGAGACAGTCGATCCAAAGTGGCCTACTTATATTAATCTGAATGAAGTAGGTTGAGCTAGCTACCCTAATGAAAACAGCCTTAAACTAAGGTTTGCCTTGAAGAAGCTTAACTGGCTCCTGTCTCAGTGGGCAAAATTCCCAGTGACTTCAGTCAACACTGCAGTATCAGGCCCTAAACTGCGAGACACAGGCCTTGTCTACACCGGGGAATGATACAATATAATGGAAATGCTAGGGCTGCTAGTATGTAATGGGGAAAGGCAACATGATCTAGTGGATAGGATGTTGTAATAGGAGTCAGGTTCTGTTCCTGGCTCTGCCACTGACCTACTTTGTGACCTGGGGCAAGCCATTTCACTGTTCTGTGCCTCAGTTTCCCCACCTGCCCTTGTCCCAATTTTCGAATCAAAATGTAAGTTCTTTGGGGCAGGGACTGTCTCTTATTGTGCGTTTATATAGCGCCTTGCACAACAGGGCACTGATTTAATTAGTTTGGACTCCTAACTGATACTGTAATACAGATAATAAACAGCAATAAACTAGCGGTTCTCTTCCATTTGCATTATTCCCGCCTAGCGGTGCAGCTAAGCCGTGCAAGTGCCCTGCCCACAGCGGCGTGTCAGGAATCAGCAGAACATGCTAGCTAGTTTTCCGGTGCTTCTTGTCTATGCCAGCACTGTAATGTCACAAGCTAAGAGCAAACCTTATTTGGACCCGCTTGAAGTGGGGCTAACGTCAACAGTCCAAAGCCGCCTTTAGAATGAGTGCAGTTACCCAGAATGCTACAATTCTCCAATATGTAGAAAAGACCATACTGGGTAGAAGTCAAATGTATCATTCCTGCACAGCACAAAGTAACATATGTTCTGCACCTGTGATCTTCAGCCTTGGGAAGGTACAGTATATACCCCAGGGTCTCATGTGAAACCAGGAAAATGGGGTGTGAAGGACAAAAATAAAATTGAAAAGGCAAAGGCACAATAAAGGCTACGTGTACAGAGTAAAGAGAAAGCAGGGAAGGACATAAAGAAAAATAACTACAGGGGAAAAAAATAAGGAGCCATGCAGAGAAAGGCCAATAAAGAAGACATAAAGCTGTTTGGGAATTTGTAAGGTCAATTTGTGTGTGTGCAGGGGGTGAGAAGAGGGATTACTCAGCCAGACAGACAATTTTCAGTGGGAGATGAGTCTGAAAACAGGTTGACAAACGTGACGGTGCTCCATAGCGGTTTCTGCTGGCAGCAATGCTGGAAGACAAACCTCTTAAAGGAGCCGATTATTCTAAGAGAGCCTGAGTGGAACATGACTTTATGACAGGCAAAGGGCGAGTTTAATAACCATCTGATGCTACAAGTGCAGTCTGCTCTCCTTGGATTTGTCTTGCATGCATGGAGGGAAATCTAGGCCATCTGTTCAAGGAACTTGTTTTTCTCAAATTAGTGGGAGCGCCTAGGTCACTCACCCAATGGAGCAGCGACTGGGCAGTGGGGGGAGAGGGGGTTTACATTCCAAACTTAGCTTTCATCCTTCTCTCTCTAGTTTGGTTTAACTGATTGAAGTCAGTGGCCTATAAACTGCATATGGCAGCAGTGTGGGTGTGTTATAGAGAGTACCCTTCGGCTTTATGGCACCAAGGGTTTCAGTGGCCGCTTGGCAGGACTTTTTTTTTTATCGTAAATGCACCCAAAGGAAATATTTGTCCATGCTTGTTTAGATTAGCAGGAACTGTTCACTGTTGTTCACCAGCTGCCCAAATTGCAGCGGGACATACTCACGCCTCCAGGTACAGAGAGAGGGGGAACCTCTTGCCTGGATCATATTTAGCAAACTTAGATGGCTTATAACCATGCTGATGGCCTCTAAATGTTAAGAGAGAAATTCGCCCCTTTTCAAGGGCTTGCATGAGACCTGTGCATGGCGTAACTCTCATGGTTTAAAGCTTAAGTGAAACCTTGTATGGACCCCTTCTACACAGAGGGTGTCTGGTACCCAGGACAGAAATAATGCACATCCATGTCTCGTAGCTGTTATTGGGCTGGACATCTCAAGATCACCCTGCACCCTCTTGATACTACAGATGGGCCAAAGCAAAGCCTTTGGTCAAAACCCCTCTGAAGTCCCATGGAGTTTCAGATTTGAATCCCAAACTGAAAGCCACCTCTGTGGTTCTAAGTCATATTTTCCAGATTTGTCCCAAGTTGACGGAAAACTTGGGACTTCAGCTGAGTTCACAAGATGTTTGCCATGTGGGGAACAAAATTTCAGTCATCAATCTCTTATTCGGCTGTAACCCCAAACCCTGATTCCAGGTTAGACTCCCATTGGAACAGCTCCTCTTTTCTCTCAGTGCAGTCAGAAAAAACTGCAACAAAAAAAAAAGGGCCCTTTCCCCCTTTAAAAGAAGACTTGTTAATTATAATTACACATTACTGAAATCTCTCACACTTGGCTGTGATCTGAACTGAAAATAAACACAATGTGCACAGCCTAACCTCATTAATTCTAAGGCAAAGCATAACAACCATCGTAATGGCAAAAAAAAAGTAAAAATAATGGAGTGAGGGGATCTAATTAGCTGATGCGTCGCTCTACTTGTTCAGGAACACAAACCTGTTTTCCTGCAGTGCAAAACCAGCCTCGCCAAATTGTTTTCATTTCAAACAGAACTTTATTTTCCTTAATTACAACAGACTGTGGTATTGTGTTTCCAGGCATCTACCAGACGATCTTCGTAGAGCAATTAAAATTATTTGCGGGGGGGAGTGCAATCGGTGCTTGTTTGGTTTTGTATTTTAAAATCGCGTAGAGTTGGTGCATGATATAGTGCTGTGACTTGTAATGCTCTCTCAGAAAAGCTAATTCCATGGGATCATCACAATAAAGACCGAGACACTGCCAAGCTGCAAAATCTCCAAGCCTCTGCTGACTTTAGCAAACGTCGAATTGACGGCGTCAGAACTCAGAACGTTAGGACTAATAACCAGATGGCAATGATTTGGGAAAGGGGGGGAGAAACACTCATCAGAAATGAAATGTGAAATGTCTGCATATTTTTCTAATATGTTGACATTTTGCAGGTTTCAGAAAATGTAACTGATTGCACTGCTGTCAGCTAGAAAAAGGAAGGGACTGATTCACTCCACTCCTCCGTACTAAATCGGGAGATGTGAAAATGTATTTGGGAAGGAAATGGAAGGCTCTTCAGAGTTCTTGCTACAGAGTGGAAAGAAATCCCTTGGCAATAATTTGCTTAACCATTTTTGATTGAAAGTGGTTTTCCCTCCCACGTTTCAGTTTGAATTCAAGGCACTTTCAATATGATTCACCAATTTACCAGATGAAGCCAGTGTGCTGTTTGAGAGTCTGTGTTTAGAAAGGGACTGGTTTTGCTCAGGCTACGTATGAGCCAGAACCTTTAGAGTCAGGTTGGAATCTGAAGCACCCCCAAAGTCCAGGGAGTGTCCTGCAATCACTGTAAAGGCCATGAGCTTATAATAGCGATAAGCAAGATTTGCAAAGTGTTGGTTTCATATCCATTGGCTAGAGCAGGGGTTTCTCAAACTTCATTGCACCCTGAACCCCTTCTGATAACAAAAATTACTGCATGACCCCAGGAAGGGGGGATCAAAGACTGAGACCACCCAGGTTGGGCAGGGGAGGGCAAAGCCAAAGCCTGAGGGCTTCAGTCCTGGGCTGGGGGCTTGTAATGTGAGCCCCGGCTACCCAGGGCTGAAGCCGAAGCCTGATCCTGCTACCTTGCGTTCAGCTTCAGCCCTGAGCCCCAGCAAGTCTAATGCCAGACTTGGCGATCCCATTAAAGAGGTCCCGACTCACAGTTTGAGAACCACTGGGCTAGAGGGGCCTCCATTTGATGTTAGTTTGACTCCCAACAGAGCCCTGAGTCATGACGTTGGATGTGGGTCCATACTTTCCCATAGTTTGGGAGGATCAGACTCATGCTGTGATTCACACCAATCTCTAGCTAGCACCAGAAAGTTGGAGTTTAAAGAGATGAATGAGATGTTGTTGTACATTCCCTTAACCCTCTTGTGCCCCCCTGAAATTCAGAATGGATTGTAATGCAGGGTACTTTCTTTTGGCCAGCTGATCTCACTCAAAAACCTACAGCTAGAACAGGGGTGGGCAAAACTATGGCTCACAGGCTGGATCCAGCCTGTCAGGGCTTTGGGTCCGGCCCGTGGGATTGCCACCCCAGTAGCGCCACGGGCCCTGCACCACTCCCAGAAAGCGGATGGCATCACATTCCTGCGGGGCGGGGGCAGAGGGCTCCCTGCGCTGCCCTTGCCTGCAGGCACCGCCCCCCCACATTTCACATTGGCCAGGAAGGGGGAACTGTGGGCCAATGGGAGCTTTGTGGGAGGTACCCGCAGGCGAGGGCAAGGTGCGGAGCCCTCTGTCCTGCACCCCCACCCCTCTTCCCCAGAGGCTGTAGGGACGTGGGTGCCAGAGTGGCACAGGGCCAGGGCAGCCAGGGAGCCAACCTTAGCCCCACTGCGCGCCATTGCCACCCCGGAGTCACTCCAGGTAAGCGGCCCCAGTCAGGAGCCCTCACCCCTCCTGCATCCCAACTCCCTGCCCTAAGCCCCTTCCTGCACCCCAACCTGTTGCCCTGAGCCCCTTCCTGCACACCACGCTCCCTCCTGTACCCCAACCCCTGCCCCAGCCCTACATTCATGGCCCTGCATGCAATTTCCCCACCCAGATGTGGCCCTTGGGCCAAAAAGTCTGCCCTCCCCTGAGCTAGAACCTACTGCCTTACTTTCCTGAAAAAAGGTGATGACAATAACTTTCCCAGAGCATGATACGTGTGTCTCATTCCAGCCATGCCTGAGGCACAGCTCACTACAGTTGTCTTTGGCTTTTAAATGGTAAAGGAAAAAAATCACCGTTTTCTCTCCCCCTCCCACCACCCGGGACTCTTCAGAGTCTGAATGTATTTAGTGCGACGCTGTTGCCCTTGTCTCATCTCCCTTATCCTGAGGGGTTTGAAAGGTACAAACACAACCAAGACACAGAAAACAAACAACCCGAACAGCCCATTATGCTCTTAACTTTTCTTTGTGTGGAGGGAAAACTCAAGCTAGTGGGTTAACTCAAGCTTTTGGGTTTTATTCAAATCATTTTCTTTCGTTCCACAAACAGCTGGACTTGAGTGGAGACACAATATGAATTGATATTTCAACCTGATTTTTTTCCCCCCTTGCAGCAGTGTTACGAATGCCACAAGACCCGCACTGTGGAAGCTTCTGCTATTTTTCTTCCTTCCTCTCTGGTCAAGAATAATCTGCCTTGGCGGTGTTTCTTACTCCAGTTTACGCAGTAAGATGGATCAGACGCTGCTTTAGTATTACTTTGGGGGGGGGATATTCCTTTTGGGTCAAGAGATGGGGGGTTCTGTTTTGTTTTTCTCTCCTGCTGCAGCTTCTAGCTGCACTTGCTGTTTTTCAGATTACAGATTAATACTGCCGCCTGTTCCACTTGATCTTACTCACAGTTTGCAGCCGTCTTCATTCTGCTGCATCTTGTTTATTTTTACCCAATCTCATGTTCTCCCCTGCTCCTTTATCTTGGCTGCTGAAATCTGATTAGCTGTGGCTCAGTAACCTCCTCTATTGTTCCTGTCTATCTCGTGCCTTTATTCACAACTTTCTAGACTCTCGGTTTTCTGCAAAGGTTTACGAGATGGGATTTTTTTTTTTAATGTCGCTTTGTAGCAGCTGGTTTTGTAAACCTAGGCCTCTATTGATCGCGTGTCTCATTTTCCACCTGTGCTAAGGTGGGTGGGGAGTGCTAGCCAATAAGAACGTTTTCATTTCCCTCACTCTGGTGTAACTGGCCCTATAACTTTATGAACTGCAAAGGAGCTCAACGCTGAGGGGGGAAATGCAAAGAGGATCTATCCCTTCTTTCTATGCAAGTTCTAGAGAGGGGGAGTCTGTGGTCCAGGCTGCTCCAGAGTTTGGGGCAGCTCTTCTAGGCAATGTGAGGGTAGTCCTGGGGGGCAAGCGCAGTTCATGCCTGCCCCGGAATCCTGCAGGATCTGTCGGGTGCCAGAGGCAAGAGGGGAGGGTAGGAGGACCTAGGCCCTCCCCATGGCCCTTCCTCCCTTCCCTTCAGTTTGGGGCATGGCCCAATCCAGTCTTCTGATTGCACAGGTTCAGAGCCCCAGTGGGCTCAGGGAGAGATTCCCAGCTCGCTCCCAGAGTCCAGTTGTTCCCCCAGTCATGGAGAAGGGGAGGGGACGAGCACGAGGGGTCAGGGCTCCCAGTCTCCCAGCTGAGTCTTCCTCCTAACAGACTGCTTTGTCTCAGCAGCTACTGCGTTATCTGCCCTCCTGCAGCCACTCTCTTCTTCCCCCTGGCCGATTGCCAGACTCCCTTTGGGAGCAGGCTGCCCTAGGGGGAAGATGCCTGGCAGCTGCTGAGGTGTGGGGCCATCTTGCCCCAATACTGGGCCACCACACCCTTCTAACCTGAGTGTTGGGGGGTGGAAGATAAGGAATGGCTTTCCCCCTTTGCTGCTCCAGAATGTGAGTTCTGGCCCCCAGCCTTCAGTAAAGGAAAATCAGCGAATGCCTTGTTCTTTCCACAGTTCATCTCAAAGCGTCTTCCTCGTCCACTCCCATCGTACAACGCTTCTGCCATCAAAGTCCTGAAGCCAGCAGAGCCTGCTTTGCACCCTGGTGGTGGAGAAGAGGCAAGTAGGGTTCCAGGTAGCAAAACTGCGCGAGGGAAGAGACGTTTGCAGTGCTTCATGCTGCTGAGGCCCTGCCGGAGGTGATGGGCCCAGCTGCCTTCTATGATAAAATTGGTTGATTTCTAATATGTATTAAAAGTTGCCTTGCTCCAGACTAAGATCACAATGTGAGACTTTATCTTCCTGAAGCCACTATTCCAGCATATCCTACTACACTGCCTGGCGCTGTCCAGTTTCAAAACCACAAAGTGTCGGGGCTTGTTCCTAGACTATGCGCAAAGAGGCGCGATCCTGCACTGTATGCAAACGGTAGAGGCTACTGGTCATGAAAGGCCAGCATTGACCACAGCTCAGCGCAGCCTCTAAACATCCTCGAACCAGAACCCTGACACGCCCCTGACGCCCCCGCGATAAAGGCATCCTCGAACAACAAGCCAGAAAGGCCCCTGCCACGCCCCCCAGGCTAAAGGCATCGTCGAACCACAACTCTGACACGCCTCCCCAGCCTAAAGGCATCAAGCCTCACATGCCCTCAGGCTAAAGGCATCAGGCTAAAGTTGCTTAGTTGACTGGCATGCCCCCCGCCATGCCCCTGTCACACACCCCCGCTAAAGGACTCCTCGAACCTCAACATGCCCTCTGACATGCCCCCTGCCACACCCCAGGCAAAAGGCCCTCGAACCATGACGCCCCCGCCACACCCCCCAGAAGTTAGTTACTTCGTGGGCTGACAGCCCCCGCCACGCCCTTTTCACACCCCCTGCCTAAAGGCATCTCGACCATGACACCACCCTCTCACACCCCCAGGCTAAGGGAATCCTACAACATCGACATGCTCTGACACGCCCCCCGCCACACCACTCTCACGCCACCAGCCTAAGACATCCTCAAAACATGATGCCCCTGACACGCCCCCGCCACACCCCCAGAATTTAGATGCTTCATGGGCAATCCACCCTGACAATTCTCGCCACGCTGCTCTCAAGCCAACCCAGGTTACAGGCATCCTCGCACCATGACACACTCCGAGAAGTTAGCTGCTCCGTGGACACACACGCCCCTTTCATGCCCCCAGGCTAAAGGCATCCTCGAAACACGACACGCCCCCCACCCCACCCCCCAGAGGGTAGATGCTTTGTGGGCAGACACACCCCGACACGACCCTCTCACGCCCCCAGGCTAGAGGCATCCTCGAACCATGACGTCCCCAACACGCCCTGCCACACCCCCAGAAGTTAGCTGTTCCGTGGACAGACACACTCTCGCCACACCCCTCTCACGCCCCCCAGGGTAAAGTCACCCTTGAACCATGACATGGCCCCAACACACCCTGCCACACGCCCAGAAGTTAGATACTTTGTGGGCAGACACACCCCTGACACGCCCCTCTCACACCCCCCAGGCTAAAGGCATCATCAAACCACAACCCTGACACGCCCCCGCCACACCCCCAGAAGTAAACTGCTTTGTGGGCTGACACAGCCCCACCACGCCCTCTCACGCCCCCAGGCTAGAGGCATTCTCGAACCATGACACGCCCCCGCCACACCCCCAGAAGTTAGTTGCTTCGTGGGCTGACACACCCCCCCCACGCCCGACTCACGCCGCCAGGCTAGAGGCATCCTTGAACCATGACACGCCCCGACACAACCCCCGACACACCCCCAGAAGTCAGATGCTTCGAGCGCAGACACACCCCTGACACGCCCCTCTCACGCCCCCAAGCTAGAGGTATCCTCGAAACATGACACGCCCCTGCCACGCCCCTCCTCATGCCCCAGGCGAAAGGCTCCTCGAACCATGACACGCCCCCGCCACACCCCTAGAAGTCAGATGCGTCAAGGGAAGACACACACCTGACACGCCCCCGCCACACCCCTCTCCCGCCCCCAGGCGAGAGGCATCCTTGAACCATGACACGCCCCCGACACGCCCCGGCCCACCCCCAGAAGTTAGTTGAGTCATGGGTTAACACGCCCCCGGCCACACCCTTTCACGCCCCCAGGCTAAAGGCAACCTCGAACCATGACACGCTTCTGAGACGCCCCCAGAATTTAGTTCCTTCTTGGACTGACACGTCCCTCTCACGCCCCCGCAGCCTAGAGGTGTCCTCGAACCATGACACGCCCCCGACACGCCCCTGCCACACCCCCAGAAGTTAGTTGCGTCGAGGCTAACACGCCCCCGCCACGCCCCTTTCACGCCCCAGGCTAAAAGCAACCTCGAACCATGACACACCTCAGACACCCCCTCGTCACACCCCCAGAGGTTAGGTGCTTCGTGCGCAGACGCACCCCCGACACGCCCCCGCCACACCCTCAGAAGTTAGATGTTTCTTGGGCTGACACGCCCCTCCACGCCCCCAGGCTAGAGGCATCCTCGAACCATGACACGCCCCCGCCACGCCCCCGCCACACCCCAGAAGTTAGATACTTTGTGGGCAGACACGCCCCCCGCCACACCCCTCTCTCACCCCCAGGCTAGAGGTGTCCTCGAACCATGACACGCCCCCGACACGCCCCTGCCACACCCCCAGAAGTTAGTTGCGTCGAGGGCTTAACACGCCCCCGCCACGCCCCTTTCACGCCCCCAGGCTAAAAGCAACCTCGAACCATGACACACCTCAGACACCCCCTCGTCACACCCCCAGAGGTTAGGTACTTCGTGCGCAGACGCACCCCCGACACGCCCCCGCCACACACCCTCAGAAGTTAGATGTTTCTTGGGCTGACACGCCCCCTCACGCCCCCAGGCTAGAGGCATCCTCGAACCATGACACGCCCCCGCCATGCCCCCGCCACATCCCCAGAAGTTAGATACTTTGTGGCAGACACGCCCCCCCGCCACACCCCTCTCTCACCCCCAGGCTAGAGGCATTCTCGAACCAGACACAGCCCCCGCCACACCCCAGAAGTTAGTAGCTTCGTGGGTTGACATACCCCCACCACGCCCCTCTCACGCCCCCAGGATAGAGGCATCCTTGAACCATGACACGCCCCCGACACACCCCGCACACCCCAGAAGTCAGATGCTTCGAGAGCAGACCGAGCCCTGACACGCCCCTCTCACGCCCCTGGCTAGAGGTATCCTCGAAACAGGACACGCCCCTGCCACGCCCTCTCATGCCCCAGGCGAAAGGCGTCCTCGAACCATGACACACCCCCGCCACACCCGCAGAAGTCAGATGCGTCAAGGGCAGACACACACCTGACCGCCCCCCGCCACCCCCTCTCCCGCCCCCAGGCTAGAGGCATCCTTGAACCATGACACGCCCCCGACACGCCCCTGCCACAACCCCAGAAGTTAGTTGCGTCGAGGGCTAACACGCCCCCGCCACGCCCCTTTCACGCCCCCAGGCTAAAAGCAACCTCGAACCATGACACACCTCAGACACCCCCTCGTCACACCCCCAGAGGTTAGTTCTTCGTGGGCAGACACACCCCGACACGCCCCCCGCCACACCCTCAGAAGTTAGATGTTTCTTGGGCTGACACGCCCCTCTCACGCCCCCAGGCTAGAGGCATCCTCGAACCATGACACGCCCCCGCCACGCCCCCGCCACACCCCCAGAAGGTAGATACTTTGTGGGCAGACACGCCCCCCCGCCACACCCCTCTCTCACCCCAGGCTAGAGGCATTCTCGAACCATGACACGCCCCCGCCACACCCCAGAAGTTAGTAGCTTCGTGGGCTGACATACCCCACCACGCCCCTCTCACGCCCCCAGGATAGAGGCATCCTTGAACCATGACACGCCCCCCGACACACCCCCCGACACACCCCCAGAAGTCAGATGCTTCGAGAGCAGACACAGCCCTGACACGCCCCCTCTCACGCCCCCAGGCTAGAGGCATCCTCGAACCATGACACGCCCCCGCCACGCCCCCGCCACACCCCCAGAAGTTAGCTGCTCCATGGACAGACACGCGCTCGCCACGCCCCACTCACGTCAGGGTTAAGTCATCCTTGAACCATGACATGCCCTCAACACACCCCCGCAACACCCCCAGAAGTTAGATTCTTTGTGGGCAGACACGCCCCCCGCCACACCCCTCTCTCAGCCCCAGGCTAGAGGCATTCTCGAACCATGACACGCCCCCGCCACACCCCTCTCACGCCCCCAGGCTAGAGGCATCCTCGAACCATGACACGTCCCCGACACGCCGCTGCCACAACCCCCAGATGTTAGTTGCTTCGTGGGCTAACGCCCCCGCCACGCCCCTCTCACGCCCCCAGGATAAAGACAACCTCGAACCACTTACACGCCTCCGACACGCCCCCGCCACAACGCCGAGAGGATAGCTGCTTCGTGGGCAGACACACCCCTGACACGCCCCCGCCACGCCCCTCTCATGCCCCCCAGGCTAAAAGCATATCAAACCACAACCCTGACATGCCCCCCCATACGCCCCCCCAAAACACCCCCAGAAGTTAGCTGCACCGTGACTGACACGCCCCCGCCATGCCCCTCTCACGCCCCAGGCTAAAGTCATCCTCGAACCATGACACGCCCCCGCCACACCCTCAGAAGTTAGTTGCTTCGTGGGCTGACATGCCCCCCACCACGCCCCTCTCACGCCCCCAGGTTAGAGGCATCCTTGAACCATGACACGCCCCCGACACACCCTTGCCACACCCCCAGAGGTCAGATGCTTCGAGCGCAGACACCCCCCTGACACGCCCATCTCCGCCCCAAGCTAGAGGTATCCTCGAACATGACACGCCCCTGCCACGCCCCTCTCATGCCCCAGGCGAAAGGCATTCCTCGAACCATGACACGCCCCCGCCACACCCCTAGAAGTCAGATGCGTCAAGAGAAGAGACACACCTGACACCCCCCGCCACACCCCTCTCCCGCCCCCCAGGCTAGAGGCATCCTTGAACCATGACACGCCCCCGCCACACCCTCAGAGTTAGTTGAGTCATGGGCCTAACATGCCCCCGGCCACGCCCCTTTCACGCCCGCAGGCTAAGGCAACCTCGAACCATGACACGCCTCTGACATGCCCCCAGAATTTAGTTGCTTCTTGGACTGACACGTCCCTCTCACGCCTCCAGCCTAGAGGTGTCCTCGAACCATGACACGCCCCCGACACGCCCCTGCCACACCCCCAGAAGTTAGTTGCGTCGAGGGCTAACACGCCCCCGCCACGCCCCGTTCACGCCCCCAGGCTAAAAGCAACCTCGAACCATGACACACCTCAGACACCCCCTTGTCACACCCCCAGAAGTGAGTTGCTTCTTGGGCTGACACGCCCCTCTCACGCCCCCAGGCTAGAGACCTCCTCGAACCATGACACGCCCCTCCACGCCCCCGCCACACCCCCAGAAGTTAGCTGCTCCGTGGACAGACACTCTCTCGCCACGCCCCACTCACGCCAGGGTTAAGTCATCCTTGAACCATGACATGCCCCCAACAAACCCCCGCAACACCCCCAGAAGTTAGATTCTTTGTGGGCAGACACGCCCCCCGCCACACCCCTCTCTCACCCCCAGGCTAGAGGCATTCTCGAACCATGACACGCCCCCCGCCACACCCCTCTCATGCCCCCAGCCTAGAGGTGTCCTCGAACCATGACACGCCCCCGACACGCCCCTGCCACACCCCCAGAAGTTAGTTGCGTCGAGGGCTAACACGCCCCCGCCAAGCCCCTTTCACACCCCCAGGCTAAAAGCAACCTCGAACCATGACACACGTCAGACACCCCCTCGTCACACCCCCAGAGGTTAGCTGCTTCGTGGGCAGACGCACCCCCCCCCACGCCCCCGCCACACCCTCAGAAGTTAGATGTTTCTTGGGCTGACACGCCCCTCTCACGCCCCCAGGCTAGAGGCATCCTCGAACCATGACACGCCCCCGCCACGCCCCCGCCACACCCCCAGAAGTTAGATACTTTGTGGGCAGACACGCCCCCCGCCACACCCCTCTCTCACCCCCAGGCTAGAGGCATTCTCGAACCATGACACGCCCCCGCCACACACCCAGAAGTTAGTAGCTTCGTGGGCTGACATACCCCCACCACGCCCCTCTCACGCCCCCAGGATAGAGGCATCCTTGAACCATGACACGCCCCCGACACACCCCCGCCACACCCCCAGAAGTCAGATGCTTCGAGAGCAGACACAGCCCTGACACGCCCCTCTCACGCCCCCAGGCTAGAGGCATCCTCGAACCATGACACGCCCCCGCCACGCCCCCGCCAACACCCCCAGAAGTTAGCTGCTCCATGGACAGACACGCTCTTCGCCACGCCCCACTCACGTCAGGGTTAAGTCATCCTGAACCATGACATGCCCTCAACACACCCCCGCAACACCCCCCGAAGTTAGATTCTTTGTGGGCAGACACGCCCCCCGCCACACCCCTCTCTCAGCCCCAGGCTAGAGGCATTCTCGAACCATGACACGCCCCCGCCACACCCCTCTCACGCCCCCAGGCTAGAGGCATCCTCGAACCATGACACGTCCCCGACACGCCGCTGCCACACCCCCAGATGTTAGTTGCTTCGTGGGCTAACGCCCCCGCCACGCCCCTCTCACGCCCCCAGGATAAAGACAACCTCGAACCATGACACGCCTCCGACACGCCCCCGCCACACGCCGAGAGGATAGCTGCTTCGTGGGCAGACACACCCCTGACACGCCCCCGCCACGCCCCTCTCATGCCCCCCAGGCTAAAAGCATTATCAAACCACAACCCTGACATGCCCCCCCATACGCCCCCCCCAAACACCCCCAGAAGTTAGCTGCACCGTGACTGACACGCCCCCGCCATGCCCCTCTCACGCCCCCAGGCTAAAGTCATCCTCGAACCATGACACGCCCCCGCCACACCCTCAGAAGTTAGTTGCTTCGTGGGCTGACATGCCCCCACCACGCCCCTCTCACGCCCCCAGGTTAGAGGCATCCTTGAACCATGACACGCCCCCGACACACCCTTGCCACACCCCCAGAGGTCAGATGCTTCGAGCGCAGACACACCCCTGACACGCCCCTCTCACGCCCCCAAGCTAGAGGTATCCTCGAAACATGACACGCCCCTGCCACGCCCCTCTCATGCCCCAGGCGAAAGGCATCCTCGAACCATGACACGCCCCCGCCACACCCCTAGAAGTCAGATGCGTCAAGAGAAGAGACACACCTGACACGCCCCCGCCACACCCCTCTCCCGCCCCCAGGCTAGAGGCATCCTTGAACCATGACACGCCCCCGCCACACCCTCAGAAGTTAGTTGAGTCATGGGCTAACATGCCCCCGGCCACGCCCCTTTCACGCCCGCAGGCTAAAGGCAACCTCGAACCATGACACGCCTCTGACATGCCCCCAGAATTTAGTTGCTTCTTGGACTGACACGTCCCTCTCACGCCTCCAGCCTAGAGGTGTCCTCGAACCATGACACGCCCCCGACACGCCCCTGCCACACCCCCAGAAGTTAGTTGCGTCGAGGGCTAACACGCCCCCGCCACGCCCCTTTCACGCCCCCAGGCTAAAAGCAACCTCGAACCATGACACACCTCAGACACCCCCTTGTCACACCCCCAGAAGTGAGTTGCTTCTTGGGCTGACACGCCCCTCTCACGCCCCCAGGCTAGAGACATCCTCGAACCATGACACGCCCCTCCACGCCCCCGCCACACCCCCAGAAGTTAGCTGCTCCGTGGACAGACACTCTCTCGCCACGCCCCACTCACGCCAGGGTTAAGTCATCCTTGAACCATGACATGCCCCCAACACACCCCCGCAACACCCCCAGAAGTTAGATTCTTTGTGGGCAGACACGCCCCCCGCCACACCCCTCTCTCACCCCCAGGCTAGAGGCATTCTCGAACCATGACACGCCCCCGCCACACCCCTCTCATGCCCCCAGCCTAGAGGTGTCCTCGAACCATGACACGCCCCGACACGCCCCTGCCACACCCCCAGAAGTTAGTTGCGTCGAGGGCTAACACGCCCCCGCCAAGCCCCTTTCACACCCCCAGGCTAAAAGCAACCTCGAACCATGACACACGTCAGACACCCCCTCGTCACACCCCCAGAGGTTAGCTGCTTCGTGGGCAGACGCACCCCCCGACACGCCCCCGCCACACCCTCAGAAGTTAGATGTTTCTTGGGCTGACACGCCCCTCTCACGGCCCCAGGCTAGAGGCATCCTCGAACCATGACACGCCCCCGCCACGCCCCCGCCACACCCCCAGAAGTTAGCTGCTCCATGGACAGACACGCTCTTGCCATGCCCCACTCACGCCCCCCAGGGTTAAGTCATCCTTGAACCATGACATGCCCCCAACACACCCCCGCCACACCCCCAGAAGTTAGATACTTTGTGGGCAGACACACCCCCCCGCCACACCCCTCTCTCACCCCCAGGGTAGAGGCATTCTCGAACCATGACACGCCCCCGCCACACCCCCAGAAGTTAGATACTTTGTGGGCAGACACGCCCCCCCCGCCACACCCCTCTCTCACCCCCAGGCTAGAGGCATCCTTGAACCATGACACGCCCCCGACACGCCCCTGCCGCACCCCAAGAAGTTAGTTGAGTCATGGGCTAACACGCCCCCGGCCACGCCCCTTTCACGCCCCCAGGCTAAAGGCAACCTCGAACCATGACACGCCTCTGACACGCCCCCAGAATTTAGTTGCTTCTTGGACTGACACGTCCCTCTCACGCCCGCAGCCTAGAGGTGTCCTCGAACCATGACACGCCCCCGACACACCCCTGCCACAACCCCAGAAGTTAGTGGCGTCGAGGGCTAACACGGCCCCGCCATGCCCCTTTCACGCCCCCAGGCTAAAAGCAACCTCGAACCATGACACACCTCAGACACCCCCTCGTCACACCCCCAGAGGTTAGCTGCTTCATGGGCAGACGCACCCCCGACACGCCCCCGCCACACCCTCAGAAGTTAGATGTTTCTTGGGCTGACACGCCCCTCTCACGGCCCCAGGCTAGAGGCATCCTCGAACCATGACACGCCCCCGCCACACCCCCAGAAGTTAGCTGCTCCGTGGACAGACACGCTCTCGCCACGCCCCTCTCACGCCCCCAGGCTAGAGGCATCCTTGAACCATGACACGCCCCCGACACGCCCCTGCCACACCCCCAGATGTTAGCTGCTCCGTGGACAGACACGCTCTCGCCACGCCCCTCTCACGCCCCCCCAGGGTTAAGTCATCCTTGAACCATGACATGCCCCCAACACACCCCCGCCACACCTCCAGAAGTTAGATACTTTGTGGGCAGACACGCCCCCGCCACACCCCTCTCACGCCCCCAGGCTAGAGACATCCTTGAACCATGACATGCCCCCGCCACGCCCCTCTCACGCCCCCAGGCTAGAGGCATCCTCGAACCATGACACGTCCCCGACACGCCCCTGCCATACCCCCAGAAGTTAGTTGCATCGTGGGCTAACGCCCCCGCCACGCCCCTTTCAGGCCCCTAGGCTAAAGGCTACATCGAACCATGACACGCCTCTGACACGCCCCCAGCACACCCCCAGAAGTTAGTTGCTTCTTGGACTGACACGCCCCTCTCACGCCCCCAGGATAAACACACCCCCGCCACACCCGTAGAAGTTAGATACTTTGTGGGCAGACACGCCCCCGCCACACCCCTCTCACGCCCCCAGGCTAGAGGCATCCTCAAACCATGACATGACCCCAACACGCCTCTGACACACCCCCGCCACACCCCCCCAGAAGTCAGATGCTTCGAGGCCAGGCACAGCCCTGACACACCCTCGCCACGCTCCTCTCACACCCCCAGTCTAATGGAATCCTAGAAACTCGACATGCTTCTTCCACGCTCCGCCACCCCCCTTTCACGCCCCCCAGGCTATAGGAAAGCTAGAAACTCGACATGCCTCTGACACGCCCCCGTCATGCCCCTCTCATGCCCCCTGGCGAAAGGCATCCTCAAACCATGACACACCCTTGCCACGCCTCCGCCGCACCCCCAGACGTTAGATGCTTCATGGGCAGACACACCCGTGACACGCCCATCACACCCCCAGGCTAAAGGCATCCTCCAAACATGACGCCCCCAACACGCCCCTCTCATGCCCCCAGGCTACAGTCATCCTCGAACTTCGACACGGCTCCGCTTCACCCCCAGAAGTGAGAGGCTCATGGACAGACACGCCCCCGAGGCTAAAGGCATCATGGAAGCACACGCCTGACACGCCCCCGCCACACCCCCCCCAGGCTAAAGGCATCCTCGAACCATGGCACGCCTCCACCATAGTTATATCCCTGACGCCCCAGTGTGCTTGCATTAGCTTTGATACGTGCCCCCATACACTGAGGACTCCCGCCCCCCAAAACACCCTAGGTGTCCTCATGTCATCCTCAGACCCCACCTCCGAGCCTGCCTATCCGCCCTTATCTGTGCCCAATGCTCCCTCTCTGCGTGTGAGGAGAGCCGCCCAGTCACACTGCATTGCGGGGTGGTTTTTGTGCGGGAGAAACACATCCAGCGAAGAACAAAGCAGTAACAATTGCCTTTATTTGATTGGTGACCTCAAGCACGTGACCGCCCCCTTCCCCCCCCGTGTCCAAAACTAGCACTGAACGTTAATATTGTGTCTCTCATTGTAACGGCTGGCACTCGTTCCTCAATAGCAGTGTGTCTTTACAAAGCACTTCCATCCAGAACGTCTTCCACCCTGTTTCATGTTCTCCCTCTCGAGCAGCTTTCCCATGCCGGGAATGCTGTGCTGAAGAGCAGCAGCTGTTGATTAATGCACAGCAACCTGGACCCAAGCCTTATATCTCGGGAGGCAAAAGTGAAGGAGAGCTGCAGGAGGGAAGGGACTGTACAGCACAGAAATAGCTGAGTTAACTACTCCAGTTGGGGTAGAATCGAATCGAACAGAAACAATGAGTTAATGAGAAATGATAATGGAACTGTATCTAGACACTGATTACAAATCATATACTTTAATAACATACAGAATTGTGTATAGTCACTCCCTTCGATTACATAAAACAAAGAAATTTATAGTTTATTTCCATCCTAGCCGCTTTGTTTGAGAATGAAACAATGAAACCAGACTCTATTATACCTAGCAAGGAGGCTTTGCCTTACCTTCACTTTCTTCTGGTCATGCAGCACTTCAGTAGTGCAAGGTTTACCTTACAAATAACCCTACCCCCCTAAATCCATAAAGCTGTTTGCATTGGAACTGAAATGAACCCATAATGGGAGTATTTCTATTCATCATAGATTTTATAAAGATTTAGTCTACCCCGAATTAAAAATCTGGGCTTCTCGCAAAATGAGTGTCCCTTTAACGGTGTCCTGAAGGGGAAAAATATATACATTAGGAGTGTGCACCTTGTGATGTCTTTATGATGTACAAAGGCAGCCTTATATATTTATTTAATTTATCAAGCATATGTTCCTTTGTTTGTCTGAAGCTATTAGAAGTAGCAGAAATATGAAGTCTGGTCATCTCTGCTTTCACTGAGACTTGCTGGGGTCTCAGAGAGAAGTTTGCCAAGCTTTGTCAGCCTTTGGTGATGGAGTAGTGAATAATTAACAAAGAGAACTTTTCTTCTGTTTGTGGGACATTTGCGTTCAATAGCTTTAATAATAAAAACAAGAACAATAGTAATTAATCAGGTTTCAGTTCCTCAGTACTCGTGATGTCCAAATCCTCCAGGTTCTCCAGTGGCCATAGTGTAAACAAGACCTCCCTCTCTAATGGAGAAATGAAACAAGTGCATACTTCTTCCCGTGTCCCCACAACTCAAGCACCTTTTAAATATATCGTAAAGAAACCAAAAAAGGGCACACACCCAATCTTTGCTTCCCTTTGCAGGTCACCTTTAAGACAAAATCCTCAACCATCTTGTGGCAGAGGTGCCCTCAGATTGGTTCTGCTGTGTATGTGCCCTGAGGGTTTTGAGTTGTTTAAATGTAGAAAGCTAATAAGTGTCTGCCCTGGCGTAAACTGTACAGCCCCACTGATATCAATGGATTTGCACCCACTCAGAGATCTGAAATTGACCATGTGCAGGGAACATCTCAAAGCATAAGCCCATCAAATAAACTCTGCAGATTGCTGGCACTTACTGATAGTCATTTGTCCAAACCCTTTGGTTATCCAAATGAATGTCATGTCCCCTGTTACATTTGTATAACTCAGTTTGCTCTGCTTTATATAAAACAACTAGAGGTTCATTCAATCACGGCCGACCAAAATAACGGCAATGCAAAGCCGTGCATGGGTCTGTGAAACTGGAATACACTTTGCCGGATTGATTTCTGCAAAGATGGGACCAAGGCGGCTGTGACTAATGTGTATTTATACAAACTGGCTCCTTCCTGCTTAGAAGAAAAATCCGTGCCTGGTCTTTTCCTTCCTTCCATCCTTCCTTAGAACAGATCGCTGGCCTTAAATCTATGCATGCTTGCCCATTTGGGCTGATGTAGCAGTCAATCATCATTCGTAACAAGCCTACGAGGCAAAGGCGTCTGGGTGTTGCAAGCAAATGAAGGGAGGAACATGCTGTACCAACCTGTCAGTGCTGTGGGTTCACTTATTTCTAAAACAGAGGACAATGGAGACAGACAGAGAGAGAACAGAAAGGGGAGGGGGAGAAAATATATAGTTCATGTTTTCAGACAGTTGATGAAAAAATGGTCATTAGAAAGGTGAGTACACACTGATAATAATGTGCATGCCGCTGACATGGTTACACAGGACAGACAGGAAGTGTGGTTACCATCGGGAAAAATGACAGCGTCTCTCTCTGTACATCCCAACTCACATTTACTTGTCTACATTTGAAAGATAATTCAGATTAAGGGAGGCTGTGAATTTAAAGCACAATAGCTATTCCTTAATAACTCTGTGCGTGGACATACTTATTTCAGAATAAGCAAGCTTTGTTCTGGTTTAGCTTAATCCAATTTGAAAATGGATGAAGCTACACAGGACCAAGGCAATCTTATTTCAGAATAAGAGTGTCCACACATGGAGTTATTTGAGAATAGTTATTCTGGGATAACCCCATGTGTAGAAAAGCCCCCAGTGATGAGAGTCTGGTGCAGAGGAAGCTATATCCTATTCGGCCTTGGGTGTCAGAACAAATATCAGATAAGTACATGGGATCACAATGACTGGGGCTGAGGCAAAGGGAGAGTACACGACTAGATTTTCAGATGCCAGGTGAACTCAACAGCCAGCAATCTAGGAGGGACTAGGACACAATAAACATGAATCCCTCCACTGTGTGACACATCGGTTTTGCAGAATGCAACCCTGGCTTTAAAGGGAGGCCCTGGCAGAGCAATGTCTCTGACCCCTGGGCCCACACACTGCATTGCCCTGAGAAAATACTGAACAGGTCGGCTGGCAAGGACTGTGACCCTGGAGGTGGCATTTTGGAGGCATGGGCGTGAAGGTGGAAGCGGTTTAGTTAGATGCAGAACTAAGACAGAGACCACCACACAGGTATGGAAGGGTCTGCTTTCCTTTTCCTGGCAAGGGGACCAGATCTCTTTCCCAAGGCAGCGTAGTCTGGGACTGAGAGCCACGCTTACCTAACCCCAGCTCAGCCACTGACTCCTAACCACTCATATGTACTCACTGAATGCCTCAGTTTACTATCTGTAAAATGCAGATGACAGTGCCTGCCTACTTCAGAGAAGTGCTGGGAGGAGTCTTCATGTTTGTACAGTGCTTTGGAGACACGAGGCTTTAGATTAAATATCATCGTTGGGGCGGGGGGGAGTGAAGCACACTCATTGGTGAGGTGACATCACATTTTGCTCACAGAAAGAGAAAACGGCTCCCTTTAATACTCAGCTGCTAGCGGTATACATCTGTGTCCATCAGTGAACAAGCAGGGCCGGGTTCTTCTAAGCATAAGGGCCTCGTTTATTTGCAGCTTGGACATGAGGAGGAAGCACTGAATTAAATGGCCAGAGTCCATTTCCTCAGGATGGTGGGTTCATTGCTGTGGTAACATCCCTTCTCTTGTTTTGCCTCACACCTCGCTGCAGGCGACATTCAGATTCACTCTCCCCCAGAGGACCCAACAAAGGTCTATGCCATGTAAGCCCTGAAAGTAGGGTGCCAACAGGCTTGGACTGGCACTTTGCAGGGAGTTGAATTCCACCCTTTACAAGGCTTGGTGGTTATCCAGCTCCCTCCGTCAGTACCGGCAGCGTCTCCTCACAAAGCACAGACTCAGCCCCTCATACCTACCGTACAGAATTATACTGGCATTGGTGTTCCCCAGCTTGTTAGTGGCCACGCAGGTGTAGTTGCCGTAATCCTTCTCAGAGACATTGAAGAAGGTCAGCGTGGACATTCGACCTTTGTTCTCGATTCTCACTCCATCCAGCCCATTGGCTAATCTGCGGGGCGAGAAAGACGAAGGGCCGGGCCCCCCAATGACAGGAGTGATCAATTCCCATCTGCATGCAGTCCCACCACCTATATCTAGGTTAGTGGGGAAAGCCCCACCAGTCCCCAAATCAGGACTTCCCAGCTGGCTGTCACCAAGACACTGGGCTAGCTCCTCGGCTGGTCTAAAGCGGAGTAGCTTTCCTCATTTTAGCGGAGCTATGCCACTGCCCCAAAGACTCCCCCTGCTCCTGAAGGTTCCCCAGTCCTGGATATTTTCTGCCAGGTTATTGAGAAAGTTCTTCCAGCTAAGGGGACTCCCAGACCAGGCCATCACTGAGGGTTCTTCTACATTGGAGCAGGAGGTTTAATTTCCAGCCGAGATGTAGACACCCATGCTAGCTCTGCTCAAGCCAGACTGCTAAATGCTGCAGTGTCACTGGGGCAGCACGGGGTGCTGGGATGGGCTAGGTGCCTGAGTATTTAGCCTGGGTTTCAGATGGGACTCTATTTGGAGTGGTTACAGCATCCCCTTGACCTGCAGCAACACTTCTATTTTTAGCATGCTGGCTTGATCAGAGCTAGCAGGGGTAGGTCCACCTGAGCTAAAAATTCCACATCCCGTTCCCGAGTAGACATACCCTGAATCTCTCTCTGACGTCCACACCGAGTCATCCCAGGAGCTTACACCAGGTTAGCATTCCCCTCCCCTCCCTTCTGAAACAGCCTCAGGGCAAAGGCTCCTCCTGTTATGCTATGGAGAAAGCCCTTCCTTTACTAGCTAAACACAACTGTGAGATTTGGGACCTGGATGTTTTAATTGCAGATCCCGATGTGCCTCCCACAGGATCCTTTACTTAAAGAGACGTCTGCAACAAGATCTCCCCCCCCCATAAATATATTAAAATGAGGTGTAATTCTCTCTCCTTCCCGTGCTGACAGATGGCCATCCTGACCCATGGAATTCAGCGCTCCCCATCCGTGCCAAGAACGCAGCCTGGGATCTGCCAGGCCCTGGCAGCTTGTTTAGGTACCTGGTTTCTTCTTTAAACCACTGAAATTCTGCAACAGGGACGGCGGAGGCCTCACAGCGCAAGATTCCCTTCTGGCCCACCGAGGCGCCAGTGTTCTTGGCGTTGGAGATATACGGTGGGTCTGCAGAGCAAAGGGACGTTATTCCGGAGGAAGGGCTGGGGCCCCCGGATACAGTACTGCTGCTGGGAGGGGCTCCGGATCCCGAGCACAAGCTGGGCTCAGAGAGACGTGGGGAGCGGTGAGGGGATGTGGAGCCATGTCGTTATGAAGCTGGCTGGAACCCAGTCTAGGCTGTGCCCTCCTGGAATGGCAGGGTTGGGGGGGCACAGATCCACCCCCATGAGAGGCAGCATTAGGCACTGACGCTTCATATAAAGGACACACAATTGATTGCCATTGCTTTGCTCAGCATCTTTCCCCTTCCCTTCTCAACCCACCCCTGAGCCATCTTCTTTCTCCTGTCTCTCCTTCCACCCCTCATCTCCCCCCTTTGGCCTGTGCTCTCCCCCATTTACCTCTGGGGCTCTCCTTTCCCACGTGGGGTGGGGACACAGCACCCCTAATTGTGTTGGGGCAGGGTGGAAATAGGGCTCATAGCAAGAGGGAAAAGCCATGTGTGAGCAGGGACAAAAGGAGCCACCCCGCCTCTGAGCCCAGCTGGTGGTGGGGGAGCTTGACCGAAAGCTAGGACAGCTTAGAGAGCTGAGATGGTGGGGCTGGCAGCAAGTATGCCCCATCCAGCAGAGGGGGACAGTCCCAGCACAACGTGGTCACCCCTCCCCGTAAAAATGGCCAATATCTGGCCAACATGGGACAGTCGAGAGATTCGGCATCTAAGAGCTGTTTGTCGGCCGTCATGAAATGAGATGTCTTAGAAGGGCAGAGGACCACATAGTGACCTCCTGCACTACGAGCAACACTCATTGGACCCCTTGTGAGCAGTCTCAGTAAAGCAACCAAAGGCAGAAACGGCCAGGGAGACCAAAGTCTCCTCTCGCCCCCTCGCCGAATCAACACTGGGTCACATTGGTAGGGCAACGTAGATGATTGGACTATTGCTACCCATGCCCCATCTCTTGCTCTGGGGACAGAGAGAAAGATTCAGGCCCAGGGTAGCCAAGTCAGCACTAGGTCATTCAGAAATGAATAAGGTGGATGCCAAGTGTCAATTCAGATACACATTGAACCTCTGGTCCTCCCACCATCTGCCCCAGACCACATGACTGTGGGAAACACACATTTCACAAAGGAGATACCACATACACAGGATGGAAACTAGGAGCCTGCAGAATGAGAAGAGAAGCTCCATTGTAGGGTGCTGTCCCTGATGTCCCTAATCCCACCTTTGGATGCGGATTGGATGAATCCCCTAAATAGGGTCACTTTGAAGGCACAAGGCTCTATCCTTCCTTCAGGACTCCTCTGATTCATAACCATGTAGTTTGCACCCCCGAGTGGGCTTACTTTAAAGTTCTTCTAATCTGATTGGGAAAATTCCCTGGTTTCTAAGTAGCTCTGCATCTTTTAAACCCATTCTGTTGTGCCGAGAAATTTACAAACAGGCCAACACCTGTGTAAGACCTAGACAAAAAGACGAGTTTGGAGTGATGATCCAAAGCCTGAACAATGTATGCAAAGTCTTGCCTCTCCCCTGCACCTGGAAGGGTCGCTATAAAGTGTAACCCTGAGCCAAACCAATCCTGGTTTTGTACGCTCAAAGAATAGACCGACCGCTCCAGTTTCACCCATCTCTGCTAAACCCACTTCTCCTTGTGTCAGGTGTGAAGAGGATTACAACAGAGGAACCCTGACTGAAAAAGAAAAGAGCACCAGGTAGCAGAGGAGTAGATGCAGCCCTTCATCCCTAAAATACTCAGTTTTTTTTAAGGTTTCAGAGTAGCAGCCGTGTTAATCTGTATTCGCAAAAAAGAAAGGGAGTACTTGTGGCACCTTAGAGACTAACAAATTTATTTGAGCATAAGCTTTTGTGAGCTACAACTCACTTCATTGGATGCATTCGGTGGAAAATACTGCAAAAAAGAAAAGGAGTACTTGTGGCAACTTAGAGACTAACAAATTTATTTGAGCATAAGCTTTCGTGAGCTACAGCTCACTACTCACTATTTTCCACCGAATGCATCCGATGAAGTGAGCTGTAGCTCACGAAAGCTTATGCTCAAATAAATTTGTTAGTCTCTAAGGTGCCACAAGTACTCCTTTTCTTTTTAAGTTTTTTAAGCTTCCCAGAGGCGCAAAAGAATTCGAGTAATTCCTGAAATGCCGACAAGCTTTGTCACTCCAGCTTTTCTGCCTTGGCACCTTGGCACGTCATCTGAAGTCTTTAAATCGTCTGGGCTCTAAATTCCTAACCATGCTTCTAAAGAACAAATTGTCCTAAGATGTAAATGCTTTAAGCTTAATGAAATGTATATATGTGATTTTCTTATAGCAATTTAGTGGATATAAAAACTCTACAAGCTCCTTCCTAAAGGGAAGGATATTTAATGTGCACTGTGTGTGGTGAGCCACTAGAGATTTTTTCCCCCCTGAATTGCTCCTCAGGAAAAAGGTATTACCATTTATGTTCCAGCTATAAATAGTCTTTAAGGGATGCTGACATAGATGTTATCTGCTTTATTTTTTCTCAGGAGTTTATGGTTATAGTTCTGCTGTTCTAACACACACACACACCCCAGCCGGCACTGGAACACTAGGATCTCAGCTCTGTTTCCCCATCATCTTGTGCCTTTCATCATTTTCTAGACCCCTACAAAGTGGTGAAGAATCAAGACCCTTGGATCCCAACACCGGCAGGTAGGGAAAGGAAAGTCACACTTCAGGAGCAGCCGTCCCCACTCAGGGTACATCAGCACTCTGAGCCAGGGATATATGTATGTCTCCTTCAGCTGGGAATTGTACTAGCTCTGATCCAGCTTGCATGCTAAAAATAGAGTGCAGCCATGTTGGTGGGAGTAGCAGGAGAGACTAGCCACCCTGAGTACGTGCCCAGTGCCTTGGATGGGATCATACTCCAGCAACTAGCCCCTCCCGGCATTCGGACTGCCATGGCTACACTTTATTACTAGCATGCTAGCTTGATGGGAGCTGGTATGGGCATGTCTCCCTCAGTTGAGAATTACACCTTTAGCTTGAAATGTAGACGTACCCTTCGATGGTATGGTATACAGAACAGAATAGAATAGGAAGTTGTGGAACTCTAAGCAGACTACATTACAGCCCCCAGTGTTCAGGTAGGGTAAAAGCCAAAATGATCTGTGTGAAAAGTCCCCACAACTAGCCTGAGCCCAGTGTTGTCTGAAGCCAGGAGGCGGGATCAGGGAGTGTGTCATGTAGAGTCGTGCCCTACTTACAGTTTACGGTGACTTTTACTCTCCGGATATCTGGAGCGGCCACGTCATTGACAGCGCTGCACTCGTACTCCCCGGACTGATCCCGGGTAATCCCAGAGATCTCCAAGTACTCATCTTCGCTCACAAAACCCCGGCCTGCAAGGGAGAAGGTGCAAATGGAAAGATCAACCCACCAGCCTGCCACCTCCACTCCCACTGGTCACTGGGAATAAAATCTGATGGTTTGATGGAATGGCGACCTATAGGCCTGATCTGGATCGGTTACATTGGGGTAAATCTGGGGGCTTCAGGGGGTTTAACTCAGGATTAGTCTGGTTTATCTGGGATTAGAATCAGGCTCTCTGTAACACCCACAGGACTCCAGGGGCCATATCTCACTGCAGCTGTAAAAGAGGTAAAATCCTGGTGGTCCTTCATTGTAAAACATTATTGCCTACATAAGAACCCTGGGACTGAGTCTCCCCAGCTCTGGCTCCAGAAGCATATAGGGGTGCTGCATGAGCTGCAAGGGGCAAAGAACAACTCCTCCAGGCTGGAGCAGTGCCAGGACCAATGTAAGCATGTTGGGGCATGGCTGGGGTCACATTTGGGTTAGGCGGGGGAGCAGCCACAGTGCTTTGGGCTACAGCTATTCTGGGCCGATGCATGAACCACCGGCAGCTCTGGGAAGGCTACAACCCCAGGAGCTGCTCAAATTTATCCTAGGGGACATGTTGTTCCCAAAGCAGTGCAGAAGCAAAGCCAACCCTTTCCCTTTGGGCTGCGCTGTCCATGCTGCATATGTCATGAGCTGCAGCACAGAATCTATCCCATATTGTAAAATAACCCTAATCTGTTCTATTGACAATGCCACTGATTATTATACCTGAAATACATGTGAAGAGCTCCTCAACTTGTTGCCATTTATGCGGTTTGCTCCCTGTTCTGCATTTCAATCCGCTGGGGCAGTGATATTAAACCACTCAGTATCATTTCCCATGGTCATTCCTTAGCACCTTGCTGTTGAGTTTGGGTTCCCAGTTTTGCATGGGCAGGTGTCTCTCCCCCATCAAAAAAACCCTTTCCATTGTTTTGGGGGTTGGGGACTAAATTATTATTAACAAATGGTCTCTTGGTGAACAAATGGGACTGGGAGTCAGGTCTCCTGGATTCTACTCCCAGCTCTGCCATCCATATATTGTGCAACTGTTGGCTGGGATGATTTAGTTGGGGTTGGTCCTCCTTTGAGCAGGGGGTTGGACTAGATACCTCCTGAGGTCTCTTCCAACCCTAATCTTCTATGATTCTATGATTCTCCACGTTTCTCTGCCAGGACCCCCAAGACTCAGCTGAAATACCCCCTGCTATCCCAGGCATAACACACACATGCACAGAGCTTTGCCACTGCACTTCCTTCCTGATTTGCAGCCCCCGACTGCTATTTCAGTTCCAGACCTTTTCAAAGCAGCTGTGCGAAACTGGTTGGTGGGGTAGGAAAAATGTATGCCAGAGACTGGGAGAAGCGTCTACTGAAATAATATCACATCCCCAAACACTGACCAAGCCTGTCTGAGTTTAACCTGTAAGGATCAAAGCATAAGAGATCACTGCACAATCATTTTCATATGCCAGAATATAAATATTAGACACAAAACCACATACAAGAATCACTGCCCTTACTACAGCTCCAGCACACTTTGCTGACATTAACACCAGCAATGCCAAGCGTTTCAAGCCAGGAAATAACACTATTGACTGCAAAACCTCCTTGCTTGGAAGACAAAACCATCCCCAGAGAGGGAAAGTCACAGAGTGTGAGCTGGGGACGGTGGAGTGGGAAGACGAAAAAATAATAATGGGGGGAAAAGATAAAGTGGATGAGTGACGACGACACTTTGTAAGTGAGTCTTCTTTGTAATGATCCCATAATCCTGGGGTCATTATGGACCCAGCCTATCTGCCCAGCAATCTCTATAAAAGATGATTGGGAGCGAAAGAAAATAGATTCGACGAGCCAGCGACAGAAATACATAAATAACCAAGGTGATTTCTTTCTGTGGAGAAGGAGCCTTGGGAAGAGATAAGCCCAGCTCGCTACATTAGAGAGATAAGGATCTACAAGGATACAAATGGGTGCGCTCAGACGGAGGCTGCGTGACAGACATGGGGCCATCAATCATGAAGTGGTGGGGGTCACGCCGGAGCCGGGATCTGCTGCGGCAGAGCGGCCAGCGCACGCCGGGTCACGCGCCATGCCCCCCGTGTCTGGCTGTATAACAAATACGCTGGGGTCTCTCAGGGACGGGGCTGAACCAGAATGTGCCACTTGGTGCTTTGCAGCACATGGCTCATCCCTGCCTCACTGACTGACTGATGCGAAGCAGGGCCCCAGCCTCCCTTAGGATAAACAAAGGTCACTGGTGCCTTGCGCTGCTCATTGGTCTCCAGTATTAAATCCATTAGACTCTAGCCGGTCTAACGCTGCATGACTAACGCCTCCCTCCAGCTACCCCCTCCGCTCCCAAGCAGACACCTGTTGAGGAGAGCTGACCTGAGAGGTGCAAGTTTCTCTTCCCATCTCACCCAAGTGTAGGGTGACCAGACAGCAAGTGTGAAAAATCGGGAAGGGGGTGAGGGGGTAATAGGAGCCTATATAAGAAAAAGCCCCAAATATCGGGACTGTCCCTATAAAATCAGGACATCTGGTCACCCTACCCAAGTGATGCCCTCTAAGGCCTCTCCTTGAACCACTTGAGGCCCTTCAGCAAGAAGGTCTCTGAGGTGAAGCATGACCCAGAAGCATGACAGAAAAAGGGAAGCACAGAGCCTGCTGGCTGCAGCCTTCCCTTTCATCCTAAGTACGGCCCTACTGGGTCAGACCAATGGTCCATAGAGCTCTGTATCCTGTCTTCTGACAGGTTTCAGAGTAGCAGCCGTGTTAGTCTGTATTCGCAAAAAGAAAAGGAGTACTTGTGGCACCTTAGAGACTAACAAATTTATTAGAGCATAAGCTTTCGTGAGCTACAGCTCACTTCATCGGATGCATTCTTCTGACAGTGGCCAGTGCCAGCAGTGTCAAAGTGAATGAACGGAACAGGCCAATCCTCAAGCGATCCATCCCCTGTTGTCCAAGCCCAGCATCCGGCATTCTGCAGCACTGCCGAACAGGGGCCTTTATGCCTCTCGCCCAGATATGCACTATTCTGGAGAGCCCGGGTTGTTGTCATCCTGAGTTTAGCGCCAACAACAACTTGCACTTCCTCTGCTAAGGTACCTGATGCAATGTGACAAGGGAGATGCCTTGGGGGGCACGACTACAGAGGCCTAAAAGGGGGCACAGCGGTGGAGATAGACGCAGTGAGGTGAGAGGGGGAAGGCAGGGTTTGTGGGGGCTGAAGGAGGGGAGAGAGGGATGTTGGGGTGCGGGGGGGGCTCTCCAAGCTACCAGCCATCTGCCCTCTCCTCCCCGTTTGGGCATCTAATTGCTGCAATGGAGGAGCAGATTCCCCTCTCTAATTAAGTGCGGGGCCGGGAACTGCTGTGCATTTCATCCCTGTTGGGTGCCGGAGACGTCGCCACCACGCCGGAGTTAATGAAAAATGTGATAAACCCACGGTTTCATTTCGCCTTAATTAATCCCCGTGATTGGATTGTGCTGAAGTCAGCCTGGTTTGGAGAAAGCGCCCTGGGGTCAGCATCCTGCTGGCTGGCGGCACAAGAGGAGACTCTTTGTCTGGGGTGTGGGATGAGCGTGAGCATCTCTGACTGCAGCAGCTGTGACTGGGCTTTGCAGAGTTCCCCTCCCTGCTGCTCACGAACTCCCCCCCCCCACCACCACACCCTCCTGCTGCTGCCCGGGTGCTCTGTCTCCTTTCCCAGAGCCGCAAGGTAAACCTAAAGCCAATGTGTGACTGTGATGGGAGCTGTTACTCTGGGAGGAGGAGGAGAAGATTCGGGTACACAATACGTATGACCCTGCCCTCCTTAGAAGAAACGTGGAGACATGCCCTGCCACAGACAAGCATTCCCATCCACACCCGCTGCTAGTCGCCAGCACCCTGCCTCCTCTGATACTCTCTCATGCAGGTGGGCTGTGCCAAAGTGCCCGAAAGGTCAACAGTTACAGGCCGGGAGGAGACAGAGCCTTTCATTCTCATGGAGAACCAGTGCAGGGGATCAAGCTCAAGAGCTCCAGCAATGTGGCACAGGGTGGGAGAGGAGAGAGACGATCTCTCCAGCCATGTGGCCAGGGATGGGGTGGGGAGCGGGCAGGTCCCAGTAACTTATTTAGATTGGTTTCAGAGTAGCAGCCATGTTAGTCTGTATTCGCAAAAAGAAAAGGAGTACTTGTGGCACCTTAGAGACTAACAAATTTATTTGAGCATAAGCTTTCGTGAGCTACAGCTCACTTCATCGGATGCATTTGGTGGAAAATACAGAGGGGAGATTGATATACACACACAGAGAACATGAAACAAAGGGTTTATCATACATACTGTAAGGAGAGTGATCACTTAAGATAAGCCATCACCAGCGGCAGGGGGGGAAAAAGAGGAAAACCTTTCTTGGTGACAAGCAAGGTAGGCTATTTCCAGCAGTTAACAAGAATATCTGAGGAACAGTGGGGGGCGGGCGGGGTGGGGGGGAGAAATAACATGTTTTACTTTGTGTAATGACTCATCCATTCTCAGTCTCTATTCAAGCCTAAATTAATTGTATCCAGTTTGCAAATTAATTCCAATTCAGCAGTCTCTCGTTGGAGTCTGTTTTTGAAGTTTTTTTGTTGAAGAATAGCCACCCTCAGGTCTGTAATCGAGTGACCGGAGAGATTGAAGTGTTCTCCAACTGGTTTTTGAATGTTATAATTCTTGACGTCTGATTTGTGTCCATTTATTCTTTTACGTAGAGACTGTCCAGTTTGACCAATGTACATGGCAGAGGGGCATTGCTGGCACATGATGGCATATATCACATTGGTAGACGCGCAGGTGAACGAGCCTCTGATAGTGTGGCTGATGTGATTAGGCCCTATGATGGTGTCCCCTGAATAGATATGTGGACAGAGTTGGCAACGGATTTTGTTGCAAGGATAGGTTCCTGGGTTAGTGGTTCTGTTGTGTGGTGTGTGGTTGCTGGTGTGTATTTGCTTCATGTTGGGGGGCTGTCTGTAAGCAAGGACTGGCCTGTCTCCCAAGATCTGTGAGAGTGATGGGTCGTCCTTCAGGATAGGTTGTAGATCCTTGATGATGCGTTGGAGAGGCTTTAGTTGGGGGCTGAAGGTGATGGCTAGTGGCGTTCTGTTACTTTCTTTGTTGGGCCTGTCCTGTAGTAGGTGACTTCTGGGTACTCTTCTGGCTCTGGCAATCTGTTTCTTCACTTCAGCAGGTGGGTATTGTAGTTGTAGGAATGCATGATAGAGATCTTGTAGGTGTTTGTCTCTGTCTGAGGGGTTGGAGCAAATGCGGTTATATCGTAGAGCTTGGCTGTAGACAATGGATCGTGTGGTATGATCTGGATGAAAGCTAGAGGCATATAGGTAGGAATAGCGGTCAGTAGGTTTCCGATATAGGGTGGTGTTTATGTGACCATCGCTTATTAGCACCGTAGTGTCCAGGAAGTGGATCTCTTGTGTGGACTGGTCCAGGCTGAGGTTGATGGTGGGATGGAAATTGTTGAAATCCTGGTGGAATTCCTCAAGGGCGTCTTTTCCATGGGTCCAGATGATGAAGATGTCATCAATGTAGTGCAAGTAGAGAAGGGGCATTAGGAGACGAGAGCTGAGGAAGCGTTGTTCTAAGTCAGCCATAAAAATGTTGGCATACTCTGGGGCCATGCGGGTACCCATCGCAGTGCTGCTGATTGAAGATATACATTGTCCCCAAATGTGAAATAGTTATGGGTGAGGACAAAGTCACAAAGTTCAGCCACAGGTTAGCCGTGACATTATCGGGGATACTGTTCCTGACGGCTTGTAGCCCATCTTTGTGTGGAATGTTGGTGTAGAGGCTTCTACATCCATAGTGGCCAGGATGGTGTTTTTAGGAAGATCACCGATGGATTGTAGTTTCCTCAGGAAGTCAGTAGTGTCTCGAAGATAGCTGGGAGTGCTGGTAACGTAGGGCCTGAGGAGGGAGTCCACATAGCCAGACAAACCTGCTGTCAGGGTGCCAATGCCTGAGATGATGGGGCATCCAGGATTTCCAGGTTTATGGATCTTGGGTAGCAGATAGAATACCCCAGGTCGGGGTTCTAGGGGTGTGTCTGTGCGGATTTGTTCTTGTGCTTTTTCAGGGAGTTTCTTGAGCAAATGCTGTAGTTTCTTTTGGTAACTCTCAGTGGGATCAGTGGTATTGGAGAGCTGCCTAGTAGCCTCTTGTTCATACTCCATCCTATTCATGACGACAACAGCACCTCTTTTGTCAGCCTTTTTGATTATGATGTCAGAGTTGTTTCTGAGGCTGTGGATGGCATTGTGTTCTGCATGGCTGAGGTTATGGGGCAAGCGATGCTGCTTTTCCACAATTTCAGCTCGTGCACGTTGGCGGAAGCACTCTATGTAGAAGTTCAGTCTGCTGTTTCGACCTTCAGGAGGAGTCCACCCAGAATCCTTCTTTTTGTAGTGTTGGTAGGAAGGTCTCTGTGGGTTTTCTGGGTGGACTCCTCCTGAAGGTCGAAACAGCAGACTGGACTTCTACATAGAGTGCTTCCGCCGACGTGCACGAGCTGAAATTGTGGAAATTGTGGAAAAGCAGCATCGCTTGCCCCATAACCTCAGCCATGCAGAACACAATGCCATCCACAGCCTCAGAAACAACTCTGACAGCCCCCCAACCTAAAGCAAATACTCACCAGCAACCACATACCACACAACAGAACCACTAACCCAGGAACCTATCCTTGCAACAAAGCCCGTGGCCAACTCTGTCCACATATCTATTCAGGGGACACCATCACAGGGCCTAATCACATCAGCCACACTATCAGAGGCTCGTTCACCTGCGCATCTACCAATGGGATATATGCCATCATGTGCCAGCACTGCCCGTCTGCCATGTACATTGGTCAAATTGGACAGTCTCTACGTAAAAGAATAAATGGACACAAATCAGACGTCAAGAATTATAACATTCAAAAACCAGTTGGAGAACACTTCAATCTCTCCGGTCACTCGATTACAGACCTGAGGGTGGCTATTCAACAAAAAAACTTCAAAAACAGACTCCAACGAGAGATTGCTGAATTGGAATTAATTTGCAAACTGGATACATTTAACTTAGGCTTGAATAGAGACTGGGAATGGATGAGTCATTACACAAAGTAAAACTATTTCCCCATGTTATTTCTCCCCCACACCCCGCCCGCCCCCCACTGTTCCTCAGATATTCTTGTTAACTGCTGGAAATAGCCTACCTTGCTTGTCACCAAGAAAGGTTTTCCTCTTTTCCCCCCCTGCTGCTGGTGATGGCTTATCTTAAGTGATCACTCTCCTTACAGTGTGTATGATAAACCCATTGTTTCATGTTCTCTGTGTGTGTAAATCAATCTCCCCTCTGTATTTTCCACCAAATGCATCCGATGAAGTGAGCTGTAGCTCACGAAAGCGTATGCTCAAATAAATTTGTTAGTCTCTAAGGTGCCACAAGTACTCCTTTTCTTATTTAGATTGCAGCTCTTTGTGTCAGGAACCACCTTTTTGTTCTGTTTCTACAGCACCTAGCACAATGAAGTCCTGGTCTAATACAAACAGTAATAACAGTGAATAAAATGCATGGTAGGTTGAAAGCAACACCTTCAGCTCCACTGGGCGGCAGTTGCAATGCGGATCCAGCAAGTGCTTTAAAAATGGGCATGTCCTTAACGGAGGAAGGTTCATATTCCATTAACTGAAGAGTGCCCCTAGTGCTTTCCAGTGGGTAGAACAGAAGATGCGAATAAGGGCTCCTGGGTTCTAGCTCCAGCCCTCTCAGACTTCTGTGGGTTTAGGTAAGTGACTTAACCTCTCTAGAGACAGCTCTTCCTCGGGGGTACTACTAATGCTCTAATTCATACGCGTGTGGTGGTGGGAATTCAATACAGCCCTTTGAGATGCTAGCGCGCAATGGGTGACATAATTGCAAAGTCTTCCTGGCAAGGCAGCCCCAGTGCTGCAGATTAATTACATCTGTATGACTTTTCCAGGCAGCCAGATGGAAACAGGATATAGCTAACGACACTGGAAGCCCTGAATCAACACAGTGGGAGAAAGGCAGGAGCAGCTCAGCTGGGGGAGATGAATATCTTGAATGATATGCCCAGATGGAACAGGGTCTTTGCAAACCCAGAAGGTCAGCTGGCTCTGGCTGGGCACTGAATGATGCGGAAAGGCTGCTAGGGTGGAGCCTCAGGTTTATGATGCTCGGAGTCACTATTGAAAGTGGCAGCTCTACTGCATACAACCCATCCCCCTCTCCTTATAACACTAACCAAAACTGATGGGGCTAAATTCCTCTTAGTTAGACCAACTCCACTGAAGCAACGTCCATACAAGCAAAGGAGGATTTTTCCCACAAGGACTCAACCAGCCTTCCCTGAGACTCAAGTAAAGCCTCTTCTGCGGCCTGTTCTACTTAGTTGGTCCAAAGTCTGCGTTCAGCCTATGGAAATGATCTTGCCAGGACATTATCACACAGCAGTTTTTAAACAGGGGGAGGAGAAGGCACATACTCTGCTCAGTGGGAGATAGGTGGGCAAGGAGAACAAGGGAGTTAGGGTATGTTTCTGCCATTGCTGGAATGGAATGGGATACACCATAATTCAAGAGGGCACTGGACTCCAATTCCTTATCTGAGCATCCCAAACTTCAGGGCAGTTTGGATCTGCACCAGAATCCAACCTGCACTGCTGGCTGGCTGGCTCTCCATGTTGGACCAACCCGAAATCCTGTCTCCAAGGGCCCTGGACCACGGGGGAAGTTTGGATCCAGATCTGGAATTTTCAGTTTGTGACCCTTCTTGGCTCGAAAGTTTTGGAGCATGCACGGCATCCTCAGAAAGCTTGGTGGGATAATGACAAATCCATGTGCTGCACAGGCCGATGATTATTGTGGAAATCACGCACACTGATGCATATCTCCTTCATTTCTAGAAACACAGGTCCTGAACACTGGAGCTAAAAGAGAACTCCCTTAACAGGAACCCGGGGTAATAGGTCCCTTCTCTTCTCTGTGAGACAGCCACTAAAAAGGCAATATCACAAACACATGCAAAGCCAGTATGGTAGTTAACACAGGGCATTTCAGGAGAGAGCAAAGTACACTGCTCAGTCCAGAATTTACCCTTTCTTCTCTATAGGAGTCCCGGCTGCTTCCCTTTTGGAATCAACAGCTGCTTTATCCAGCACATCTGGCTAAGATCAGGTTCTCTCACTCCAAACTGCAAGACAGTCCTGGCATGTCCTCCAGCGCTGAGTGCATCCATCTCCTTCTCTCTCATCCTACAGTTTTTTTTTATTGGAGACACTTTGACATGGCAGGATTATCTGTCTGTGCATAGCCCTAGCGGTATGATAATGATACTAATTAACAGCATTCGTTAATATCTTTAAATTACCTGTATTAGCTCCCAGGCAAAACACCTACTAACAGTGGCAGCAGCGTTGGCAGATTTGCATCAGCAAGTGACATTATGTTCATTTCATAGTTCATTAGAACACTCCAGAGCGAACATGTCACCAAACGACATCATGATCTGCAGGAGACTGGCCTGGTATTGGAAGCTGTTGCCAGGGCTGCTCATCTCAGCAAAGGGGACCTGCTTTTGGAGGGTGCCTTTTTATTTACCCATTAGCCTGATACTTCTCTGGTGCCAGGGTGAGCCAGCAGTGAGTAAAGCATCTGGGATAGGACTCAGCCCCACGGGGCTGACGTGCTCATAGGGAAGGATGGACAGGGCTGGCTGGAACTGGCCATGAGCAGGATGGTGCGGTGCAAGCTTTCCTGATCCAACCCTTTGCCAATATCACTCCCGCCCCATTCCTGAACTACAGCTACCTCTGACCTCATGGTCTCAGTCCTGAGCTTAGCCTGAAAGACAGTTTTCCACCTATTTCAAGTCCTGGTAGTCAAAAAAGTGGCAAAGGAGACAGAACAGACAGGGGAGAAAGAGAGATTCAAGGGGTGAAAGGTGGCCAGGAGAAAAAGTCTGGGAGCTGATTTTTGATTTGTCTGCACTGTCTGTGCCTCAGTTTCCCCATCTGTAAACTGGGGATAACGGCACTGCTCTCTTTTGTAAAGCACTTTGAGATCCATAGATGAAAAGTGCAATGCAAGAACTAGGTGCCACCATTCCTGTACTCCAGGAAGTGCTGTGCTTTCTGACAGAGCCCATGCTGGATTATGGCAGCTGTACCCGGCCCACCCTGGACACCCCAGCCCACATCCACTTCATCACGAAGGAGTCAACTGATGGTTCTGCTCTCCCAAAATCCTTTGCAAACAACCCTACTGGTCTCCAGTTAGGAAGAAGACAGGCAGGCACACAGCAGCCAGCTTTAACAAATCAGAAAGCAATTCATTTTCAGAAGAAAACAAGTGATATTTACATTATTAAATCACAATTACAAAGCAAATCAGCTGCAGAAGAAGGGAGCCCATTTTCATCAATTATTACTGAACTGAACGTAATTTTTCAATCAGAGGCGGATTGTAAATGGAGGCCTTGATGCAGCCAGAACTCTTTTATCATCATATTTACTAATCAGGTATTAACTTCTTGGAATTACCAATGACATTGTGAAAAGGAAGCAGGGGATGGACGGGTGAGGGAGGAAAGGAAAAAGAAGGATGCACTTGTGCTAATTACAGAAAGTTAAATTAGGCGTTGTAAGCAATTCGTTGATAGGACAACGAAACACCATCTCGTGGGCTGGAATTCAATGGGCTTTGACTTCCCTCCAGGAGGGTTTCCTTCTAGAAAATCAATTGTTTCTAGTTGGTTCAGAATTATGATGGGGTGGGGGTGGGGAAGGTAAAAAGACATCCCTTTGCCTAAATACAAAAGTGATGGTCCCAGTAGGAAGTGAGAGCGGAGAGACAAGATTAGCAGCAGAAGAAAGACTGGTGGGGGACACAGCTTTAAGATAGACGTATAGATACCCGAGTCACTGCAGTATGCATTTAGAGAAGAAAGATAGTCCCGTGGGTTAACACTCAGGAGAGTGAGGTTCAATTCCCAGCTCTGCCACACACTGCGTCACTTTCGGCACATCACTTAATCTACGGCTCAGCTCCCCATCTATCAGACAGGGCTATTAATATGCCCTTGCTCCCACCTTCTGTCTTGTCTATTTGAATTATGAGATCTTGGGGGCAGGGGACTCTAGTCTTAACAGGGGCCCCTGGACACTAATGTAACCTGTAATAAGACACGAGAATTGTCGTTCAGAAGCCCAAGATGCCTGGTGAGTCATTGTGAAGCGATGGAAGCAGCTACAAGCATGGCTGAGAGCTCTTTGTTCAGACTATCCCCAGGTTCAATCATCCCTGGGCTTTGTGGTCTGTACCATCCAGTTTTTAAGTTCTCAGCCACTTTGACTTCACCAGTTACACCCACGCATGGTACAGCTACAGTAAGGCACAAATCTCTGCCATGCCAAGAGTCCTAGACCACTGTGAGATGGGCAGAACTCAGCCAATCACGATGCTTACTCCACAGCTAATTTGCATGCTACAATGTCATTGGTTCTATGCACTGATGGTGGAATATTTGGCCCACGTGCCACGAGTGTTCCAGCTTCTAGTCCAGAGGAGACGGAATCATTTTAGGAGCCCAACACCCAGGTCGGGATGAGGCCAAAGGGGATGGAAAGTTTAGCTTTGCACTTCCCCAATCCTGGGGCCATTGTGTGTGTGTAGCCAGTCCCCAGGCATACACTGAAGAAGCCAAAGGGCTGCTCTTCCTTACACCAAGAAGTTAACGCCAGAATCTCGACAAAGCGTTGGGGGCATTCCAACCACACCTTGTCCATGCTGGTAGCAGGGGATAGCGTGGGAGTCTCTATCCCACCTCAACTGTGCTGGGATGGGTCCGGCGATGCCACCTCTCAGGTGAGGTTCTGACACTGGCACAGCACACGTCACGCTGGAAGGTCTGAACTGTTGTTGTGGTTGAGCCCAACTCGGAGCCTTTTGCCTGTGCACAATGCAGCTGTGACCCTGGTCTGTGGCATAGGCTGACGCGATCTGGGCTTGAAGTGGGGCAGCGGGGCAGTGGAGGTGGTTATGCCATATTCTCACTCTGCGCTGCTGACAGCTGAAATTTTTAGACCAAGAAATAAATGGGTCTATTTTTCTAAATGGAGCTGTTGTCCTGCTTCTCTGGCTTTACCTACGCAGATGTGCAATGCAGATAACAGAACTCAGGACAACTGAGCCTCAATCCACTGAGCTAAAGGAGCAATACCTTCCGTTCAGCGGATACAGCAAATTGATATATCTGTGAGTAGACATATTCCATCCGGCCAGTCAGGATAAAGCAACACACACTGGCACTACATCTGAGTGTCAAATAGCAGCATTTCAGGCTAGTGTAACTGTCCTCTTTCTAATGCTCTGTGCGATCGCTTCCCCTAAAACTTATCAAAAGTAGACCCTGATTCCTCCACGCCATTCCTCCTTCTGCTGCAGCCTGCTGTGAGATGGCACCTGGCTGGCCTCCCTAGAGATATCTGCATGCCGTGTCAGGATGCAGCGATGGGGATTACCTGGCCCACGCACCCTCACAAGACAATTGTGGGAGAGGAGAGAAGCGGCTGGGTTCAACCTGTACTCTCACCCCAGCCCGTCCCCATGTGCTTCAGAACACCGAGAAGCTGACATTTCTTCATCTGAGCTCCCTGTCCAGGTCACCACATCCATTTCTCGGCGCTTTACAGGCTTTAGCATCCTTACTCAGGATACTGCCGTGTCTGTTGCTCCTCTTTGCATTTGATCTCATTCAGCCACTTCCCCAGAGTCAGCTTCTCTTCCTAAAGCTTCGGTTTTCACATGACTTGAACCCCTGCACAGCAGAGCTGTGCTATTAATAGTAATAATCAATGGTTGCGATTAAAATGGCAAGAAGGGGCAGGCCTTCTTGGGGTTATGAAGCCAAGCTCATATGAAATGAGAACTGGATAATGATTACCAGCCCTTGATGAGAGAGGGATTTTGCACTACAGCGAAAGGCATAAACTACGAAGGAATAAACAGAGCCCTGTTCTTATTGCAGCTTGTAATTTCTGAAGTGAATTTACTGCTAGGACAAGATGCCAATTTGACAGAATTGGTGACTGACACCCTTTGTTTATCCACAGAGGATGAATTTCACCCCTGTGCAGAAGGCCAGATCTACTCAAGCCCCCAGCGTGCGTAGGCCTTGCGCTGGTTCTCTATATAAGGATGAATTTAACCCAGGATAGACGAAGCCCAGTCCTGCAGCCCTTAAAAACCCTCAAACCATCAACAAGCCAATTTCCTCCCTGAGGAGAGGAAGAGCAATTGGAAGGGAAAAACTCAACATACATGACAGATGCTAATCACCCTGCTTACTGCACTGTTGGAAGGTGCTCAGATACCCCGGTGATGAGGAGCTTGACTAGAATAAAATGACTTGGGCAAAACTCCTGTGGAAGCCACTTGGGAATGGCTTTTGCCTGAGTCAGGATGGTAGGACTGGAACCCATCTGTGGGGAAACCACCAAGAGGAGGCACAAATGGTGCCCAGATAGATATAAGCCCCCTTGCCTCTGATCCATTTCAAATGGTTTGGCCTCCAGGCAGCCTCCCCACCCTAGTATATATTAAGAACAAATGGGTATAAACTGGCCACCAGGAAGTTTAGACTTGAAATCAGATGAAGGTTTTTAACCATCAGAGGAGTGAAGTTTTGGAATAGCCTTCCAAGAGAAGCAGTGGGGGCAAAAGATCTATCTGGTTTTAAGATTCTACTCGATAAGTTTATGGAGGAGATGGTATGATGGGATAATGGGATTTTGGTAAGTAATTGATCTTTAAATATTCAGGGTAAATAGGCCAAATCCCCTGAGATGGGATATTAGATGGATGGGATCTGAGTTACCCAGGAAAGAATTTTCTGTAGTATCTGGCTGGTGAATCTTGCCCATATGCTCAGGGTTTAGCTGATCGCCATATTTGGGGTCGGGAAGGAATTTTCCTCCAGGGCAGATTGGAGAGGCCCTGGAGATTTTTCGCCTTCCTCTGTAGCATGGGGCATGGTTGACTTGAGGGAAGCTTCTCTGCTCCTCGAAGTCTTTAAACCATGATTTAAGGACTTCAATCGCTCAGACATGGGTGAGGTTTTTCATAGGAGTGGGTGGGTGAAATTCTGTGGCCTGCGCTGTGCAGGAGGTCAGACTAGATGATCAGAATGGTCCCTTCTGACCTTAGTATCTATGAATCTATGAATCTATGAATATTAAAATGTCTGCAGCTGGTGGTTCAGGTATGGTCCAGGCAACAGCAGTGCAAGCAGGAATGCAGTACTCTGCCCACTCACCCCAAGCAGCAACACCAATAGCCTCTCTACGCGAAGGACACATCAAAATATCCCACCATGTCGGAAGCCCTAGTGTAGACAGGCCTCTTAGTTTAAGCCTTGTATCATCTGATCCTGCTCAGAGTGTGTCTAACTAATGTAGCACTTAAAATGCTGAGAGGTCTCTCTGCCCTCGGGCTTCCAGTGTCGTTAACACAAGTGGGGCTGAAGTTGAATAATTTCTCTAGCGCAGATAGAGATAGAACTCTCTTCCTTAAAGTCCTAGAGCCCATATTAGAATCATAGAATATCAGAGTTGGAAGGGACTTCAGGAGATCATCTAGTCCAATCCCCTGCACAAAGCAGGCACAATCCCCAATTTTTATTTGCCCCAGATCCCTAAATGGCCCCCTCAAGGATTGAACTCACAACCCTGGGTTTAGCAGGCCAATGCTCAAACCACTGAGCTATCCCTCCCCATATTGTCCCTGACCTCTCTGCTACGGACTGGTCTATATTAAGTAAGTTACTGAATTAAGGTAAACCAGGGTAAGACCCACCTTGGGCAGGTGACACATCTACATTAGAAGTCTGCAATTTATGTAATTGTATTTGAATGTAATTTATAGTGGGACAAATTTTCTTAATAGAGACAAACTCTCAGTGAGTGTCAATTGTGGTTTAGTGATATAGGCAGGCATTTAATCCACAAAGACTTGCTATTGAGATGCACCAATTTATTTAACACAGAGATGCCACCAGAGATGCTTTTGCCTGAGGGATGAATTTGGAATAGTGAGCTAGAGATTTGGCCCATCACCTTTTCATGAGCTAAAGCCCCAAGGAACTCTGGGAACAGCCAACCTATGGTAACTCAAGGACTCACAACAAAATAAACAGATCTTTTGCAGCAGAAAATAAAAGCAAGATCGAGCACCAAAACCTCAGGAAGCCCTCAGATTTTAAACCTCAGAGGAGGAAGCATAGACTTACAGGACTGGAATGGAGTCTGAGGGAGAGCAGCTGGCAAGGAGCATCTTTTCTGTGGGGCAGTAAAGCCAATGACTTCAGCCTCTGGAGGTTGTGCCCAGTTCCGAACACCTGGCAACAAATTCTAGGCCAACAGAGGATCTAACAATGCAGCCAGCAGAGCAGGAGGGAAAGTCCGAAGTGTGCTCACGCAAGAGAAGGGATCAGGAGGTGGCCCAATGAGCACCCAAGTCCTATCTAGGCTGAAAGTAGGTCAGTTGGGGTGGAGACATGCCTGGAGCAGGGGCCTCTGGATTAAGCAGGAAATCGAATGGCAACGCGACAACACTGAGGGAAAGGGAAGTGACAGCTTCAAAGTCTGTGTCAATTCCGAATTGCAAACGGTTTAACTACAAAGGAATGATTCCAACAGACAACAGTGTCGTCCAGACACCTACCAACTAGTCATCTCCCAAAAATCAGCATCCTTCGGACAACTAAGTACAAGATTGTAGTGCAAAACATTTTAAATCCTGGCCCTGAATCTCACAGGCCACAGATCTCAAAAGTGCATGTGTGTGTGTGGGTGGTGTGGGTCTGAGTGCGGGGGGCGGATTAGCAGAGTGCTTCAGGGAGGGACCTAGTTGGAGGTGTCAAGCCCAGAAATCTTGGGTAGTCATTCTGCACTGCCCAGCCACCTGTGTAGTCATTTACACATGTGCAGAGCGAGCGCCAGGTGGGTATAAAGGCGTCATCAGAGGTGTGAGTGAGCGAAGACTTCTGATTCAGTAGCATTTGACACCTGCCTCGAAAGAGTTCCAATGATGGCATGATGTGAAAGGCAGTGTAGAATCAGACCCTCAGTCTAAGGCTACATGTTCACTGCAGACAGATGTTTCTACACTGAGATGGCTACCTTGAGAGAGACATCTTGATTTAAAATCCGAGGGGAGATAAGGCACAGCTGTTCTTTTTTTACCTTGGTGTAGCTAGCTGAGGTAACAACCACCACACTTTGTCTCTGCTGGGATCATACCACGAGATAGTTCTTTCCAGTCTGCTGTTTCAATGTAAAACCACTCCTCTTCCTGGAGTGAAGAAGAAGCCGAAAGCACAGAGTTGCACTGGGTTTAACTAAAGGTATGTTTTTAAGCAGATTTTGTTAAACCGGTGAAAAGTCCTGTGTAGATGGTCTTAATTCAACTTAAAACCTGCTTCTATTGGTTTAACTTGGAGTGGTAAATTTCAGGTTTTACCCCAATTTGGTTAAATCAGTGCAACTTCTGTGGGCAGACACAGCCTATCTGGGAGGGGAAACTGAAGTGCGCTGGGGGCAGGTTGCTAGCAGGACATTGTATCTACCCCATGTTGAAGGAAGGGGCCCAGGAAGCAGAATAGTTCAGGGAAAGGACTGAGTTTCTCTGACCTGGTTTTTTGCCTGTGACCTTATGTCTCAGTGAGTGGATGAAAGACTGGTTAATTTCCTATCACAGGGCACCCAGCAATTCCTCAGGGGATGGTTAAAAAAGCTTCCCAGCCCACTGAAAGGGAAGCAGGATGCCTTCAACAGGCTAATCTCACATCAGAATTCAACAAGTAAATCATTGCTAGCAGCCAAGGGCTGGCTCCCAACCCAGTGAGATGCACCAGTGACTCCTTGCTGAAATACTGAGATTGATCATCCCACCAGAAATACCTAAAGTGACTCTTAAAATAGATTATTAACCAGCAAGTTCAGCACTCGCCCATGAAGGTGTATATGCAGACAAGGGGAAACAGGTTTATATCATATATAGATATGATATAGATGAGCAGGAGATCTTTGTGAGAAAAAGAAATTGGGATAGATCCAAGCAGAAGCAAGCAAGTAAGGCACAAAACAAGAGTGAAAAATTCATCATCTATATTCACATCTCCTCTGAAAAATCTCTTCTCCCTTGCCTCTTTCGGATTCTTTTCCTTTCTCTCTCCTTCTGCTATTATTGTTCCCCTCATTTAATTTTTTAACTAGGTTGTTTAACTCTGAAAAAGCTTTTTTTAGGTTGCTGAGCCAATTCCATCAATCTGGCCATCATCATTGCAATATCTGACCACACCTCACAGTTCTTAGAGGACTTATTCTCACAACGAGTCTGTGAGGTAGGGCAGAGTTAGCGCCCTGATTTTAACTGAGGCACAGAGAGATTACGTGATTTTGCCAAGGCCACACAGGAAGTCCGTGGCAGAGCACGGACCGAACCCAGAAGTCATAGGCTAGTGCCCTAACCATTGACCCATCCTTCCCCTCCATTCTCCACTCCCAATTCTGATCTCACTCACACCAGCGTCATTCCACTGGGCTTGATTCTCCGCTGCTTTGCACCTTGGTGTTGTCTTGCAAAGAGGGTGTAAACTCTCCCCGCACGCCAGCTGCTCTGTTTTACGCTCACCCAGAGAGCTCACCAAAATAGCAGCCTTTGCAAAAACTAATCGGAGAGCTTCAGAAAATGAGGGTCTGGATTCTGCCAGGGGCTGAGTGCACACAAACTCAGCACCTGGCTAAATTGGACCTTTTCACACTCCCCAGAATGGTGATGGGCAGCCCTGTTGGACCTTCCTCCCCAAACCCTGCCCAGCACTTACTGTTTTTTCTTCTTCATTATTTTGCACCTTGGCACATGCCTTGCCTTTTCAGACAGTACCGGTACCAACGTGGTCTGCCCCTTTAAGGACCAGGGGGCCAGGGACCAGCCAGCCCTGTTCTGAGGTAGGGCCCCATTGAGAACAGGCTGGGGTCTAGCAGTTTGCAAGGGGTCAGGAGGTGGCCCAATGAGCACCCAAGTCCTATCTAGGCTGAAAGTAGGTCAGTTGGGGTGGAGACATGCCTGGAGCAGGGGCCTCTGGATTAAGCAGGGGATTGTTTGTGGCAGACCCAGCTCTGGATAAGGAGCAGGAAGTACTGGAAATTTTCCCAGACACATCCTGCTCTGAAGGGATTTACCCACCACAGACATTTGGAGAAGGCTTGGAAGTTCGAGGATGCTATTTGAAGGGAACCTTTTGGGGTTTGCCTGTTCATCGCCAGCCTTGAACATCAATGGGCTGCTGGGGATATTGCAATTCAGAATATGCCTCCGGGAAGCTATTCACTGAGGAACGGAACCAGATTCGGATCTCATTTTCAGTGGAGTTGCTCTGGATTAGCATCAGCTTAGCTGAGACCAAACGCTGTCTTAGCAACAGCAAATCTCCCCACATCGTGGTGCACAAGGACACAGCTTCAATTAGCATGCCTCATAACCTCTTGGGCAACCTTCCCTCCCCACCGACCAACTCAGAACAATGTATCTGAATTAGACAGACCCAACCTTAGAGTCTACAATGTAGCTAGTGACTGTGAAACAGCTCTCGCTACAAATGGGATGGATGGCTCAGTCATGTCTGGCTAATGAGGTGTTTACTGGAAGCCAAGCCACGAGCTCACAGCATCCACTAGTCTCTGAGGTTCCCAGGCCAGGGAGAACCAGGAGTCCCACATGATGTGCTCTCACTCTTTACAGGAAAGAGAGAAGGACCAGAAACCACATCTGGGCCAACTTGAGTGTTAGATGATATAAAGCAGGTGGCTGAAAGGAATAACCCACTGGCCTGAGAACAAACTGTAGTGATCCGAGGGATCTGGTTATGGAAGCCAACTTCAGGGCTGATTGGAGAGGTTCTTCAGGTCAGGAAAAGTGTCTTCTACCTGTCTAGATAGGCCCCTATCACCTTAGTAACAGCACCACAAACATTCACCTCACAACAACCTTCTGACCCCAGAGAAGTGCCATTGTGCCCATTTTACAGATAGGGAAATGAGGCATGGGGAGATGGTTGCAGAGCTGGGTCCTGAACCAAGATCTTCTCAGCCTCAAGTCTGCTCCCATAACCACAAGCCTATATAGATACTAGGGGTTTTCTATGTGTTTTTAAAGCACTTAGCATATTTGGGCACTGAAAAACACTAAATACATAGTTCATAGCAACAATCCAGGTGATGGTTCAGGGTTATCACTGGTATTAAGTAAAAGGCCAAGCAGCTTTACTGGATACATACAACATGGCTGGGTCCCTACTTAACGCCGATGGAACCAGCATGCACCAAATCTCATGGAGAGACCAGAAGAGACTGCACAGGAGAGGCTGGTATCTTGGTTGTTCCCAAGTCCTGGTGGAAGACATGGAAAAGATCTGTCCAGGGACATTCAAAATGGTTTATCTGTCCCTTAGCTTGAAGGGTAATTCTTTTTTGTGACTCCTGCAGCATTTAATAGCCTCTCAGAAATCTGCACATCTCCCTAAACTGCCCTTCCCACCCTGGACAGCAACACCGTGTGGTCTTGGCCTTTCCATGTGGTAAAAAATTGCTGTACTGACAGGAGCCTTTGGTTCCTGTGTGAAACACTCCCTCGCTGTCCCGCAAATACTTGCAGAGCAGGGCAAGCAGCTCATAATGAGTTCCTTTCACCAGCTTGTGCAGCTGCTTTTGTCTCGCCCTCCGCCCCTCTCTCTCAGTTCTCTTGGCTCTCCTTTCATCCTGGGGCCTGTGGGTGAGGGAATCCTAGCTGGGAGATGGCAAAGCACCGGCTGATACCTTGCAATGAGTTTTCCCCTCTGCTCCCTGGCTCACATTACATGTAGCATTCCCCGCATTGGAGAGTTGGCCTCTTTGTGCAGGCAGGTGGACGTTTATCTTGGTGGTTTTGCTTGAGGGATGCCTTTTTCATTGCATAGTACAGCAGAGGGGAAAGGAGTAGGTAAATGTCCTAAAAGGAAATCCAAGCAGCTCTAGCTGCAAGAATAGAACTTTATCAAGTGTGGCCAATCCCTGGCGGAATAAGAAACATCTTTTAAAAAGGGATAAATTGAAAAAGCCCTCTTAATGCCTCTCGCTGAAAGAGCATGGGGAAGGGCTGGGCAATTTTTATTTCCTTTTACTTTGTTTAAAAAAAAAGTTAAGATGACAAAAGTTTCCAGAAGGCGAAGTTTGGGGAGATAAAACACAAACATGCACACAATCCCACACTTACATACCTGTAAACATACACACTTAAAATATTTGGGGAAACATATCTATCTACACACTAAAAGAAAAGGAGTACTTGTGGCACCTTAGAGACTAACAAATTTATTAGAGCATAAGCTTATGCTCTAATAAATTTGTTAGTCTCTAAGGTGCCACAAGTACTCCTTTTCTTTTTGCGAATACAGACTAACACGGCTGCTACTCTGAAACCTATCTACACACTAATGCCTACCTACTCACACCTCTCCATAGACACATCTCTGTACCTATCTGTAGCGGGGTGGATACCTGCTTGGGCCCAGAGGGGTTTAAGATAGCCCTGGGAGAGGGCTGGGGCAGGGGAAGAGCTGGGCTGATTGGCAGAGCAGCCGCAGCTGGAGGCCACGCCCCAAACAGACCCAGCGGGCCTTATAAAAGCCAGAGAAGCCAGGAGCACAAGAGCACTCTCTCTAGCTCTGAAAGGGAGGAACCTGGCTGCAGAGACTTGAATAGAGGACCTAGTTTGGAGCAGGGCTGGGGAAAGGCCAAGGGAGCTGGGGAGCTCTGGCCTAGGAAAGCTGCAGGCCTGGGAAGGCCTATTAGGTACAGGGGTTGTAGGGACAGCCATGGGTAGGCAGAGGCAGCATGTCCAAACCCAACCTTGCCGGTGATGAGTGGCTCATACTGCAGTCTGCCCCAGGGTGCGGGGGCTAGTTGGTGACTGGCAGTAGCCTACAACTGAGGTGAGCTAGGGATAATGGGTGGGGGGTTCCCCTGGGAGAGGGAGACCCAGAACTGTGGGGTACTGCCAGGCAGCAGCACCCAGTGAAAGGGGCACCGGGGTCTCTAGGAGGGACACGGGACCCAGCAGCAAGGTGAGACACTAGCCTGAAGAGGGCCTCTGGAGGCTGGTGAGCTAATTCCCTGAGACAACCAGCAGGAGGCCCTGCCGGTGAGTCTGCGCACGGTTACGCTATCGAACTGCAAACACACATGTCTTTCTCTCTCGCTCTCAACAGCTACACACAAACACAATCTATAGAGAGCTGTGTGCGTCTTTAGAGATGTAAAGATACACAGCTATATGCAGAAAGTGGAGTCTCTATTTATTTATATAAAAAGAAAAGGAGTACTTGTGGCACCTTAGAGACTAACAAATTTATTAGAGCATAAGCTTTCGTGAGCTACAGCTCACTTCATCGGATGCAAAATCCATCCGATGAAGTGAGCTGTAGCTCACGAAAGCTTATGCTCTAATAAATTTGTTAGTCTCTAAGGTGCCACAAGTACTCCTTTTCTTTTTGCGAATACAGACTAACGCAGCTGCTACTATGAAACCTGTATTTATATAGTTACAAAAAGTCTCACATATACACACACCTGTCTCTATCTCTCTATTTATATACGGACACCTGTCTATACTTACCTCGAGGCAAGTGTGTGTGCGCGCGCGTGCGTGCAAACACACACACGATCTAAACATTGTAAAATGAATCCAAAGAAGGTTCAATTCTGCATGTGCATGCATTTATATTTATATGCAGCTTAATGCGCGTATATGTGTATGTATATGTGCATGTGTGTTTACAGATACATACACAAACTTATTTCTATACATTGTCTTTAGATGAATAAAGAAGAGGAAAAGGCATCAAATATCTTCCTTCTGTGAAAAGAAGGGGAGAACAAAAGCGAGAGTTGCAATAGAAAAAAGAAAGGAAAGAAAAGAACAGGTAAGAATATTCCTAGCTGGGAAGCGTAAAACTAAAGGATAATAAAATTGAGCTGATGCAGTTTAAAGACTCCTCATTACCTGGCCTGAGATACAGCACCTATTGTTGCTACCAGTTGGAGATTATTTCTCAACCTGCCACAGGCTGATAACAGATTCATCCACCGGTTTGAAGGCTCATTGTTAGGGAGGCAGCAATTGCACACTGGAAGTGGGTATACAAAGTTGTCTACAGCTGAAGCCTCTCTCATTCTTTGCCTTCTGTGGAAAAGTGTTCAGGCCACTCAAGGTGGAGACTGTGTTTCCTCTCCCCCACCTCTTTCTGCCTGAAGTACATGAAGGATGAGGGGCACAATCTGAAGCATTTCCATTTACTTCAACAGGTGTTGAATCAGGCCTCAGAGCAGTGTTTATTAGACAGCAATGGATTCAGGATGTCAAACATCTGTACTAAGTGCAGGACCTCTTATTGACTTGCACTGACCCCTGCATGTCTGTCAAGAGATCCAGACTATCCATCGTTTATCCATCCCCTCTATTCAGCACTGGTGAGGCCACACCTGGAGTATTGCATCCAGTTTTGGTCCCCCCACTACAGAAGGGATGTGGACAAACTGAAGAGAGTCCATGGAGGGCAACAAAAATGAGCAGGGGGCTGGGGCACATGACTTACAAAGAGAGGCTGAGGGAGCTGAGGTTATTTAGTGTGCAGAAGAGATGAGTGAGGGGGGATTTGATAGCAGCCTTCAACTACCTGAAGGGGGGTTCCAAAGAGGATGGAGCTCGGCTGTTCTCAGTAGTGGCAGATGACAGAACAAGAAGCAACAGTCTCAAGTTGCAGTGGGGGAGGTCTAGGTTGGATATTAGGAAACACCATTTCACTAAGAGGTTGGTGAAGCACTGGAATGGGTTACCTAGGGAGGTGGTGGAATCTCCATCCTTAGAGGTTTTTAAGGCCCAGCTTGACAAAGCCCTGGCTGGGATGATTTAGTTGGTGTTGGTCCTGCTTTGAGCAGAGGGTTGGACTAGATGACCTCCTGAGGTCTCTTCCAACCCTAATATTCTATGATCCTTATTGTGGGAAGCCCAAGATTGAAGATGAACATGGACACTGCATTCTCCTAGGACCTGGTAGTCCCTCCAGGCCAGGTGAGGTGCAGTGAAGAATGAAAATCATTTCAATTTAATTCTCATCTCAGGCCAGAAGAGGACCTTGCAGCTCAGCGGCTGGGAGTGCACGGATGGAGGAGCGTGCGGAAAGTTCAGGACTGAACAAAACGTGGCGACAGAATTCCCGTCCTACTCAGAAAACTATGATCTCTCCAGGTAAAACTTAGGGCATGTGCAGGCAGCATGAGGGCACATCCAGGATTCCACCCAAGTACAGAAGATGACATTCCTACCAACCAGCATTGAGATACTTTGGAAGGGCAAAAAATGAGCCAGTAAAACAGACTGTCTGGAGTTGGTCCAATTTAAAGGTATTACCTCAGCCACATTGTCTCTGATTCTCCACAGACATTTTCTAATTCCTTATGTACGTGGTGAGCCCTCAGACACTCAAGTGTTAAAACTAATCACTTCTCAGAAAGTTTCTTCATGGTGCGTTCTATAAAAGACTTCCAAGGGCTCGTTAAGAGGGACAATGTTCTGTAATGAAGTCCTCTTGCATATCTCTGGTAATAATCATCACACGCAGAGAAAATGAGCATCTCTCAGTAATATTTATACTTCCCAGCAGTAAAGACATCCTGTTCTGTAATTCTGCAGATCATGTGAAAAAGAAAAAAAAAAAAAGCCAAGAATACACAAGTTTTCCATGGTAACTCAGTCACAGTATTTCAGGGACTCTGCCGCTGCCTTTGCGTGTTGTAACTCGATGCAGACTACAAAGCAGGACATGATGTTCCAGGGACAAAGCATTGCTTTGGTAACCTTCATCTGATATCATATCGAGACCCGGGTACCTTATCTCAGGAACAAAGATGCTCCACTGGCTCTCACTTCAGTTGACGTTTGCGTCCATTCTTGGAGCACGGCACACTGGGGACAGGCGTTGTATCATCCACTCCCTTTCAACGTACATTGATTCCCACACAGGACACACCTTTTTCCTGCAGACGTATAATATGTTCACCAGCCCAACCGTGGTTGGTAACGATAGCCAATGATCAGCCTTTCTAAGGCTTTAAGACTTCCAGTTCCATACGTCATTATGTCATGTCTTTTTTTCCCCCATAGCATGGCCCCAATTTTCAAACTTGAGTGCTGAAAATTAGCTGCCTCCCACCATAACTTAGCTGCCTCCATGGCATGATTTGAGGAACCTAGGTGCCCATGCAAGCGGCAGTACGTCAGAAGCTAGGTCTCTCACCGTAAGCACTGGACTCCCAGCGTCCAATCTGGAGAATGGCCCCATAGATTACAACATTGTTGTGTGGTGACTGGGTGACTCGAGATCTATAGCACCACAGTGAGAACCGAGGGTAGATAAGACAGAGAGCTTGGTAAATGGCAAGGGAGCTTTTTATCCCTCTGTCACTGTTCAAATCCAGCTTAGGTTGGTATTTACCTTTGTTTGGCTCTTTGGTGGCCAACATGAAGTGAGTTTGGTGTCCTTCAATCCAGCTCCCAGGGGACCAGTTTCTCTGATTCAGAAAAACACCAACACAATTGGCAGTAACTGCCCTTTTCCCCCTTTGTCTCAGCAGAGAGGCTAAGAATTGAACAGAGCATGAAGACTGAACATGGCTCCAGGCGAACAGAGGAGACTTATCAGTGGGTCAGCATGGGGGAAGCTTGCAGGGCCACTCCCGCTGCCTTGTGCTGTGCCTGCACTAAGGACTCAATCTCATGGCTTGGGAGATATGGCCTAAATCCACACACGGTATCAAGGAGAGAAATAATGCGGATGCTGGGGATTGAAGGGAGATTCACTGTGGGTGTCAGCTAGCAATTGGTTGGACAGAGTTCTTGCTGAAGTCGGGCAGAGGGGGCTAAACATGAAGAGCATGTGACCACCCAGTGAAATGAAAATAAAGAATGTCTAGGCATCTGCAAGTTAACAGTCAGAGTCCGCTCACCCACACTCTCCGATCCTGTCAGACAGGGGGCTGGACAAGCTGGTGGTCACACGCCAGCAGACATATGCAGGGAGAGTTGGCCCCAGGCTTGGATTGTGCACAACTGTTACCGCTTTGCAAACAGGTTATAACTGGGTCTGTGAGCAGGGAGCATCGCAATCCGACATTTCAAATCTGAGAACCAGAAATGCAATTCAGAAAGAGCCAGAGCTCACCAACGAATGGAAGGAACAGATGGGGCTAGAAAATGGATGCAGTCCACGTTCTTCTCCCCCGCCACCACCTTGCCTTGGCTCATCGCATCTGGCAGCTCTGTATCTGTCATGCCATTTTAAAAGAACATATATTTCTACAGTGCCTTTCACCCACGCGGTTTCCAAAGTGCTACACAGGGATCTCAGCAGAAAGTCAGATGTCTCAGCACCTCTGCGGGGAGCTGTTTAATGCAACGGTTTGAGACAGGAAGTGAGGGGAAATATTGCATCCAATTGTGAGTGCAGTGCGCCTTTAGGGAGGCAGAATGTAATTAACCTAACTAGGAAGTTGGCCAAGGCAACAGGGCTCACAGTCGCGCCCTTGGGAAACATGCCATGAGATTTTTAATTACCATGAGGCCTTCGGGCTTTATCCAAGAGAAGGCACTGCCAGCAGCACAGAACCCCTTAGCATCATGCTGGGGTACTAACTCAGAGGGAAGAGAAGCAGCTTACTAAGCTGCCAACACCAGCTGGATTCCCGCTGGAGATCTCCCATTCAGTTACTAGCCAGGGCCAACCCTCCTTAGCTGATGAGATCTGACAAGATCTCGGCTCCAGGTAGCACGACTGCTGGCACATGCTGAGAGAAGGCTCTTTCGTTTTGTCAATAGCTGCCTTCCTGAGCTTGTTTACCAATATTCACAATCTCATTGCTCAGCCCAGGGCTAGGTGTGCCATATGATGCAACACACTGGATGGAAATTGACACAGAGGACCTGGATGGATGTGCAGTGGCTGTGACGAAATTCCCCAGTCTACAACATATCGCGCCCCCCCCCCCCCCACTATTTGTTGCTGCTGTTGTTTTTGTGGCTTGTTTGGAAGCCTGCCACATCACCTGTCTTCTAACAGTCAAATTAGAAATAGAAACCCGTATGAGAGATGCATGGGTTGGCTGGAGCTGGTGTGGAGGGGTTACATTGAACAGCCTTTGTCCAATAACTCATCTTTTTTGCAAAAAGAAAAGGAGTACTTGTGGCACCTTAGAGACTAACAAATTTATTAGAGCATAAGCTTTCGTGAGCTACAGCTCACTTCATCGGATGCATTTGGTGGAAAAAAACAAAGGAGAGATTTATATACACACACACACAGAGAACATGAAACATGTTTTTTGCAAGCTTTAAACTTTCACTTTTTTAAAAAAAAAAAAAAGTTGTACTTTGCCTAGATAATCTTCAGAGCGTGAAACAAATGCAGGGACATCAGACTAAGTCTAAGGAGAGACCAAAACAACAGGTGTAAGATATGCATGAACTCTCCATCTCAAATGTGCATTGACCCTAAAGACTAACACCATTTATTTAAATGCCAGCATAATGTAATCCACTCACTCGGGGTTTGTTACCTGTCCACCTCTAGTGGCTGGTCCGCACAACAGGATAAAAACCTTCTGCTGCTAGCAGCTTGTAGATATATTCCCTTTTACTCCAAGGACAGAGCCCTCTGCTTTAGTTGAGTCCCAGCCGCTAACCTATCCTGGGGTCGTTCCTGAATGAGTGGGTTACAACTGTTTCCTGGCTGATTATTTTAGGAGAGGCACCCAGTTACTCTGGGATTGTGGGCAGAATGGGAGGATGCCACAATGCTTTTTCTGCATGCTGGCCCCCTGGCAGGGAGGCAGGAGATGCGTCAAACGGAGGAAAGAGAGCTCTTGCCAAGCAAAGCCCTGGAAATGAAGCAGAAGAAATAGGAGGAGACTCTGCTCTTCAGAGGGAATGTCTTATGGGTACAGAGCCTGAGACACTGGCAACGGATCAAGCGCAGCTGTAATGGAAGAGAGAAACGTATCCTGAAACTAGGTTAGGGAGCAGTCCTGTGAAGTGTCTGTTACAAGTGAAATATCACACACAATCCAGTTTACCTGCTTTTAGGACATGCTACGAGTGCTGTCTGGCATTCAGAAGCCAATTAATTAGCAAGGCTCTGATGTTGCATGCACAGTGGGACACTGAAAAGAGCTGTTGAATCATACCTGGGGAAGGGATTGCAGATACGGAGGTCTCTGAGGTCTGGGAGAGTAGCCTGTGGGAGGATCCTGCTGGCTTAAATCCATTAGAGGGTTGATGGTGTGCCAGTCACCAATCAAACCCATAGAATCCATAATAATAGAAAATAGAGATGGAAATGACCTCCCAGGTCGCATTAGCCACTCCTGGCTGACGCTGCATTGTTCCCTGCAAGGTGTCCCAGCCTTTTTTGCAGCCCAGCTTTAAAACTGTTTATCGTTAAAAATGAGTGTCATTAAAGTCAATTTTCAGAGTAGCAGCCATGTTAGTTTGTATTTGCAAAAAGAAAAGGAGTCCTTGTGGCACCTTACAGACTAACAAATTTATTAGAGCATAAACTTTCGTGAGCTACAGCTCACTTCATCGGATGCATTTTGTTTCAGAGACACAGAACAAAAGCACCAAGGTGACCGAGGCTGGGACCTCACCAGGGCATGAAGCAGCAGGGAGGGCTAGAAAAGGGGCAAAGGACGGAGGACAAACTTCATTTTTCCTTCTCTCTCTTTGTACTCTACACACAGGTCATTGCCTGGGCTATCTGGGCCCTGAGTCCCGTCTCCCGATTGCAGGTCTCTCCTGGCCCTGCAGTTTGGCAGCCAGGGCAGATCTACAACTGGTGTAAAGGGATGCATCGCCACAGACGTCGGTGCAACTGTGACCCTTTACAGCAGCTGGGGAGCTGGATCTGGCAGGTAGATTCTGTGGAAGGCCCCAAGTCTGTCCTAACAGTCATCCCTGGAGTCATATTTGTTGGTGATGCTTAGACAGGGAAGATGTACATATATATTACTCACACATGTACGTATGAACATGCATGCACAGACTTAAAAGAATGTTATGGTTGCAAAGACAAACCCTCAAAAGTTAGGAAGTGCCAGAATTCACATTGCTTGTGCAACCCTACTTGATCACATGTTCTTTTTCCCCCCCACAGGGCTCCTGTTTCATTCAGCTAATGGGAGTTCTGGTGTGTTTGTGGGACCAGGGACATAGCTGCTAAAAATTGACCACACTTACAAACACTATCCACAGTACCTTAAAGTATTGCTCTGCCCTGAAATTGACTCTTCAAAAATGTCAGTGTGAGGCTGGCCAAGCTTTTCAAAAGTGATGACTGATTTTTGGATGCTGCGATTTGCGGCGGGGGAGGCATCCGAGCTACCTTAAAGGGGGCTGATTCTTAGGAAGTGCTATGGCCCCATCCTCTGAAAATCAGGCCTCTTTAAGGTGCCTCAGGTTGGGCACCCAAAATCACAAGCTGCTTTTGAAAATCTGTCATTCCATCTCACTGATTTCCATGTCAGATTTGCTGAGTTTACAAGCCTAGACATTTGTTCTTTCCAAACTGCCAGCCATGCAAACTCTCCCTGGGCTTTCCATCTTGTGCATGATCACTATGAATAAGAGATCTGCAGGACAAATTATGCCCTCAGACACACCTGAGCAAAACTCATTGCTGTCAGATGACAATCCTGGCCGTGTGAAAGTATTATGTGGTACTTAAGCATCAACGTTTTAAGTGTCCCCTCCCAAAAGTGCTACCCTAAACCAGTACATCTGATTGGGAGCTCACAGCATGAGAATTCTTTCACTAATGAATGGGTTTTAACTTTCATCTTTCCTATTCTTTTTTAAAGATCATCTTAATTCACACAAGTATTTTTCCTTTATTGATTTAGGACAGTTCTTTCCCACCTGCTGGTATTATTTATCTCCGTCATCATATTTATCTGGGTTACTGTTTGAATATTGTGATTTGGATGCCATATAAAGCACATAGATGGATTTCAGAGTAGCAGCCGTGTTAGTCTGTATTTGCAAAAAGAAAAGGAGTACTTGTGGCACCTTAGAGACTAACAAATTTATTTGAACATAAGCTTTCGTGAGCTACAGCTCACTTCATCGGATGCATTCAGTGGAAAGTACAGTGGGGAGATTTATATACACAGAGAACATGAAACAATGGGTGTTATCATACACACCGTAAGGAGAGTGATCACTTAAGATAAGCTATTACCAGCGGGAGGGGGGGGAAGAGGGGGAGGAAGAAAACCTTTAGTAGTGATAATCAAGGTGGGCCATTTCCAGCAGTTGATAAGAATGTTTGAGGAACCGGGGGGGGGGGGGGAGTGGAGGGGGAGAATACCATGGGGAAATAGTTTTACTTTGTGTAATGACCCATCCACTCCCAGTCCCTATTCAAGCCTAAGTTAATTGTATCCAGTTTGCAAATTAATTCCAATTCAGCAGTCTCTCGTTGGAGTCTGTTTTTGAAGGTTTTTTTGTTGAAGGATAGCCACCCTCTGGTCTGTAATCGAGTGACCGGAGAGATTGAAGTGTTCTCCGACTGGTTTTTGAATGTTATAATTCTTGACGTCTGATTTGTGTCCATTTATTCTTTTACATAGAGACTGTCCAGTTTGACCAATATACATGGCAGAGGGGCAGTGCTGGCACATGATGGCATATATCCCATTGGTTGATGCGCAGGTGAACGAGCCTCTGATAGTGTGGCTGATGTGATTAGGCCCTATGATGGTGTCCCCTGAATAGATATGTGGACAGAGTTGGCAACGGGCTTTGTTGCAAGGATAGGTTCCTGGGTTAGTGGTTCTGTTGTGTGGTGTGTGGTTGCTGGTGAGTATTTGCTTCAGGTTGGGGGGCTGTCTGTAAGCAAGGACTGGCCTGTCTCCCAAGGTCTGTGAGAGTGATGGGTCGTCCCTCAGGATAGGTTGTAGATCCCTGATGATGCGTTGGAGAGGTTTTAGTTGGGGGCTGAAGGTGATGGCTAGTGGCGTTCTGTTATTTTCTTTGTTGGGCCTGTCCTGTAGTAGGTGACTTCTGAATACTTTTCTGGCTCTGTCAATCTGTTTCTTCACTTCAGCAGGTGGGTACTGTAGTTGTAAGAACGCTTGATAGAGATCTTGTAGGTGTTTGTCTCTGTCTGAGAGCAAATGCGATTATATTGTAGAGCTTGGCTGTAGACAATGGATCGTGTGGTGTGATATGGGTGAAAGCTGGAGGCATGTAGGTAGGAATAGCGGACTGTAGGTTTCTGATATAGGGTGGTGTTTATGTGACCATCGCTTATTAGCACCGTAGTGTCCAGGAAGTGGATTTCTTGTGTGGACTGGTCCAGGCTGAAGTTGATGGTGGGATGGAAATTGTTGAAATCCTGGTGGAATTCCTCAAGGGCTTCTTTTCCCTGGGTCCAGATGATGAAGATGTCATCAATGTAGCGCAAGTAGAGTAGGGGCATTAGGGGACGAGAGCTGAGGAAGCGTTGTTCTAAGTCAGCCATAAAAATGTTGGCATACTCTGGGGCCATGCGGGTACCCATCGCAGTGCTGCTGATTGAAGATATACATTGTCCCCAAATGTGAAATAGTTATGGGTGAGGACAAAGTCACAAAGTTCAGCCACCAGGTTAGCCGTGACAGTATCGGGGATACTGTTCCTGACGGCTTGTAGCCCATCTTTGTGTGGAATGTTGGTGTAGAGGCTTCTACGTCCATAGTGGCTAGGATGGTGTTTTTAGGAAGATCACCAATGGACTGTAGTTTCCTCAGGAAGTCAGTGGTGTCTCGAAGAAAGCTGGGAGTGCTGGTAGCGTAGGGCCTGAGGAGGGAGTCTACATAGCCAGACAATCCTGCTGTCAGGGTGCCAATGCCTGAGATGATGGGGCGTCCAGGATTTCCAGGTTTATGGATCTTGGGTAGCAGATAGAATACCCCAGGTCGGGGTTCCAGGGGTGTGTCTGTGCGGATTTGTTCTTGTACTTTTTCAGGGAGTTTCTTGAGCAAATGCTGTAGTTTCTTTTGGTAACCCTCAGCGGGATCAGAGGGTAATGGCTTGTAGAAAGTGGTCTTGGAGAGCTGCCTAGTAGCCTCTTGTTCATATTCTGACCTATTCATGATGACGACGGCACCTCCTTTGTCAGCCTTTTTTATTATGATAGATGGAGAGATACAGGCACAGTCATAATAAAGTTGGATCTGTCTAGCTATCCACTGAAAATTTTCTCTCTACTGAATTGATCTCAATATGCTGTTATACCACTCGAATGCTTGAAAGTAACTTGCTGACCAAATGGCCCCATCAGCGGGGCATATGAATTTCCTATTGCTTAGTTCATGCCACTCTCCTGAGCTTCCTTAGCAAAGCCACAATGTTGTTTAGCAACAGAAGCTTTGTGGCAATGGCCATATTCCATTGCCAGAACCAAGTATTTCATGACTGACTCTTCATAAGCAGACAAGATCCAATGGCTGGAAGCTGAAGTTAAACAAATTCAGACTGGAAATGAGGCACACATTTTTAACAGTGAGGGTAATAAACCACTAGAACAATTTACCAAGGGTTGGGGTGAATTCTCCATCACTGGCCATTTTAAAATTAAGATTGGATGTTTTTTCTAAAAGATCTATTCAAACAGGAATTATTTCAGGGTAATTCTATTGCTTGTGTTATATATGAAGACAGACTACATGATCACCGAGGCCCCTTCTGGCCTTGAAATCTATGAAAACCGGACAGAATTTGATTTCCTCACAGTTACTATGTGCTGAGGATAACGGCTCTAAAATGATCAATAAGCAAGTGGAAAGATACAACAAGAGAAAACACCAAGTATGACATAATTTGAGGAATAGCTATAATTCACAGATCATACGCTATCATATTAAGAGATCTCTGCTAATACAAATTCAACTTGTCTAAGAATCGCTGTGTATACTTATCAATGTAAAGCATCAGAGGTTTGCATGGTTTGTAGACTTGATGGAAAGCATCCAACTTCTACCCCAATCACTTGTGGTTGCACTAGAGCATATTATTTAATCTTGACTTCAAAACTCCAAGTGATGGAGAATCTACCACATCCTTTGCTCACTGTTAAAAATGGGCAACCATTTTCGTCTTGGATATAAAATATTTTGACATTATTTAAAGAAATTGCCAATTGACTATTGACTACATCAATTAGTTCACGGTTTGAATGAGCCCCAACCTAGCGGACTTTAGACTCTGTTGCAAAGCCCACCTTTTCACACAAGTATTCTGGCACTAACAATAGCAAAATAACTTTGAGGAGGAGAAGGAATAAGTTTATTTTTTATTAATTAGTAGCAGTAGTATTAAGTGTAAGCAGATAAACCTAGGCTTATGAAAGCAAGCCCCACTAGGCATACATAGTTTAACTGTCTACTTTGGCACCTAGATTCTGTGCTGATAGGTACGGTCATAAATATAAAGGGAAGGGTAAACACCTTTAAATCCCTCCTGGCCAGAGGAAAAACCTTTTCACCTGTAAAGGGTTAAGAAGCTAAGATAACCTCGCTGGCACCTGACCAAAATGACCAATGAGGAGACAAGATACTTTCAAAGCTGGGGGGTGGGGGGGAACAAAGGGTTCTCACTGTCTGTGTGATGCTTTTGCCGGGACCAGAGCGGGAATGCAGGTCAGAACTCCTGTAAAGGGTTAATAAGCAATCTAGTTAGATATGCGTTAGATTCTGTTGTGTTTAAATGGCTGATAAAATAAGTTGTGCTGAATGGAATGTAGATTCCTGTTTTTGTGTCTTTTTGTAACTTAAGGTTTTGCCTAGAGAGATTCTCTATGTTTTGAATCTGATTACCCTGTAAGGTATTTACCATCCTGATTTTACAGAGGTGATTCTTTTACTTTTTCTTTAATTAAAATTCTTCTTTTAAGAACCTGATTGCTTTTTCATTGTTCTTAAGATCCAAGGGTTTGGGTCTGTGTTCACCTATGCAATTTGGTGAGGATTTTTATCAAGTCTTCCCCAGGAAAAGGGGTGTAGGGCTTGGGGGGATTTTTTCGGGGGGGAAAAATGTTTACAAGTGCGCTCTTTCCCTGTTCTTTGTATAACACTTTGGTGGTGGCAGCTTTTAACCTAAGCTGGTAAGAATAAGCTTTGGGGGTCTTTCATGCAGGTCCCCCCATCTGTACCCTAGAGTTCATAACCATGACAGGTACCTTATGCATATGTTAAATGGGCTAGGTGAAGAATAAATTAGGTTAGCTGGACAGACAAGCAAAGGAGCTCCATTTTCAGGCAGATTCTCCTGTAAAACATACTCTTTTAGAGACTGTGGAGAGAGACAGACAGAATACAAAAGCGTTATCAGCATGAATTTTGGGTAGTTGCGTAACTCAGAAGTGACAAAACACCAAATGAGCACCGGTAAAATGTTTATACACCACCGCCATGTAGTCTGTTTGTGCCACATACGTTGCAGAGGGTATGGGGATGTGTGTAATATAATGCAGTGTGTGTGTGTGTGTGTGTATATATACATACGTTAAGTATCATGCATAATGCAAAACGCATGTGTGTGTATACATGATAGGGTGTGTGTGTGTGTATCACATACATCCCCTTATAAACTTTCATATGACTGACAGTCTGGAAAAGGCCAGCAATCTAAGAGCCAAGATAAGTAATCCAATGCAGACCACAACTTTGGGGGAACTCTAGTCCCAGTAGCGTTTAGCCATGATTAGCCGGTGTGATAGCGATCGTGAGACATCCTTGCAAAACTCACTTGGTTCGAAAAGGCTGTGTTCTAACACAATAAAGCTGTAGAGAAGAAAAGGCCTAAGGGCCAAGAACAGTTTTCATGACTGGAGAAGCAGAAGAGAGTGAGTATTATTGAGAGATGAAGGCATTTACTGTACGGGGATATGGCGTATGTTACACTTGTTATGCACAACACTGTTGTGATGGAGTGTATAACCCACACAGGACAGCAGCAATAAAAGAGTTAATGGACAGATCAGTTAATTCCCCAGCTGTGACTAAGGGCACTCTACATTTGGAGCTGGAAGGTGTAATTCCCCTCTCCAGGAAACCTGCCTGCACTAGCTCAATCAGAGCTAGAAACAAATGCAGTCACAGCAGCATGAGCAGCGAGAGGGGCTAACTGCCCCAAACACAAGCCTAGTGTCTGGGACAGATATGTACTCAGGGTGGCTCGCCTCTCCCACCACCTGTGTTGCCAAGGCTCTATTTCTCTTTTTAGTGCAGGCACTGGATCATACACGATACACCGGATCATAAGCTATACACTGAAATGTAAGTGCAATGTTAAGATTCTAGTTGATTTATTTTATAATTATAGGGTAAAAACCGAGAAAGTCAGCAATTTTTCAGTAATAGCGTGCTGATGACACTTTTGTATATTTCTGTCTGATTTTGTAAGCAAGTGGTTTTTAAGTGAGGTGAAACTTGGGGGTACAGAAGACTAATCAGACTCCTGAAAGGAGTACAGTCAGCTGGAAAGGTTGAGAGCCACTAGCGTATGCTAGAGTGTTTTGGATCTGTACTGTCAGATAATGTGTTCTTTGGGATCTCTTTAATAAGGGCTCCACCACTGCCTGTCAACACCTTCACTGCCCCGACCCGCAAATTGGCAAGGCCCTTCCTCCATACGCACAGCGAAGGAAGATCACATAAAGGGCTCTCTGGCTGTGAACCTGCTCCCGTGTTTTGTCTGTGCCCGGCCTTGGTTCTGACGTGCCCTCCCGGTGCGGGAGGTCTTTGTGTTCTATGGGCGAGAGGCGACCAGCACAGCGGGTACTCAGAGTCTGAACCTGTTGCTAATTACAGCGCAGCATCTTCCCAGCCACCTGCCATGCAGACAGACCCAACTGCTAGCGCCAGTCCTTTCACATGCTGGCAACACGTGCAGCAGGCCGAGGACACAGAACTTAATTGGGGACACAGCTCAATTGACTAAGACCCAGCTGGGTTTCTCGATTAGCTTTCGGCCACCAGCTTGAGTCCTGGTAGGGCAGGGGTGCCGGGAATGAAAGCAGATCCCGGTTTTCCTCTGCCTCAAAATACAAAGGTGACGTTGTCCTTCTGCAGAGAGGATGGCTGGGAATGGAAGGGTTAAAAATCTAAGCCAGGCAGCATGGTTCTGAAGTTATTCCTAGCGGCAGGAGACAAGTCAGCTAACAGGGCTCAAAAGCCCCTGTGTCAGCTCCCCATCCTCCTCCTCCTCCTCCCCCTCTCTCCCATCCTTTCTTGCACTTCTGTCTCTCTCTGCTTTCCCTCTGTCTCCCGTCAAAGAAGGATGCGTATCACAACCCATGGAGAGCAGGCTCAAGACAAAGAGTTGCCGATTTCAAAGGGTTTCTTCCTCGCCTCCCTGCCTATTGGGGTGGTTTGTGTCTGCCCCGTAACAACTCTTGGTAAAGAGAACACCGGTGCAGTATTAATAATACATGGTTTGCTGAGGTTTCTTTGCTTGCTTTTCCTCCACGATCCAAAAGGCTCGGAATTCAAGCCCAGGGAACTTGTTTATTCCACGCTTCATGTGCAACGGGGGATTTGCTCCTGCTCTGCTCCCCGTGCCACTTGTCGCATTTGTTTGCTTGAAAGCATGGGATCAGAACTTGGGGGAAGGCAGGCTGCAAAAGGTTTCCCTTTATAGCTAAATGGGACTGGCAGTCCTACTGAGACAGAAAAGCGGGGAGACTCCAAACTTTTATTCCATGGCACCACGCAGCCGCGGTACAGTAAAGTTTGAGAACCGTCGCTTTGGCACAACCTCCGTTGGAACAAGGGCCCGAATTTCTGCTCAGCGGAATCTTCCTCAGTGCAGTGCCCTGTCACTGCCAGCCACGAATCCTGCTGGGAGACATGTCTCCCAGCAGCGGCCTGTCAGTGTCAACCAGGACTCTGGGAGTGTGAGCCTATTTGCGGCGCAGCATCTCACCACTGCCAATTAGGGCTCGCAGCCCTTCCACTGCTACCTCATTTTACTCCTAATCACTCAGCTGTCCTTATCAATAATTAGCCAGAGGCAAGGGAAGAAAAACATCGCGTTGCAAGCTGCTGTTTTCCAGACACTGTACAGTCATGAATCAGGCAGCCTCCAAATATGCCACTGCTTATAATAAATCTAGATGGAACAATTACCTTTTTAAAAATAGCTATTTTCTCCCATGGAGGGACAGGAGGGAGGTCTCTGGATATTTTTTCCTCTCCTCACCCTGCTAGTTCTTTCCAGCAACTGTGCAGGGGGGTCAATCTGTGTCTGTCTCAGTCTCTCTCAACCACATACACAAATTTTCCATTCTATTTCCCTTCCTGACTCTTCCTTTGATTTGTATCACAGCACAACTGATAGCCCTCCAATCAAGACCAGAGGCCGAAGGGGCTATGCTCTGTGCAAACACACAATAAGAGACAGTCCCTGTCTCAGAGAGCTTACAATTTCAATAGACAAACCAGGGGAGAAAGACAGAATTGTTATCACCATTTTACAGATGCCAGACTGAGGTTACATATCATGCGTACTGAACATCGTGCTGGAGGGAAATAATGCAGGAATCAGAGGAAAATCGGCTTTGCCAGACTGGATCGGATTCACATTCCATCTATGCTGTCCGCAACAATGGCCAGCACCAGATGTTTCAGACAAAAGGGTGAGAAATGAAGCTGGTGTACCTAAATCATCCAAGGATTAATGCAAGGAACATGCAGGCTCATCCCTGATTCAGAACACACCTACACGTTTGATGCACAAATGTAGCCAGAGAAATAGAATGTCTCCCAGCCGAAGATTTTAACTCTCCTTCACAACAGGCAAGATAGTCATATGACAAATGATTTAATTGCACAACTGGGGATGCTGCCCAGGATAGGAGCCCATGTATGCCAAATGCTGTTGTTTCTGCAGATGCTGATGTTTTGGCAAGGGTTTGCCACCCCGCTATGGCTACAATATGTGATGCCCAGGGAGAGCAGAGAGGGGCTACCTAGAAACCAGAATGAGGCTAAGTTGTTCCAAAAAGTTCTTGGTGTGGAGTCAAGTCATAGCTGTTAATTAGTAAAAAGAAAAGGAGTACTTGTGGCACCTTAGAGACTAACAAATTTATTAGAGCATAAGCTTTCGTGAGCTACAGCTCACTTCATCGGATGCATTTCATTTCATGGGATGCATTTCGATTGGTGCCACAAGTACTCCTTTTCTTTTTGCGAATACAGACTAACACGGCTGTTACTCTGAAACCTGTTAATTAGTGTGAGAAGAACCAAAGGCAGCCTGTGGCTTGCTACAAACTCGGCAGCTATTTAATCTGCAAACTTATTCGCGCTTTGCTACAAAAGCTCTTTGGTTTTATTTCATTAACAAAATATGCTGTAGGAACAGCCATGCAGAATTAATGAACTGTTGCCAGCTCTTGTGATTTCATTGTGAGACACTTTCTTTTTTTCTGAAAGCCCGGGCTCCTAGAGTCATGGGATTATGTGAAGAATCTGTTTTAATTTAAAAAAAGTCCACTCCTAGCCCTCATAGCTGCAGACAAAGGGATGAAAACACAAATCCTAAAGTCTTAAAGGCCAGCAGTAAAAAAAGGAACCGCAGAATTATTATTTTTCAAATCTGATGATGGGGGGGGGGGCCGACTCATGATTTTTGACACTTGAGTTGCCAGTACTAAACTCTCCCCAGTACTGCTAAAATTCACTCCCATTGAGGAAGCCAACAGCTAATCAGATCACATTTATTTCGGGACATGATACTGCAGAATTCCCCACCCCAAAGAGTTTACCAATAGCTGTTGGAAGACAGGACACTAGGCTAGATGGATCATTGGTCTGAGCCAGTATGGCCATTCTTATGTAGGGACCAATCTCTGCAGCACAGAGCTGTACTGCCTCTGTAGAAGATTAGGCCCCAGGTCCAAGTCCAGCTTGGATAGAAAAAGCCATCTCAGCTCTGATTGAGCTAACACGCCAGAACTTGCAGCGTAATGTAGCGGCACGAGTGGCAGGATGGGCTAGCTGCCCGAGCACATGCCTAGAGTTTCAGATGGGAGTGTACTTGGGTGGCTAGCTTTATCGGCTGCTCATGCTGCCATGGGTAGATACACTGCTATTTTTAGCAGGCTAACTTGATCGATACTAGAGCAGGTATGTCTACCTGAGCTAGAAATTATCTCTTCAGATCCAGTGGAGACATACCCTATGTTTTTCTAGGTGTGCTGAAAAGGATACTCTGATAACCTGGCCCACTTCCACAAACTACTCTCCTGCCATTGGCTTCACTGAGAGATGTGGATGTGTCAGGAGTACAAGACTGGGTAACAATACCTTCTGGTATTAAAGCAGAATAAACCTTAAATAATTTATTTTCCCAACCCATTAATATTGTTTAATTTTTGCACTTCCCTCCTCATGGAAAAGGAGAGGAAACCAGCCACTATCACTTTTGCTTTGTGTCAATTTAACTCCCTGGCACTTACTGCAAATGGGTGAAATTCACCCCTGTGCCGAGGGTCCATACACCTCCTAAATCCCACCTAGGAAACCTTGCAACAGGGCTTACAGTGGAAATGACAAGATAAAGGGGTCTTATGCTAGCATTTCACTATGTGGAAACACGTGGGTTGCAGAACATGGGACGGGGAATATATAAATCTGGATAAAATTCTATTTTAACTGAAATTAAAAATAAAAAACAAGGCAAAGAACATAAAACCATTTCTATTCATGACAGCTTTTCTTATTTTATTTCACTGTTTCAAAAATACCTACCTACAGTCTGACTTGATGAATGACTTTGGGCGAGTCACATCATCTCTCCCAGTCCTTGTTTTCCTTGCCGGTTTAGATTATATCTCTTTTGGGAATTGACTGTTAGGTCTCTGTATAGCATCTACAACAACAGAGCTCTGATCTCAGTTGGAGCTACCAGTCACTACTGCACTAGAAATTAACAAAAGTAACAAATGAATTAATAAAAATGTTGGAGGGCTATCCATTACTCACACCCATGCTTTTTTAAAACACTCCTCACCCCCTGCCAAACCTTTCGAAAAACACATTTGTTTCTGATTTTGTTTGATTCCAAGCACATCATAGTGCCCCTTCACACTGTGCATTATTTCCACAACTAGCAGATTCTCTCCATAAATACAGTTTTTGATCTGTGGATTTCTGTTGGTGGTGGAAATAATAAAACACTAGGTGGAAGGTTTTAATTCATTTCATATTCATTGTACCAGAAAAGCTCTAATGAGGTGAAAAAAAAATCTTGCTATTGGCAGGATCCTGAAGTTAACAAAACCATGACAGAGAAATCCCTTTGAAGTCAATTTGTGTGTACGCTGCGGGGACACCTAGGTATAAATAAATTTAAGAAGATGTGGAAGGGGGGTCAGGATGTCCCTGTTAAACACAGAAGCTTTACAGGAGGCTGGTTGACAAAGGGGGCTTGGGGTGGAGAGAGGAAAGGAAATGAACACAAGTTGGGCAAAAGGGACATTTTTCTGCAGTTGAATTCTTGAATCAAAGGGAGGAATCTCCTAATCAGCACATTTCTGGGGGACAGATTGTTTCCCCCCCACAGGAGGCTACAATAGGCACGGTGTGTGAAAAACCTCCATGTGCAGTTACTATAAGCCCGCAAAATTGGTGAGTCGTTCACCAAGAACCGGATCCATCCAAGTGAAAGGTGAGGGATTTGGTGATGCATACCTTGTACCTCCCTTTGCTATTACATCCCTCCAATCAAGAGAGGGGGGAGCAATTGCAAATCCATCTCCCGCCATCTCTGAAATCTCAGGTCAATTCATGGGGCTGGATTCACGTTATGAGCCCCTAGGCACAGCGTCTTCAGCACCCCTGCTGCATGCAGCTGACTGTGTTTTCCGTAAAAAATGAAATGAAAAGAAATATAAACATAGCCTCCCCAGGAAGGCACAATACCCTTCACCACACACGGTGCTCCCAGCCCAAGCCAGGGTGCAGCCCACCTGCCCCAGGCGAGGTGCAAGGAGGGGACTGTACCTCTCCTGGGTGTCTTCCATCCCTCCCACAGCCCGGCGTGGCAGCTGCGCTCCGGCTCTGCCCGTGCAAGTGAATGGGGCACCAGCCGCGTCCCTCCCTGTCCTTCCCTATTACTGTGTCGAGACAACAGGGTGGTCGAGATTGAGAAGGGGCTGGGATGCTTCCAGCACCTTCATCAGCTGCCCCGTCTGGCTGCGGCTCACAGCACCGCCAGGCAGGCTGACTCAGATGTTCATCCTGCTCCAGCCCCACAAGTTGGTTGGCCACCATCCCGCGTCAGGAACCCGGTTGCCCGCAGGGGAACTGTACGCGTTAACTTTTTAACTTTTAACCCACTTTTAAATTTTTAGGTGCCCCGAGTCATGTCCCTACTGTGCCAAAATGGAAATCTGACCCTGCCAATGCACACAGAGGAACAAAAAGGCTGCCAAATCTGGCATGCCTTAGGCAGAACTCCCATGGACTGTAATTGAGTCCAACGGCAGCTCTGCCTGAGTGAGGACTCCAATGTTTGGTTCTGGAGCTCATTCTCTCCTGAACCACTGACACAACGTATCTAAAGTAGTGGCGGATTCTCCCTCAGTAACAACTTTTTAAACCAAAATTGGGTGTTTTTTTCTAACCCATCTGCTCTAGGAATAATTTTGAGGAAGTTTTATGGTGGAGGTCAGACTAGATGACCACAGCGGTGCCTTCTGGCCTTGGGATCTAGGAAAAACTTCTCTTTTCTGCTCACTCCGGGTTTGTTCCAAAGCCCCGCAAAGTCAGTGGAACGATTCCCACTGCGTTGTGGAACGGGACCTTTCTCATTACTCCCTCACCTGTCTCTTTTCCCCCTCTCTCCCCAGTTCCTGCCTCTAGTCCCTCATTCCTTATCCTCTCCCGCTTGTTCCTTTCCCGTTTCCCACTCTCCCGGGCTCCGGCTCGCCCACTTGCCCTTTCTCACAGCACAGGCGCTGACAGAATGGGGACACCGAATGCAGTTACAATAATGTCAGCAGCTCAGGGGAGAGGAAGGGAAAAAATGAAAAGGGGCGGGGGGAATTTAGAGGTTTTTAATTAGATCTCGGAGCTGAGTGACTTGCACTTAATATGCAAATTTCTTAAGTCCTTCCATTGTTAAGTGAAATGAGAGTTTTATTTAAATGTGAGGGTGGTTGGGAGATGGTGAAGGGTAATTGCAGCAGTGAAATGCAAACCGCCTTGTTTCAGGGAGCCAATAACATCTCAGAAATGCAGGGGAATTGAGGCTAATGTGCAAGCCCTTCTCTTAGCTGGGAGCGAAGCTGTTCGCGGAAAGAACAGGCTGTTGCAGGCTAGGGTGCAGCCATGGCTTTCAATGCCTGCCTCACAACCAGGCTTGGAAAGATTCTGATTTATAGATGGTAACCCTGGGCAACTCTCCTTTTCTCCCTCCATCATCCCCACCAAATAATTACCACCCTCAATAATCAACATGGACAGGGAGGAAAAGTGACAAATATCCAACAGGATGCTCTTGTGGATAACTGGTGCCCTCTGTTGCTGCTAGCCCTGTCTGGCAATCGGTGAATAAGCAAGTAAGGAATTAATCCTGTCCCCCACTTTGCCCAATGGCTTTAATGGGGCAGCTTCACATGTAACCAGAATTTCAGTTCCAGGCTCCTTGGCATTTTAGTCAGGGAGGTTTCGGTTCGCTGGATCCAAACCTTCTCCTTGGGGTTTAGTTCTGGATTGGATTCTCAGCAGGGGAGGGGCCTGTTTTGCAGATCTGGTTCTGATCTGGAGAGATTTCAGCCGGTGACGGCAACAAATAGCATGCAAGAATTGCAGAGTCAGCAGAATCCTGGAGTGGTAAAACCTTTGCACTGGAATTCAACCCCCCTCGGCTTAGGTAGCCCACTACATAACATAACCCATGTACAATGCCAATTCCCAGTGTTGGCCAATAATGGAGGTTGTAGCAGATCCAAAAGCTCTGCCGCAGTGCAGGCTCATTGTCAGACATTACAGTTTTATATTTGAACATGGCAGGACTCCTCGCTCCAATTGGCCTGCGAGGAGGACACCTGTTCTCCTTGGGTGCCCACGTTACTCTGTCCAGCCCACTGCAGAGGAGTGCACAGGAACTAGGAAAGTATTCTGGAGAAATAAAGGGCCCAGACAGGGAATCAGCTGGGCGTGGTGTAGCCATCAGTCCCTTGCTTAGCCTAGGCCAGGACTTAGCAAGCTCTGGAGGGGTGACAATAGGCAGCATATGTTGTGTTTGCATAGTCTGAGCACTAGAAATCCAGAAAAGACCACAGGGTTTCTCTCTGTCCAGGTGACTACCTCATCAAACCACCTTTCAAATTAATGAACCCATGAGCAGAAGTATGAAAAGAAAAAAAAATCAAATGCGTATCTAGAAATGTAGTTTCACCTAATTCAACAGCACAAACACTAAAAGGCCTTAATGAAATTCAAATGATTACTGCATGGCATCACTATAGGGCAGAGTTAAGGTTGTTTGGGTGCCTTCACTGCCCATTTATTACCTTAACATGCTTCAATTAATTTTAAGTGTAACCTTAATTCTGAATTTCCTGGATTTATGGTTATGGGATAATTACTACATCCCTTTAATGTTCTGTACCCTTAAATTACTGATACATGCTCTTAACCTTAGCTCCCTCTGAATATCCTTTTATTGTTTGTGAACAGTCATTACAACAGAGTCTGGTTTCTTCCCAACCGTGAGAGACATTACAGTGAGTGGTTGAGCTGAGCTGGATGGTTTTGGAGGGGATGAAGGTAACGGGTAGTAACCGGACTGTAATGAGGGAGTCTACCCCTTAAGCAATACTGCCTACTGGTCAGTCCACCCCGTCACCTAGCATGGCCCTTTAAGAGTTTGGGGTGGTCTGATACATCAAGCCTGAGGAGACAAGGGGAGGGAGAAAAGGGAGAAAAAAATAGCACTTAGAAGGGCCTGTTTCTCTATGTTTAAGGGCCCGGGACCTGGAGCCTTGCAGAGAGGGTAGGGCAGGGCTCCCCTTTCACCCAGTCAATATAGAATCAGCTGGGAGAAGGGGACAGCATAAATACTGGCCTCCTACCCAGCAGACATGGAAAGGAGTAAGAAGGTAGGGCCCTGAGTTAGCCAGGAACAGACCCCAGCAGAAGGCTGCCAAGTCCTCAGAGCCTGAGGACTAAGTGGGGCCAGTTTAGGGAGAAAAAGTGCCCCTCGGCTCCAGGAGGCGAGCTGGGCACGTGAGTGGGATAGTCACGGTTTAAATTAGCTAGCTCCAGGAGGTGTACTGGGATTCCTGCCATACGGAGAAGATGCGGGCTGAGAGAGAAGGTGCTACCTAGCTCCAGGAGGAAAGTCAGGGCTTCTGCCATTAGGAGAGAGACAGAGAGAACCCTAAGGGGACTGGGAGCAGAGCTTAGACAAATCCTGAAAACCAGAAGCACCTTTTGGTTATTTGAGACTTTTTGCTATGGCCATTTTTGTAAGAGGTTTGTCATAAACAAGCCCCAAAAAGGCTATTATTGAATCAAGTGTCAAGAGTGCCTGAAGCGCAATTACTGGCTTCCTGAGAAGGGAAACTGAGGCAAGGAGTGCTTGCAGCTCCATATGAACTCAGCAGAGGGCACTAAGGGCAGACACACTCTATGGCACAGACTATAGCCAAATCCCCTTTGACTTGGGAAGCCAACACCCTTGCAAGCATTTACAGCGGTGTCATGGGGGGGCCGGTGACAACCAGGTAGGAATTTTACTTCCCAAGGGAAGAAAAAGTGATATATATTTATTTTAAAAAACCATCAACCTGCATCTCAGTGGGGTTTAGTCACTTGTAATCGCTGCCATCTGGCTGCATCATGTCTGACCCAACCTGTTCAGGGAGAAGCACACACAATGCAAGCAAAAGAGGTGGAGAAGGAATATTAGTTTGATAGAGCAGGGTGATAAAAATGAAGGCTAAGAAAGGAGGTGAAGGGAAGGGGAGGTAGGATGAGAGGCTTGGGAATAGAGAGAGAGATTAAGGAGCCATGGGCTATTTCATAATCCAAACGCTTTGCTTAAGAAGCAAAATAACCCAGAGAGTCATTAAAAAAACACAAGCCACCACACGGGCCCTGCAGGAGGTCTGGAACTCACTAATAAGTCATCCCTGCACTGGGCATGCCAGAGAAGAGCATGAGAGAGTCTTAATGATCACCCTTCATTTGACTAATGACAGTCCCTTGGCTAAAGGGGAGCAGAGTGGAGAGAGAGGACCCCGGGGCTCTCGGCATTAGATACAGCAGGATAAAACACATCCACCTCGCCCACCCCGTCCCTGCTGGTGCGCCGGATGCATCAGGGATGCCTCTGGCTGTGTGGCCCAGACACAAAGCAACAATCAAGAATTTTCTGCTTAATGAGCCCGGTTCCTCCCCCAGCCCAGCAGCCGGGATCCCAGATTGGAGAGGGACCCGTCCTTGGAGCCAGCTAGGTCTGACTAGCCAGGCAGAGTGTTCCACTCCAATTAAAATCCTTACTGCTAACGGCTGTTTGTCTTGTTTTATTTATTTATTTATTTTCCATCCCTTTCCCCTCCTCTAAGCTCAGCACAGAGAGAAGGGTCCAATTAGTTTGTCGACTGTGTAGTCATCAGTGACAGAGGAAATATTTAATGCCACAAGACGGTCCGCGGGGGTGACCTTTCCCATTACAGACGTTCTGACTCATTCCCTGCCCCATGCACTGTATAAATTACCCACTGGGTCCTTTTCGTGTAGAGCGGAATGGCTGGTCCCCAAGGGAAGGCCCTGGGAGAAGGCTATCAAACATTCCCTGTACGGATGTAAGAGACGCTAAGACCCTGTGCAGGATGCAGAGCTGTTCTGTTAAATCAGCCTGGATGCTGAATCTCTTGTCCTATGATTGAAGATAACTACTCCTGAGTCATGCTGGAGGTGGACCCACTTAGCTACAACCAGCCTAGCAAGGGAGTGTTAGCATACAGGAGGTCCTGGAGGGATCTCCTAGGGGCACACAAGTTCATGGATGAAGTTTAAGGTGGGGTTTTCTGTTTTCGAGTTACCACCCAGGATGAGGGGGGAGATTGGGGACGAAGGCCCCAATTCAACAAAGTCTTTAAGCATGTTCTCAACTGCAAGGGTACATTTACACTGCAGCTGGGAAGTGCAATTCCCAGTCAAGTAGCCAGACACACGCTAGCTCGGCTCGAGCTAGCGTGCTAAACATTGCAGCGAAGCCGTGGGCTAGCTGCCCAAGTACAGCTCCATCCAAAAGCCGAGGTACACATTCAGTTGGCTAGCCTGAGCCTGTCTTTAAATCCCACTGAAGTCAATGGGATCTAAGCATGTACTTCAGTGCTTTTCTGAACGGGGCCCTACGTCGGGGTCTGTGTGTTCTGTTGAGGGCAGGGGAGGGGAAAGCCTGTTCAGAGTCCCCCCTCTTAGAGGAGGGGATATTTAGCCCCACAATCACACAGTCCATGCTGCCCACAGGCCATAGCTGTCAAGGTGCAGTCTTCATATTCAGTCTAGTTTTTCCTTTTAAAAAAAATTTCATCTAATTTTTCCCTATGAGCTACACTAACCAATCCCTCCTCTGTGCTTATACCCTTGTATACAGACATTCCCCCTCCCTCCCACCCAGGCCCGATTCCCTACTGCCCTACTCTTGAGGTCATTATTTATACCTGTGCAAAATAAGTGTAAATTGCTACCATCCTGACTGGATGGCATGCTACACCCTCTTTGCACAGGTGTGAGCGAGGAGGCCCGGTGCACAGTGCGGAGAGCGAGGCCCTCTGTTGGCGAGTAACTTTTGCTATCTCTACGGGAATCACTACTGCCAGCAACCCTGATCTTTGTGTTGCTTTATCTGAACTCTTTCCAGGCTGAAAGCAATATCGTGGTTGTGATCATCACATCAGGGCTGCAGAGAGAAGGAGCATTCGCACTCTGCTCCCTGGTTTGGTACCTTTGTGCAGGCAGATCACAGTGCTACCAATGCTCCTATTTGGGGCTGATGTCCTACATCGCCAGCTTGTGCTTCGTTGGCTGCCCACTGTCAGCACCGAGGGCCTGTCTTCTTTAGAGATTTGCCTCAAGGTAGCTACTTTGGTACAAACCCCTAATCCAGATGAGCTGCACTGGGGTCTGCACAGAGCAACATTGCAGTGGTGTGAGATGCATTGTCCGCTGCGGCATTGCAGCTGCAGTTGAGTTTTGCATCAGAGTCGCTGCATCAATATGAACTTCCCCAATGTAGACAGACCCTGAGTCTCTTTCAGCCAAGAACCTTCACCAGGTACCTGTCTGTCAGTGTCTGTGGTTTGGATTATTTTCCCCCTAGTTGTATTAACTTGATATTTTCTCCAGCTGACTCTCACTTTGGCCATTGTTCCACTCCATAAGACCCAGATCCTGCTGTGAACCCCACCTGGATGCAAGATGTCTGACCACACAGAACTCACTGCAACATTAGGGGCTGAGATTTTTGTTCTATTGCCCCTTCTTTTGAGACCCGTGTCGCCCCTTTGCCAAGAGGTAGCAGAAGTCTGGGTCCTTGCAAGCAGACTTTTTAGGAGGAGGAGAAATCAGTGAAGTGGAGTTTGGTTATACACCCGTACACCAGTCCTGAACTAAGATGGTCAAACAGCATGCAGGGCAATCTCTCCTTTCAGGAATCTCAGCTCACCACCAATGCCCAGGTCCCAGGGAGCACCTCTGCCTGAAGCCCTGACTCCAGTCAGAGACCAAGGCACAGAGCAAACTCACACAGCTCCCTCTCTCCCTAATCTACCTCGACACACAGCCTTGCTAAATCCAAAAAAAAAAAAAAAAAATCACAACACAGCACATCTCCCCAGGAGTCAAAACTTGCTTGCACCTTAAGAAAAAAGAATTTGTAAAACTGCCCAACAGTGCCACCTGCTGGTGCCTTCCATAACAAAGTTATTTTTCTGTCCTGGGCGTTCACAACTTCTCCTGCTTTAAGGCCAGGCTGTGTTTAGTACCAGAACAGTTCACAAGAAAGGAGTGTGGGCAAGGAGCATTCTCCTCCCTGGAGAACGGTCATAATTCCAGAAAGTAAGGGCTGCTCCCTGCAGCACTTCATTCCAAGACTGTGCGAATGCACTGAGTCCAACTCCTACGCTGTGAGCAGATTGCTCAGCCTCTCTTGGCTTCGGGGAGGGGAATAAAAAGGGCCTCCCCAGGAAGATATTCCAAAGAATTTACGACTCAATCAACCAACCCAAAAGGAGCATAAATGGAATTAGTTTTAATATTGTTAAGTTGCAAAAATACAGGCATATGTGCGTGCCAAAGCTAAAACGGATGCATGCAGAGAGGGGAAACATATGGCTGCCCATCTGGTAAAAAGCGCATTGCTAGACCTTCCTACACTTCTCATTTACAACAAGAAGCCAAGTTAGCCAACAGAAATTTGCTTTGCAGAAACGTGCTAGGAACAGCTTGCTTCCCCATAACTGTTTTACTGAACAAGATATGAATAACCTTGATTTCTCATCTCAGCCACCTCATCCACACTCTTGGGGGATTAATTAGCCTCTAAACAGGTCTTCAGATGGGGAAACAGAGCACCTTAGAGATCGGAAGGCAAAAGAAACGGAGTCGGCAACAAGATGAGATGACACAGCAGGTCAATATATTAGATGTCTCTCGTTAGTCATTTGCAATTGTACCTGGTTTAGGTCACAAATGAGATTACTTTGGTGGGGCTCCACCGTATTTATTGCGGGATGATTAGATATTAAAACAGTAAGTAGAAAGCCACTGTTGCTGCACAAGATTGGATTAGGAAAATCCCAGGGCTATAAAAGCAGAAGGAAGCAGGGTGGGTGCTTTCTGTACAGGTGCGGTCACCTAAAGCGAGCGATCATATGTGGGGGAATTAGGAAAGGGGTAGTATAATCTGGGATTGATACCCACTGGCAGAGCTGTATAGGGACCAGGTACTGAAAGAGAAGAGGGACTGAAGGGCATGACTGAAAAACTTTGCCAGAGCATAGTTTGTGTCCCTGTGTCCAGCTGCTGATGGGGTCTGGGGTGCATCAGTAACAGGGTGGGCAGGGGCTAGGGATGGAATGGCAGAGGGTGCTGTAGCTCAGATACAATACATCAGCAAAGTTCAATGGCGGGGAGGATTATAACAGCAGGGGATGCTTTGGGTCAGGACTGAGGTGCAACTGAAATGCTGTGCAGGGTTGTTTGCCCCTCCCAGGACCAAGCCCAAATTGAATTAGTGCAATCAGCCTGTCAAGTCAATGAGAACTGAAGGCTCAAAAAATTGTCAGTGCAGAGGTGAGAGTTCAGCAGCTGCCTGTTCAGGAGAAGACCCTAACTGTCGAGTGAAGATGCAGCAACATTACAAAGATCTGCTAGCTGTCTCAGTGCCTGGTGCCTTCGGAAGCTACAGATCCCACCAGCACATGCAAATTGTATTTCTCCTTCCTCCCCGCTCCCAGGAATGAACCAAAAGAGTGACGCTGTGTAATATAAATCAGAACAGGTGTGGTCTCCAACTGCAGAGGGATGGAAGAGCATGAAACATGGGAAAAAAGTAAGTTCTGTCCCCGACACATACAGCAGCAGAGCAGAGCAGTGGGAGTCACGGCTCCTGGGTTGTCTGCCAGTGGCCTCCTGTGTGGTTTTGGGCGAGTCACTCTATATAAGCCTCATTCCCCCATCTCTTATATGATATTTTTCTCCCTCCTGAGAGGGGCTGTGAGAGTGAACTCATTAACGTTTGGAGACATCCTTGGATTTATCAAGTTTCAATAAGGTACCATTTTTGAGTGCTTCTACATTGTCCAGTCCCATGGGCAAGCAGAAGTACACATGCCAAAGAAAGCCTGAGCACAGCTCTTCTCGGGATATTTACTACCTGTCTGAAACCCAGGATACGCTAGTATCTCCTGAGAGCATTGGATCAAAGGGAATTTGGAAAGATCAGATCGGTTCCTGCCAGCGACCGAGAACTTACAATTCCCAGCCATGCAGATGGGAATTAAGGATGCTCAGCACTTTGCAGGATCAGGCTCCGCATGCAATCGGAGACCAAATACCTGTCTCCAGCCACCACACTAGGAAACATGCTGTGCTCTCCCTTGATGAGAAGTGTGAGTAATAATTAAGATGTCTTCAAAGGGGCCTCCAGCCTAGATAAGCCTTCACCTCTCCAGCGGAAAAATGACCCTGGTTATGTCAGTCTTGATACCTATGATTGCTATTGAACCAGAGCATTTCATCTCAGAAGTATTTTACAAAGGTTCTTTTATGGCCCCCATTATCTTAGTACCTGAGCAGCTCCCAGTCTTTAATGTAGCTCTGTCAGGACCCCTGTAAGGCAGGGCAGTGCTTTGATTCCCATTGTACAAATGGGAAACTGAGGCATAGACAGGCTAAGTGACTTGCATAAAATCGTAGAATTGTAGGACTGGAAGGGACTTTGCGAGGTCATCAAGTCCAGCCCCCTCACTGAGGCAGGACCAAGTAAACACCCCGACCGGTGTTTTGACCAACCTGTTTTTAAAACTCCCCCCCAGTGATGGGGATTTCACAACCTCACTTGAAAGCCTATTCCAGTGCTTATCTATCCTTACAGTAAGAAAGTTTTCCCTGATATCTGACTAAATTCTCCCTTGCTGCAGATTAAGCCCCTGTGCCTCTTGTCCTACCTCCGCTCAAGAAGCTCACACAAGAAACTTGCAGCAGACCATGTACTTGAATCCTGTTCTCTCATGTCCCAGATGAAGACTCTAACCATTGGACCATCCTTCCTCTCTACAGCCCCAATTCAGGAAAGCCTCCCTACTCAAGAAATCACTTAAAGCACTTTCTTCCCTTTGAGCACGTGCTCCTATTGAATTCAAAGGGAATTGAGCACGTGCTTAAAATTAACCTTGTGCTTAAAGGCTTTCCTGACCTGGTGCCTATGAATGGACATTCAGTAGTTGAAAGAGGGGAGGGGGAAGGGAGACAGAAATACTTTGGAAGAAACATTTGCATGCAGTTTGGTTTGAGACCAATGGAAATCTAACAAATAAATAATTAAGTAAAAGGAACAAAAGTAAGTATAATAATAATAAATAAGTAAAAGGAAAAAGCATTTTCAAAAGTGCCTTGTGATTTCTGAGGTCTTAATTTTGGGGTTCCCAACTTGAGAGGTTTTTACAGGGCCTGATTCTCAGAGGGCAATGTGCTCAGGTAAAAATCAGGTCCCTGGAGTTGGACACCCAAAACCAGAGATATGCAGGATCACTAGGCCCTTCAGAAAATGAAAGCCTCTGTGTTTAAAGGCTGGGACAGAAACGGACAAAAGACAGGGAGTTAAAAAAAATCAAAGCCATAAAAACAAAAGAAAAAAAGATAAAGATATCAGCTGAGTTGAGCATTGATGGTCAGTCTGACCCTGGAATATCCCCAGCATTCCCTTTGCATCGTGACTTCAATGATGTATTTCAGTTCCTGGGGTTTTTATTACTTTGTTTTTTTAAATCTTTCCATGTGCTGGAAATGGCCCACCTTGATTATCACTACAAAAGGTCCCCCCCTCCCCTCCCCCGCTCTCCTGCTGGTAATAGCTCACCTTAAGTGATCACTCTCTTTACAGTGTGTATGGTTAACACCCATTGTTTCATGTTCTCTGTGTATATAAATCTCCCCACTGTATTTTCCACTGAATGCATCCGATGAAGTGAGCTGTAGCTCACAAAAGCTTATGCTCAAATAAATTTGTTAGTCTCTAAGGTGCCACAAGTACTCCTGGTCTATAAAAAGTAAGTTGAAGCATTTACCAGAAGCCAAGATGCCTTCAAAAAGATCTTCAGGCTTATATAAATATGTATTTAGGATCAACTAAATACATACTGGGGATTTCAAGCATTTGTAAAGATGTCTTTCTTCACTGGTTGCAGAGAGAAATTGGTTTGTGTGTTATACAGCCGCACTTGTTACATGTATTGTGTTTTGCACTGATTATGCTTTAGTGCAGATAGTAATGGTTCTGTACATATATAATACACGTTTTGCTACACATTATCAATGTTTTGTTGTGTGTTTATGCTGTACATATGTCAGTAGATATGTTACATGCCTTTGGCATGAATCAGATGCTTTGTGTAATTTGGAATACGTCTTACACATGCTTTGCGTGTTGGCATGTATGTCATACATTAAATTCTTCTCTCAAGTAACACCAGTTTACCTCTAGTATATATCTGGTAAATAACACTATTAGTTACTTTAGATTTACACTGGTGTAACTTGAGAGAGGAATTTACTGTACGACATGCATACCAAAATGCATGTAACAAATGTTCCAAATTACATAAAGTAAGCATGCCAACACATGTATACAATTCATGCCAAAAGCACGTAACATATCTACCAATACACATACTGTAAAAATGTAGTCCTGACACTTATGGTATATGTACTATGTGTGTTTCTGATATGTTCATCATACATGCTCTGGTACTTGATTAATTTACGTGGCAAGCATTATTCCCATAATTCCACCTATGCTATGCACATACGTACCGTGGCTGGATGGGCTAATTTTGCGTTGACTCTCACTCCTTATTCAATCCCATTGGCCCCAAAACTTCCAGATCTGCCTGGCAGTTTAAATAATAAGTACCTGATCTTTGGCAGTATATTCTCCATGGGCGATTGGGGGGATACATACAGGTCAGACATGCCAAAGTAGGGTCTGGTAGGATACTGTCTCTGAGGAGAGGCAGGTGATTTACGATGATCAGTCACAGAGTGACGAGATGAAAGAACAAATCTATTACGCTAAGCAGGAGCCCTGAATACTGGAATAAAGTAGAGCCAAAAGAAAGAGGATCCTGCTGGTGCTTGGAATAGATACTGCATGGCCATGCGCTTAAGGCACATGTCTGTAAGATCCGGCCTGACATTTTAGGAGGGAAGAGCTAAAAGGAGGTTGGTCTCGATGCAAAGCAAGCTGGGGAGCAGGTGCACGGCTGCCGTGAGGCACAGCAGAGATGACTGAATAGAGCTAGGAGATTTAGAGCAGCATTGCAGGAGAGCCAGGAGTGAGCAAAAGCGGGTATTACCGCCAGCACAAACTGACTGGGCCGCTGGTCAGGAGCAGCAGCAGATGGACGTATGGCTTTGGCAGCTCCCGTCAGTGGCAGTGGCACTGCACTTTGTCTGCAGTGCACAGTAAATCAGGTGTCTTAGCTGTAAATGTTTTCACCTGCTCTGTTCTCAACAAGGATGGCAAGAATTATGCCAGTTCCATGGTTCAGTAAGATGCAGTGGGGAAGTATGGTGGTGCGGTCCGGTACGCCGACCCAGTAAGATATTTATAGCCGGTACACCATACTGGAAAGACACAGGAGGAGCAGACTGTGGGGCCGTCAGGCGGCCCCATGCTGGCAGCTCCTCCTGTATGGCTGTACTGCCCCTAGCCCTGCCCCCAGCCCTTCCACACAGCTGCATCTAGCATCTCCTATCTGGGGTCTGTACAGTAGCCCCGCTGCAGGACAGGGCTCTAACTCCCCACTTTAGCTGGTGCAGCATACTGGTAAGAAATTAATTCTGCTTGCGCTACCGGTAATAGGAGACAGAGGCTTTCACCTCTAAGAGACTGGCTGGTTCTTGTAGCTGTCCCCAGATGAACATTTGGGGGTCTGAGGGAATCAGTCCAGTTCTTGGTCTAGAGCAGAAAAAACACTGGCACTTACAGCCCCTTGTTGACAGTCACGGCAGTGTGACCAGCCCTGAATGGGACATGAAGGCTGTATTCCTCTCTCACCCATAGGGGAGTTCTGCCCGGGAAGGGCTGAGACATATTCGTAGGATGTCATGGGGAACACCATATCACACGGCTGATGCTCTTTAGATAAACAGGGAACTTTTGTCACTATAGCATCTTTTATGAGAACTAAATCTATTTAAACAGCTAAAACAACTCAACAGATATTGGGCCAAAATCCCCTCCAGTACATCCCTAAGGAAGCCATTGGGGTGTACAACCAAGGCCAGAATTTGGCTTTATAGACATAGCATATCTAAGAACTGTATCAGTCGTATTACTACTGACGAGTTTTCAGAGCACTGGAAAGGGATGGATTTAGCCATGTAGATTCATGCACGCGGCTGAGCCTCCACACACCTTGTTAATGTATGTCTCCCTCCTTCACGCTTAGCTATACAGAAAGCACTTTGTTACAACTGTGACACATCTGTGAGTACAAATAAAGTAGATAATGTGAACTCAGGAGTCAGTGCATCACTGGTCCAACTAGCTCAATACCAAGGCTCTGGCAGTGGTCAGGACCCAGTGTTTTAAAACAAGGTTGCTGCTCCACCCCACTATATAGATACCTGGCCAATTACGCAATGCTGGGGATAAAGAAGAGGAAATCTTTTCCTTACTCCTGAAGCGATCAGCTTAATCCAGAAGCATGAGATCTGACTAGCTGATATAACTGACTAGCTTATGTAAGTGCAATACTAAGCCTGATTCAGCCCTTTTTAAAATCCACCCACACTACCCCAATGAGGCTGCTAAAGCTGTCGAGGAGACATCATCTGGGCATCACTGGCTGATGTAGCCTCGGTCACGATCAGTAAGAACCGCTGAAGACAGAACCAGGCTTGATTCTCCTCTTACATCAGTGTCACCCTGGCATCATTCCATTGAGGTCAATGGAGTTACTCCAGATTTACACCAGCGTGAGTGGGATCAGAATCAGGTTCTTTGGGCTTCCTGACCTTGGGACATGGCCTTTGTTTGAAAGTGAGACAATGTTGCCATTAGCAGCATTCACTTGGAGAGGAGGCATTCCCCTGCCCCTGCGTACCTGCCTCTTAATGCCTACTGGATACCCAAAGCCAGGCATCAATATCAAATGCATTCCTAACTCCAAAAGCTTCAGATCCATCTGCCTGCATTCTGGCCTGAAAAACACAGTAACATGAGGAGGAAGAGCAGAACAGCTCAATTAACCCATGAACTAATGTTCCCTTTCCTCTCTGGAGATGGGGATTGACAAGCAGGGGTCCTATTCTCCTGCTGCAGGATCCGAGCAAATACCACTGACTGCAATGATGATGATGATGATGATTTGTATTACAATAACACCTAGAGCTTCCAACCGAGACCAGGGTTTCGCTGTGCTAGACGCTGTACAGAGACATTGTAAAAGATCACCCCTTCACTGAAGACTCTACAGTCTAAATAGAGAAGACAAAGGTTAGAAGAATGGAAATATTAGAATTCCTATTTTACAAATGGGGAAACTGAGGCAGAGAGCAGTGACATGAATCACCCAGGGAGAAGAGGAGGTACTTGAACCCAGATCTTCTGAGTCTCAGCACAAGAGCCATTTGTACCCTGCCTGGAGAGATCTGGGACCTAAGCTTAGTTATGAGTGAAAGGCTATGTCTACACTACACAGCTTTTAGTGACAGGGCTGTGTCTCCACAACCGTACTGCTAAAAGTCGTGCAGTATAGCAGCTGTTTATAGGCTCTCCTGCCGACAAAAAACATCTACCTCCAACGAGCGGCATTTGCGTTGTCGGCAGCCACACTGTCATGGCAAAACTTTTGTCTTTTGGGGGGAGTGGGGGGGTTTTAACACCGCTGAAGGACAAACGTTTTGTCATTCAATTGCCAACGTAGATATAGCCAACATTAGTGTGCTGCAGTCAAATACTGCAGTCAAACACATGACACAAAGACACCACATTGGTCACTGCTGGACAGCTTCCATTTCAGGACTTGGGGGAGAAATTAGAATTATGCTCCAGGTTAAGAGATGAGATGCAGCTGCAGAGGTGGATGGGCCACAGGGCCAGGGTAGCAAGGTTTGAATTGCAGGTCAGGATTGTTTTAGATACTTCAGCCGAGCTGGGCGGATGCAGGTTGTACAGTTCCTATTCACTCCATCAGAGTAGCAGCCGTGTTAGTCTGTATTCGCAAAAAAAAAAAAAAAAAAAAAAGGAGTACTCGTGGCACTTTAGAGACTAACAAATTTATTTAAGCATAAGCTTTCATGAGCTACAGCTCACTTCATCGGATGCATTCCTCATGGAATGTATCTGATGAAGTGAGCTGTAGCTCACGAAAACTTATGCTCAAATAAATTTGTTAGTCTCTAAGGTGCCACGAGTACTCCTTTTCTATTCACTCTATACATCACCTCCAGTCAGCGCTATTAGCCCTTTACTTACATGAGTTCTGAAGTGGCAATGTCCTTTTACTTAGACACAGTGTGAACTGGTGTGAACTGCAGTTAAAAAAATATACTTCACGATTCATAGTAAAGTGAATGCAGCTACCAGGCCATGTCAAAGGTATAAAAGCTACATGACGGCTTGTATTTTTAACTACCCAATGCATCAGAAGGAGTAATTGGAGAACATGCGTGCGTGTGTGTGTGTGTGGATGTCAACTTACACATATACACATGTGCACATACATTCTCAATGTTCACATTGGTGGTTGTGACCCTTGGTGCCACAGAGGAAACAGGGTGCATAAGGTTGTACAAGGATCCCTGGGTCAGATATTGGCATAACAGTCCACTGAAGGATGGCATGTGAGGTCTCTGCTGAGGGTAAGTTTCCCACTTGTCATAATCACTGCAAAATGTATGTGTGGATAATGTTTAAGAAGTTATGAACCTATACTGAAAATGATGTTCTTCGGGTCTTGGGGTTACGGCAGATCACTAGGAGGTGACGTACCTTGGAGATGTTCCTACCAGGCAGGAAGTAACTGACACCAATCTCCCTGTCTGGCCACTTGTGTATCGTACGCCTATTTGCATATTGAGCCAGGTGCAAATTGAGAGAGTAAAATCTACAAGAAAGGAATTCTAGTGGAAGAAACAAATAGCGGCGAGGAGAGGGGTTACCTGTTTTTTGAAAAACACAAAGGATAGGTCTGGTATATTTTGGAGTGCAAAGTGACATACGGAATCCTTCACCTAGGACAGGGGTGGGCAAATTTTTGGCCCGAGGGCAACATCGGGGTGGCGAAATGGTATGGAGGGCTGGGTAGGGAAGGCTGTTCCTCCCCAAACAGCCTGGCCCCTGCCCCGACTGCCCCCCTCAGAACAATCCCCCCCTTGTCCCCTGACTGCCCCCTCCCGGGACCCCCCACCCCTAATTGCCCCCCCTGGACCAAACAGCGGCTCCCTGTCCCCTACCTGCCCCGACCCCCATCCACACACCCCGCCCCCTGACAGGCCCCCTGGGACCCCCGACCTATCCATCCCTCCCCCACTCCTTGTCCCCTGACCGCCCCCTTCTAGGACCCCCGTCCCTAACTGCCCCCCCCAGGTCCCCACCCCATCCAACCCCCCCGCTCCCTGTCCCCCCCAAACCCTGGGATTCCCCCTCCCATCTACCCCCCCGCTTCCTGTCTCCTGACCGCCCCCCCCAAACCTCTGCCCCATCCAACCACCCCCTGTGCCCTGACTGCCCCCGGGACCTCCTGCCCTCCCCCTGTCCCCTTACGCGGCCACTTTGAGCGGCAGGGCAGGCTGATTGGAAACAAGCGGCATAATTGCGGGGGAGGGGGAACAGTGAGGGAGGGGCTGGGGGCAAGTCTCCCCGGCCAGGAGCTCAGGGGCCGGGCCGGATGTGGCCCGCGGGCCGTAGTTTGCCGACCCCTGACCTAGGAGGCAAACTGACCATATTCATGTCTCATGAAAGAAGGCTCGCAGCCAGCCCAGCTGTAAAGCACTGCAGGGACTTTGGGCGAGCAATTCTCTACTAGCAAGGAGAGTATCTGGTTAATTAAATCTAGGCTCTAGAGTGCGTGTTATGATTTGATTTGTAATCATTTGTTTCCAAGACTTCTACTTGCTACAGTTTGAATCTCCGTGCTTTGTTAAATAATGTTATACCTGATGTCACTATAAGCTAATCTAAGTGCTGTGATTTAAGCAGAGCAGTGATCTAATGTGGAACTGGTAAGCTGGGTTGTCCTCTTTCTTTGGAAGCAGCGGATCAATGAATACTGCAAGTGTACAGCGGACCAGGGGCTGGACAGTCCAGGGAGATGGTCGGAGGCCTCAGGGGTCGGACTGTGACAACAGGGCCTGCAAGGCCAAGAGGGGAGGCTTGTGTTTGCCATGACCGGTGCTGTTGGGGAGCACACCCACAACAGGCACACAAACACGCAGGGCAGGTGGTAGCAAGATGCCACCCAGCCCTGGGTATCCCCGGGAAGCATCACAGAAGTACAATCTTCAGTAGGTTTATGAATACACAGAGAAAAACAACCTATAAAACAACCCGACAGTCAGAGTGCTAAGCAAAGAGCGAGGTCTAGTGGTTAAAGCAGAAGACTGGGAATTGGGATTCCAGGGTTTCATCCCCAGCACTGACTTTGTGTGTATCCTTGGGCAAGTCAATTCACCGTTCCATGCCTCAATTTCTCCCTTTGTACAACGAAGGTCATGGCACTGACACTGTGTCTCCGGGGAATAGAGGAGCTTCATTCGTTAGTGTCTGTAAAATGCTTCGGTATGCTGGGACAGAAGGGGCTAGCAACATGCAGAGTATTATTGTTATGAATAAAAACTCCTCGTCCCTCAGCCCATTATGGGAGCGAATCCCTCCCCCTTGCTAAGCAGAAGCTTAAAAGCTTCACCCAGGAAACAAACATCTAAATATTTATGACTTTGTGTTTATTTAGCCTCTTTCACCCACAGACCTGAAAGATTTTTACAATCATTAATCGCTTACGCCGTCCCTCAAAAGTAGGCAAGTGCCAGGATCTCCATTGTACAGTCGAGGAAACTGAGGCACAGCAAGGTTAAGTAACTGGCCCCATACAAGTTCCATGATGGCCATTTTACACATGGGGAAATTGAGGCACAGAGGAGTTAAGTAACTTGCCCAAGGCCACGCAGCAAATCAGGCAGAGCCCTACATGGATCTTATGAGTCCTGACTCCTGGTGCCATTCCTTCACTACAATTCCAGGAACACTGTCAGGAACCAAGGACTAAGGGCAAAAGCGCATAGAGAGAGAAATACACGGAAGAGAAACTGAGCAATCCCTCCTGTGGCTAGTCCCCTACTGCATCTGAGTGTATCTGTTCAGAACCATCGCAGACGCCCGAAGTCCCACTGTCCATCTCAAGGCATCCTCTTACCTTTTCCAGACAGGTGCCTCCATGTCACCGTAGGCTCTGGTCTCCCAAAGGCCAGGCACATGAGAGTTACGCTGCTACCTTCGTTCACTGTGATGTCTGATGAGATGTTTATAATCTGGGGAGGAACTAGATGAGAGAGAGAGAGAGAGAGAGAGAGTGAGGAGAAATTCACGAGAACTGTGTTTCATCCAACGCTCTGCCATGCACATACACATGGCGGGATACTTAATGCTTGGCAATCTCAAGCCTTCCACTCTGGTACAGCATGTCTGAAGTGGCTCAGGGCTGAATTATGCAGGTTCAAAGAGATTGGAGCAAACCACATTCCTAGTGCTTCCTCTACTATGCTTGGAAAGTCTCTACTGAAGTGTCAATGCAATGCCAGCTGTTCAAAGGCCCTCCTCATGAATGCTGCCCCTACTTAGGAGCTACAGCCTCATTCCACAGTCCAAAGCACTGACATATTCCACCACCCCAGAAGAGAATCCTCCTACTTTCCAAGTACCCCTTGTTTCTAAAAAAGACATGCTGGACACTGGACAAACTTGGCTATTTGCATCCAGCCTGTTTGCACATCCCAGAGTTTGAAATGTCCTCTCTTTTTTGCAAAGTTTTAATAGCATAGAGCAGTCAACTTACTACAACAAAAACATGCCACTGCTACCAAACATTCCGCAGTAGAGCATCGAAGGATTAGCTTAAACAACTGAAACCTGTCTGGGCTCATCACATAAAGCACATTTTGTAGTGATCAGAGAAGAACTCAAAACAAACCTCCTGATCTCATCACCATAGAACGAGATTTCACAACTTGGCCCAGGGATCTCTTCCTGGCAGAATATAACTCCTTGGGATGCTTTTAGGGCCTGATCTAAAGCCCACTGAAGTCAGTGGAATTTCTATTCACTGTGGATCAAGCCCTTACAGTGCTAGCCACAGTTACTGCCTTTGGGTGGTACATGGGACCCACAAGCGCTCTGGGTGCTTTGCAGACAGGTGGGAAGACAGGCTTGTGCCCTGCACAGTTTACAGTCTGCAGATGGTGTTTTAAGAAAGGGGAAAGAGATGGAATGGAAGACAAGATTTTCTCTGCCCCTCCCACCCTTTTCTTAATTATGATTTGGGTCTTTTTTTTTTTTTAAATGCTTAGCCCACTTGCTCTAAGATGCTGTTCTTGCTGCTTATGAGCCTTATCTGTTTGCTGTTGGGTTTGTAACCCTGGTCTGTAGGCTTTTTAAATTTCCTAACTTGCTTTTTAAATCCTTGTCCATGTCTAGGCAGTTACTGACGTAGCTCTCAGAGTAGCAGCCGTGTTAGTCTGTATTCGCAAAAAGAAAAGGAGTACTTGTGGCACCTTAGAGACTAACAAATTTATTTGAGCATAAGCTTTCATGAGCTACAGCAGCTCTGTCCATGCAGAGAGTGGGAAGGGTTTGGTTGTTTTTTTTTTCAAACCACACACTACTGATTTGATATGGGACACAGCCCAGGACCTCATACACCTGGTATCCTCCCTGCCATAGAATGAGCGCTTGGGAGTAGCACAATTCCCCATCCTACCCACCTGAAAATGGAAAGCCTGAGGTGGTCTTTTCAGATGACCCTCTCCCCTTCCAGAGCCCCCATCCTCTTCCACCTCCCTCAGCTACTCCCGGAGAAAAAGCACTCAAATCCCTTTCAGCTGTTACCTCTAAACCAGCTGTGTGACTCCTTTCTTGCCCTGGGAATTCAGGCCCTGTCTGCTTTGCAACCTGCCTGCTCCTGGAGTCAGAGCCAAGCTCCTGGCTGGGAGTCCAGGGCTACTAGCACCACACAAGTCCTAAGATTGTGGAGACTATCCCAGAAGACCCCTTCCCACAGCCTAGGCCTGAGGTCATGCAGGGATTATCCCCATCCCTTCATGATCTGAGCACACCAAAGCCATTCATTTATTCATCGCTGCCTGGCTCTCTAAGAGGCTTGCAATGAAGTTATGCACCTAATGGCAAACTCATGTCTCATCCAGCAAACACAGCAACTAGGCAACACACTTCAAAGCTCGCCTGCTTCCAGACCTGCTTCTCTCATCAGCAAGCCTAATTTCTGTTTCCCATGCCTCTTAAAGAAACAATGTCCAAAACATTATCCCAGAGAAACCCAAGGCTGAGCCCTCTTGATTTAAGGGAGGGCGCTGCCAAGTCTTTCAACATTTCCTCTGTAGCTCAAGCTGTAGCAGCTCGTGCTTTAAACTTTGGAGGTCCCGGGTTCAATCCTCACTCTGGCAGTTATCAAAGAGGTAGCTGAAGAAAATGGGGCTTGATCTGTGTAGAATGAATTTTGTAGGGCAGAGTTTCTCAATTTGGGGGTCAGGTGAGGCTGCTGAGAGAGGGGCTGTAACCACCCTGCCCTTTCCATATTGCTGGGGAGGGGGTGGTCCCAGCTAGACCCTGGCTAGATGAGAGGGAAGTCCTGAAGTAGACAAGGCTTCACGGTAGTAACTGGTTCAGTTCTGCACTGCTAATTCTAGGGGATAAGCTGCTACCTACATGTGGTGTCAGGAGTGCCTAGGCATTGTGGAGAGGTTATTAATTATGTAGCAATCCAAATAAACAAACAAGAGATTGGCCAGAAAAGGAGCCAGGGAGCTGGAGTGAGGCACTGGCCTCAGTTTCTAGCTCGGCCACAGATGCCCTGTCTGACTCAGGCCAAATTTTTCAGAAGGGACCCCTGATGTTTTATGCCCAACCCTGAAGCGCCCAAAGGTGCTAAGAACCCACAGCTCCAAGGACCAGCCTGTGAGAGCTGGAACGACCTCTGCCTACCCTCAGGGGTACGCATACCCCTGGCTGAGAACCACTGCATGTGAAATTAGGCCCTAAACTTGGGCAGCCCAAGATGGGGTCCCCCAGACTTAAAGGCCACTTTTGAAAACTGGGGTCTTAATCCTGTTTTGTGAATCCCAAATGTTCAAAAAGGCAAGAGTTGTACAGAGGAGGAAGCTGAAGTATTATTTTGAGAGTGAGTGAGTGAGTGTGTCTTGTGTGTGGGGGTGTCTTTGGTTTCTGAGTCTTTTTGGTGCCCACATTTCAAGCTTTTCTTCACAACCATGAGGACTGGGTTTTCTGTTCGAGAGTCCCCACCATAATCCCTTGGTCCAGGAGCTGGGGCTGTAAGTAAATCACCAAATATGTCAATACTCATGGTAATATTTCAAGGGGTGGCAATGCTCTCTCTCTGGACCTCAGTATGCCCGTATGGCTCTGCCCACAGGGAGTTGGTGAGGATAACTTCCTTAAAGTTTGTGGGCCCCTCAGACACTACAGCAATGAAGGCAAGCACCTAGCTAACCAGGCAGGTGATTCAAAATGTTCATTTAAGAAAGCTTCATTCTGTTATGCTGCAAAGCAGCAGGTGGTTGCAGGGAAGATCTCCCGCCATGTAGAGGTTGAATTCTGACTCTCCCCTCTCAACTGCTGGGAGCAGGAAGAATTAGAGAGCTGTTCATGATGCCTTGAATTCGCTCGGGGAAAGATCTTTAGTTTTCAATCCCCATTCTGCTGTTGGCGATATAAAGCCTGGCAGATTTAAAGGATGGCTGACATCTCATGGCAAGCTGAAAAACATCCGACGAGGAAATTATTCAGCCCACTCCATCCTAAATTTTCTGTATTTCTCTTCGCTGGCTCTTTATTACAATGGACACTGGCGTGAAAACGTGTTCTTCAAGGATTCATCTGTGTCTCTGCTGTTTATTTCCCACCTGAAATCATAATCTCCTGTTTGCGCCTTCACAGCTGGTTGCTATGGAAGTGATTATGTCCTTGGTATCTTTTGCTCCCACCATAAAGCAGGGGAGGAAGAAGCTAGTTCAAGGAGAGGATGGATGGTCTCTGCCAGGGCAGTACTGAAGTCTATTAAAGGCACTGTATAAGGAGCGCAGCATAACTGAATAGTTTTGTGGTTTATATTTAAATGAAGAAGATTATCCAGGATTACACAGGCCTACATGGAACATAAACTTCCATTTAAAAACAGGTAACTGTGATCCATCCTGCATGGAGGAGGTGATGTGTAAGCTCCACAATCTAGCCCTCGCAAGGTATGTTATTTCAGGCAGGGACTGTCTCTTGAATGTGAACTGCTCATAGCACAGTGGGGCCCTGAGCTTGGTTACACCTAACTCCTAGGAAAGTCAGACTCCTTTGAGGTGGTGAGTCTGCCGAGAGGTTTGCATTATGCAGTGCACAGCTAAATCTCCGCCCTTGGGCAGCAGCACCCAGAACCCTGCTGCTTTATATCATGTCACGTCAGCTCAGATCCTGTTATATTTATGATTGCGTCTTACCCCTGTGTTGTATTTTGTGGAGAGAGATGATAGGGAATGAGAACAAATGATTATGAATTATAGGGATATAAATATATGCCATGATGCTGATGACATCACAAACTACTCGCGCTTTGCTCTGGTGGTTTATAATGATTGTTTCCCAGAGCATCTCCTGGCATGTTTATTTATAGCCTTATTCACAGTTTCCCTAATCTTAATGTGCACAAGGCATAGAGTCTATTACACATTGAAGAAGAAGGGGTTACTTCTTGCCCATCCTTCCCCTGGCATCTCCCTTGGCTTTCTTTCCAGTGTCCGTTGGGCATGGTACTGGCTCGATGGCTCCGGAGACTGGAAATCCTCTCCCCCCACATCCTCCCATCCTAACTTGAGTCTTTCTGGTCTGCTCCCTTTTTAGCCTCTGCTGAGCCTGCTGGCCAGTGCCTGTCACAGTGGTGCTTTTGTGACATGCACACTCAGAAATGGGCAGAGGATGGCAAATTAATTTCACGCAGGGCAGGCATTTCTGGCCATTAACCTGGGCTGGATCTGAACCACTGACCTAGAGATGAAAGCACCTGTTACCATCTAATGCCTGGCCCTACCATCTCACTCCAATTCTATTAGCACCTGCTTGTTCCACTGTCTCACTAACTCCCCCTTGCCCCTTTGCTTTAGTACCAGCTCCTCCTCCTCTTTCTTCAATCCTGACCCTCTCTTTCCTGCTGCTGCTACTTTCTCTCTCTTTCCCCTACCCTATTATCCCTCTGTGATTCCTTTCAGCTTGTGTGTCCTGCACCCTCCCTGCTCCTCTGCCTTCTCTTCACCCCATCACCATCCCTCTTATCCCCCATCCCACCCACTCCCATTCTGCAGGCTGGAATCGTGATTTCTTGCCAACAGCATACAGGTGTGAGCAGAGCTGGCGTAGCAGGGGTGTGAGAACCCAATCAAGGCTAGAGGCATTGAGCCATTCCTTAGTTGCCAAAGGCCAGCAGCGTTGGTCACAGGACCAGTTGGGAAAGATCTAATGGAGGGGGAAGGAGAGTAGAAGTAGAAATTATTTTTGTCTTTAATTTATATGAGAAAGGTGTGGGGTCCCAAATCTCCATGTGGGATGAAATCAGAGCAGAAAGTAGGTGTGCTTATTCTATGAGTCACTGGGGTAGCCTAATCAAGCAGGGAAATGCCCATGGGTGTGAGGCTGAAGACAGTTTGGGAGGGTAGTAAAAGGGCAACATCTGCCCTAGAATGGATAGTTTGGGTCTGTGATAACAGGGAGACCTCTGAAGCAAAAAACAAAAAGGCTGAGACAGTAGTTACAGGCAGGTTTCAGAGTAGCAGCCGTGTTAGTCGGTATTCGCAAAAAGAAAAGGAGTACTTGTGGCACCTTAGAGACTAACAAATTTATTTGAGCATAAGCTAGTGAGCTGTAGCTCACGAAAGCTTATGCTCAAATAAATGTTAGTCTCTAAGGTGCCACAAGTACTCCTTTTCTAGTTACAGGCAGAAGCCCTGTCCTCATGTCGCATGACTAACGCAGGCTACATGGGCATGTAGTGAAACTTCCTTCCAGTTTAGGATATGCATAAAGAAAGAATGCCTTTCAGACATAGACTACAGCTATGTAGAGATGCTCCCTGCAGAGCTAGACTCCCCCAACTGGCCCTGGAGGCCTGATGGCCAGACCAAGAGCTCCCTATGTGCATGTGACTTTCAGGAACAGCTTCTGATTTTTCACCCATAAACCAAGATGCTACATGCTACCAGTTATGCCTGCAAGATCAAAGGCTGGGGCCAGATGCTGTGAAATGCCAGATACAGGGAAGGGGTCAAGTCCACATTTTCCAGCTCTGTGCAAAAAAAAAAAAAAAAAAAAAAACCCCAAGGCTGAAAATCGCTGATAAAAACATGATAACTGAGTCTCATTACAGCTAAAGACAAGTCTCATATTTTAGCATTTTTATTAAAGCTTTTTAAATTACTTGAGTGTCTGGTATATTCAATACCAGCCTAAGTGATTTATATTAGTCTATCCCCAGATACTCCATCTAATAAATAACTTGGCAATCTCCTAACCCATAAATATCCCTGGCCCCGGAAAAAGCAATTAAAGCATGTTAAAAAATGCTGCTTCCCAGCTCTCCAGGCTGCAATGTCATTGGATGCTTCACCTAGAATATTTCACACCACTTACTCGGGCAAAAAAGAAAAACAAACCACACATGCACACATAATCCCACCCTTGCCAAGCTCCCCCCATCCAAAATTTATGCTTTTGCTCCAATTTAAAAAACAAGCTAAATATAAAACAATTTTTTAATGTTTAAACATGTCACAATGATGTAGAGATGTTACCGAGGAAAACATTATTTCCAGCAACAAGTGTTTCTTAGCTGCCTGGGACAGCTTAAAATATTGTTAAAAACCACTTCGGGAAGCAGTTGAGCCAAAAAACATGCTTAAAATGCTATGGCATTAAGCACCAAGACAGCAGACTAAAATGTTATTAAAGGCTCCTGCCTTGCCAGCCCAGAATATATTTCAGGTTATTAAAGTTCAGGCGTATGCCAGGTAAAAGTCACCCTTATTTATGAGGGGAACTTGGAGTTCAGCGTTATATGCTTTAGTGGCACTACCTCTAGGAAAGTCCCTGATTCTGCCCTGCTTTCACCAGGACGATGAATGGGAACCTCTTGCATACTCTAGATCCCATGGCTTTTTCAAACAGAAGTTCACTGTTATGCATCGGTAGGTCATGGAGAGTTTCACGGCAAAACTTAATAGAATTCCAAGAATCTAGTCCAGGCGAGTTGTTGTGGAACTCAGTGCAAAGTGTTAGATATTTGTCATAGGACCATAGTAAAGGCTCCCAGGAAGACATGCTTTCTTCTAATCCTGATTAAGGAACTTGATTAGACACACAGGGTACATGTACACAGCAATGAAAGACACGCAGCACCATGCCTGAATCCGTGTCAGCCGACTTGGGCCAGCAGGGCTAAAAAAAGAAGTGTGGACATTCAGGCTTGACTGGATCCCAGGTTCTGACACCCAGCCCGAGCCTGAATATCTACACCAGAGGCAGGCAAACTACGGCCCGCGGGACCGTCCTGCCCGGCCCCTGAGCTGCCGGCCGGGGAGCCTAGCCCCTGGCCTCTCCCCCACTATTCTCCCTCCCCACAGCCAGGCCGCCGTGTGGGCAGCACTCTGGGTGGTGGGGCTGTACGCTCCTGCAGGGCAGCACGGCAGCATGTCTGGCTCCGGCCGGGCGGCGCAGCTGCCAGACATGCTGCTCTGAATGGCATGGTAAGGGGGCCGGGGGGTTGGATATGAGGCAGGGGGTTTGAGGGGGTAGTCAGGGGACAGGGAGCAGAAGGCAGTTGGATAGGGCGGAGGTTTGGGGGGGGGGCAGTCAAGGGATGGGGAACAGGGGGCGGTTGGATAGGGCAGAGGTTCTGGGGGGAGGCAGGGGACAAGCGATAGGGGGTGGGGTCCAGGGGGGCGGTTAGAGTTGGGGGGTCCCAGGAGGGGATGGTCAGGGGACAAGGAGCAGGGGGGGTTGGACTGGTCAGGGATTCTGAGGGGGGCAGTCAGGGGGTGTGAGGTGGGAGGGGTCAGAAAGGGGGCGGGGACCAGGCTGTTTGGGGAGGCACAGCCTTCCCTACCTGGCCCTCCATACAGTTTTGCACCCCAGTGTGGCCCTCGGGCCAAAACGTTTGCCCACCCCTGGTCTACACTCTAGTTTTAGCCCTGCAGCCTGAGCCCAGCTGATCCGGGCTCTGGGTCTCACTGCCATGGGTTTTTTATTGCTGTGTAGACATACACTTACAGGTACAGACTCTGCTTGCGTGAGTGCTCTAAGGTAGCCGTGTGGACAGTGCTTTGAAGGTGCTGCACAGGCTCTGAAACCTCGGAGGGCGGGGGGGGGGCTTGACATACCCTAAGCAAAACATCTTTAGCCCAGATTCTCAAAGGTACGTAGGCACCTGACTCCCACCGATTTCAGTGGTGGGAAGCTGAGCCATTGTCCTTAAAACTAAGTTCACTTCCTGTTTTTTCCAGAAGAGCTTTGATCTAGAGCAGTGGTGGGCAACCTGCAGCTGACATTTTGCTGAGCTTGACCGTCCGCAGACATGGCCCCCCTGCAGCTCCCAGTGGCCATGGTTTTCCGTTCCCGGCCAATGGGAGCTGCGGGAAGCAGTGGCCAGCATATCCCTGCGGCGAACCAGCAAGTCCAGAGAATGGCAAACCGTGGCCACTGGGAGCTGCCAGGGGGCCATGCCTGTGGACAGTCAACGTCAGCAAAATATCTCGCGGCCTGCAGTCAGATTACTCTGATGGGCCGCATGAAGCCTGCGGGCCGCAGGTTTCCCACTACTGGTCGAGAGACTAGGATTATGAGTGGCAGATTTAGAGGAAGTGGGGTCTAGTCCCAGCTCTGCCACTGAACTGCTGGGTGTCCTAGACAAAGTTGCTTCACCTCTTGGTGCCTCCTTTTCCCCAGCTCTAAAACAGGGATAAATCCGCTTATCGTCCTTTAAGATCTAGAGATAGTAAGCCTTACACGAGACCCTGAGTCTAATGCCTGGCCTGGTTTTCTGCTACTGATTTAAAAAGGAGTAATGGGAACCATTGTTAATGTCAGACAGTGAAGGTCTCCTTCAGCCTGGAATTTACCTTTGGCTGTCCTATGTGAATTACCTTAACAGTCATATTTACTGTCAGACAGGCCAGTTCCTCATAAGCAGGCATAGATCCACCCAAGTCAACCCCTTCATGTGTTTCATTGAGGTCAATGGGGTGGCACTCCCACCATGGGTGATTTTGGCCCAGACTGAAGGTTCCTTCATGCTGGGATATTCCTGTATGGCCATCCCAGCCCACAGTGTTGGGCAACACAGAAATTTGCAAGGAAAGGGCTAACCCGAGTCTGTACCATTCATTTGTCTTTGGAACGGGTAGAGGAGAGGACCTTGGACTGAACATGTCATCAAGGAGACATTTCTGGACTCAAATAGGTACTTAGGGTAGTTTGAGGACCCAAAGGTGGAACTGGATGTCCTAAGGCAGAGGGATGCACACAGAAAAGTTTAACAGCAGCTGCTGTGATGTGAACCCTCCAACCCACAGAGACAGGACCAGGGATGCTCCTCTAGCCATTAGGGTGAAGTATCCTAAGCTGGGTTCTAGTCTAGTCTCTATAGCTTCTTATATCATCCTCATCATCATAGTACCTGAGGTCCTCCCAGGAGTGCACTATATCTGTCGTGTGTTGGTTCTCTCATCCTTATCCTGGGGGAGATGTATGTGAAGGGGAGTGTTTAGTTGTGGATTTTTTTTTATGATACACACACACACACACACATATTGCTCCATGTTTATGTCGGAGAAAGCCAAATTAAAAAAAACGTGTCTTGCACGTAGAGCAAAAGGTGGTGAGGTTTGTGATGGGCCTTAGTGCTTGGGGGAGATCAATCCACATGCTTGGGCTGGCCCCCGAGAAAGCTGCCTTCTGTACAGACGAACTTTACCCTTACTGCCGATAATTCCATTGTGCCAGAGGAGCAAAGCGGTCAACTGCGATCTTCATCATTGAGCTTTAGTGGCTCTTTTAGATACCCGGGGCCCGAGCCATGGAGTGCCATGCAGATAACAATCGAGACCTTGTACTTAATTCAATATTCTACGGGAGGCCAGTATAAGGAGTGGTGGGCAGGGCTGAAGTGCTGGGAGTAGACTGGGTGGCTGAGATTTGCAATGCGCTGCAGCGTACTGTATCTTTTGGAATTTCCTAAGCGCTGACGACTTGATACCCAGGTAGATCGCATTGCCATAGTGCCACAGAGAAGTGAGGAAGGCCCGCATAACTGAGGCAGGTCATCATCCAGCAGGATGGGATGGTGTCTCCTAGCCAACTAGATGGTAGAAAGCATCACTCATGGATGCTGCAATATGAGAGCTTGGCATCAGCAAAAAAAATCTAGGAGTGCTCTCAGCCAAGGAGCAAATTGACTGCTGGTGGCTGTGTACTTTCAATCAAAGGAGACTGCACTGCAATCACCATCACTAGAGAATGCTTTCCTCTGCCCACCAGCATTACCTTGGTCTTGCTCAGGTTTGGCTCCAGCCAGCTGTTCTTCATCCAGGAGCTGATCTCACCCAAGCACTGGGCGGCCTTGGCAGTAGTGGTATGGTCATACGTAAGGCTGCGATTCTTTCAGGGAGGTGTCAGAAATCACAGCTGGTATGGCTGACTTCAGGGAACCACCCGAGCAGCAGCTGGTGCGGCTGGTCACATGGACCGCCCACGCAGCGGTCCTGGGGGTGGTCCCAGGGCAACTGGGGGCGCGCCGGAGCAACGGTCTCAGAGGCTTCCCTGAGCCAGCTGCACCAGCCGCTGCTTGGGCAACCCCGGGCAGCTGGCTCCAGGGAGTACCAGAACAGCAGCCTGTGTGCCTGTCTCTGGGAAGTGCCCAAGCAGTGGTCCTGGAGGTGCCCTGGGGGACCGCCCAAGCAGCAACGGTCCTGTGGCGACTAGAGCAGAGGCACCAGGGGCGCCCAGAGGCCATCCACAGAGTGGTCCCAGGAGCAGCGGCTGGGGGGCAGTCAACCCCCAGCCCTGGAGCAGGGCCCCCGGAGCAGCAGGGCCCCAGAAGTAGAGATTTAGTAACGGGTATTTTTGGTAAAAGCCATGGACAGACAGGTCACGGGCAGTGAATTTTCATTTATTGCCCGTGACCTCTCCGTGACTTTTATCAAAAATAGCTGTGACTAAATCTTAGCCTTACGGTACGTCTTCACTACCCGCTGGCTCTGCCGTGGGAGAGGATTATATCCTCTTCTCCTTGCAGATTTCACCAGTGTGCAAGCCCAGCTGCTCAGACTGTGTGCTGTGCAGAGAACAGGTCCCTCTTTGCATCTCCCTCTGCTCCTCTTCCCAGCTCCAGCCAGGCTTCAGCCTGGTGGCAAGCAAGGAACAGACTAGTTCCATTTTTGCTTGGATTGCTAGCAAGGCCTTGGAAGGGACTATAGGGCACTTGCCTATAACAGAAACCTCCTCCCACCCAACCTGTTGTGTTTTTTTTTCACTTGGCTTCTGATTAAACTTTTTACGATGTTGCCAGTTCTTTAAGAAGAACAAACTACTCTGGAACAACCCCAATAGAAAAGCAATCTAACAGCTTTTGCTCTGCAGGGATTTGCCAGTGTGCTCTCTGCTGCAGATGTTTGAGCAAATAGGACTTTACCCAGGCAAGTGATTTATGATTTAAAACTGGGAGGGGGGGGCGGGGAAGAGCCAAAGATTAATGGCCCGCAAATGCCAAATGCTAACCAAATTTCCTTTCCCAGCATTCCAAGTCAAACAGCTGCTCCACACCCATCTAGCTCTGTTTATAGAGTTTATTCTTTTTAATTATTGTGATATTCCCTCTTGGTGCAAATCTCCTCTGAACAATCTCCAACACAATCCATAATTTCTTGCTCTCTTTTTTTTTAAATCTGCAAAGAAATTAATTGATGGTGGCCCAATCCCAGACAGCCGGTGAGAAATTTAGTCTGTTAAACGGGGACTTGTCAGTGCAATCTCACAGGGAGTCTGGAATGTATCAGGAAGCACAAGTAATTCCAGGCTCTCTCTGTAACCTGCAGACTGGGGATGCATTCCTTCAGAAAGGTGACCTGGTAGTTCACTTCTGCAGTCATCCATGCAGGGCAAAAGGATTGTTTGCACAGATTCAGTTACCCCAGAAGTGGAATGTATCTAAAATGGCACTTCACAGATGTAACTCCTACTGACAGACATCTGCCTTGGATGCAAAGCAGGATACCCTGTGTCAAAGGGTACTCAGAGAATCACCAGTGGAAGAAAATGTGCATACAAACATAGGGCAGTTCCCACTGACAGGACAGTGCCAGTGGTGGAAGATAGGGCCTAAGGCTTTACCTAGAATGAAGTAATCTCTAACAAACTTTCAATAGCTTGCCTACGCTGGGCACAAAAGATGTAGATAAGCTACAAAGAGATGGGCCAGCAGTTTCTTCAGTGTGGCTAAGTCAATAGCATGGTTACCCATGAGTTACAAGTCTGCAGGGTCTAGTCTCCTATGGGCATGTGTTCTTATATACCACAGGGCTAGGAGGGTGCTGGACCTTTAGAAGAATCGTCTAGTAAAAGAGGTGGAAAATTCATAGATGTTAAGGCCGGAGAGGACGACTGTGATCACCTTTTCTGACCTCCTGTATAACACGAGCCAGAAAACTTCCCCAAAATAATTCCTAGAGCAGATCTATTACAAATGCTCTAGGAATTATTTTGGGAAGTTCTACAGACTGTGCTATATAGCGCTCTATGCTTTCTACCATCCAGCTGGCGAGGAGACTCCCTCAAATACACAACACATTGAGGTCCCTCCTGCCCAGGGAGAAGTGAAAGATCCCCTGGCACTTTTTAGAAAAGAGTAAAAGGCATGAAACCCAAGCTACTGTTCCCCTGCTCTATGAAATGGGCGGCAGTTAGAAATGGATGGGACTATTCTGGAAGCCAAGAGCTTGCGTGAACTTCAGCCCTTTCTCCATGCCAAACTGAATACGAGCTATTTTTAAGAATTGAGATGAGTTTAGTTAAGGACATACTCACTGCTCCCAGCGCCAAACCAGGCCCCAGCTCTGCCCTCACACTGACTCCAGCCAGTGTCCTCTCCTCTGACAGTCAGATCCCTGAAACTGGCCTCATATAGCCTCCAGGTCTACTGTCAGGACCATACCCCTACAGCTTTCCACAGGGCTCTGGCTAACACAAGGACTATGGCTCCCTCCCTCTTGTGCAGGGGAGGCTGTGTGGTCTAGTGGATAGAGCACTGCACTGAGATTCAGGAGACTTGGGCTCTATTCTGCTACTGGCTTGCTGGATGACCTTGGGCAAATCGCTTCACCACTCTGTGCCTCAATTTTCCCACCTGTAAAATGGGGCTAATGATGCTGACCTCCTGTGTAAAGAACTTTGAGATCTACTGGGTATTATCATCGATGGGGGTGATTCTCTGAACAAAGTCCTTTGGATTCCAAGTAGGCTTGGGTCAAGACCTACGCTCTGGAGCCGAACACTACTAAATATAGGGGGATATTAGAAATCCAGATCTGAATTTTTCAGCCCGAGCCTTCCTTCTTTTTGACTGATGCTGTTATATAAGGTGCCTCTGCAATATCTAAGCAGTGATCAGAATTAAGGAGCACAAAAGCCCAGCAAAGAAACCAATGTTTGGAGACGGAACTGGGTACTAACATAATAAACACTGGTTTCAGAGTAGCAGCCGTGTTAGTCTGTATTCGCAAAAAGAAAAGGAGTACTTGTGGCACCTTAGAGACTAACCAATTTATTAGAGCATAAGCTTTCGTGAGCTACAGCTCACTTCATCGGATGCATTTGGTGGAAAAAACAGAGGAGAGATTTATATATACACACACAGAGAACATGAAACAATGGGTTTATCATACACACTGTAAGGAGAGTGATCACTTAAGATAAGCCATCACCAACAGCAGGGGGGGGAAAGGAGGAAAACCTTTCATGGTGACAAGCAGGTAGGCTAATGATCTGGAATTAGCCTACCTGCTTGTCACCATGAAAGGTTTTCCTCCTTTCCCCCCCTGCTGTTGGTGATGGCTTATCTTAAGTGATCACTCTCCTTACAGTGTGTATGATAAACCCATTGTTTCATGTTCTCTGTGTGTGTGTTTATATAAAACTCACCTCTGTTTTTTCCACCAAATGCATCTGATGAAGTGAGCTGTAGCTCACGAAAGCTTATGCTCTAATAAATTTGTTAGTCTCTAAGGTGCCACAAGTTCTCCTTTTCTTTTTATAATAAACACTGTTTCTATCTAACTCTGTTCCAACCACGTGGCAATCATACTATAGCATACCGAGGGCCTGAGTAATTGATAGCATGATTTGGGATAGTGTCATAAAAATTCCAATCCATGCTGGATAAGGAAATCCAACAAGACCCATGCTAGTAACGATTATGGTGGGCAATGGTTCTTCTTAGCAGGGTTCCTGACTTAGGCTCTATTTGTGCAAGCATTTTTCCTCCAAGTTTGCACAGCTGTACAACTACCACATTAGTTACCAATGGGGTTGCTAATGTAGCCTGGCTGGCAATGACTTGCTTGTATTAGCTGCACCAGTGGTAGTGCCATGGTGATAGGCTTGAAGAAACATTCTAATGCAGACCGTGCTCCTATGTGGGCAAATCCTAACCCTCCAGGATGTCTGACTAGTTCTACTATCCAAGGCTACGCACATGCTATGGCTCAGTGCATCGTTAATGTCGTGGTTGCTTACAGTTTCACTTGCATTATTCCAGTAAAGCACTCAGCGTTTTCTTGATTAATAGAGGGGCAGCGTAAATCCACATTACATCCATTCTAATCTGCTGTGATACCTGGAAGAGAACAAATAATGGAGTGATATGGAAGCCCACTGAGCGGCAGAGCTCTCTGGGTATTTTGGAAATGAAGCTGAGGCAGGTGAAAAGTATCAGGCTGACAAACAACTTGTGCCTTAGTCTTGACTCAGAGGTTAGTTCAACTTCCAGGACCAATAAATATGCACTATTGAGACAGAGAGCAAAAGTACCAATGGATATTTAAAATATTACTTAGCATTTATCTAGCACTTCTCCTCTGTGGATCTCAAAGCACCCTGCAAAGGTGGGGAAGTTAATATGGCTTCCTCCCAGTGTACAGATGTGGAAAGTGAGGGACAGAGAAGTGAAGCCATTTAGGCAAAGTCACATTTACTGAGCCAGTAGGGGACAGATAGCTCAGTGGTTTGAGCATTGGCCTGCTAAATCCAGAGTTGTGAGTTCAATCCTTGAGGAGGCCATTTAGGGATGTAGGGCAAAAATTGGGGATTGGCCCTGCTTTAAGCAGGGGGTTGGACTAGATGACCTCCTGAGGTCCCTTCCAACCCTGACATTCTATGATTGTACGAGTGACAGAACCGGAACACAAGCCAGATTGCTGGTTCCCAGTCCAGTGCCATATGTACGTAGATATATTCATATACGGTCACTATCACAATAGAATGCAAACACTTCGTATATATTCCTGCTCACAGTACTCCTCATTTTACAGATGAAGAGCTGAGGTGCACAGACTTGCCAAAGGCCACCTTGGAAGACTGTGATGGAGCTGGGAACAAAACACAAATCTCTCCGGTCCCATTTGAGTATCTTAACCACCACGCCATCCCATTTCTCCTATCTGCTGGGCCAGCCCCTTCCTCCACAATCAGTGCCAACTACAACAAGAGCTGTCAAGATCTGAGTACGTATCTGCTAGAATCCGAACTGATGCCCACCAAGTCATTGCACGCATGATAATAAGGAGCTGTCCAACAGTACCAATTTTCAGTCACTGCCGCTCTGGCTCCAGATTCGAAAGAAGATCCAAGAGGTGAAAGCCTTCAAAACAGTGTCACCAATCCCCTCGAGCCATCCCGTTTCCCTCTGAGCTCATCTCTTCCATAGCTTGTCAGAGTCAAGCTGCAAGGTTGTGGCAAATAACTCATGTTTGAAAAACAAAATGAAAGAAGTCAGGAGGAAGATGGAAAAGTTTTCAGGGTCACGAGACACATTTGTGGGAAGCCTTTAAAGTAGAATTTAAGAGCAACTGAGTGGTTGCCATGGAAATAGGTAAAAGCTAATCCATTATTTGTAACCTTTGGATTCCAACTGCACCCAGGTGGGGGCATTTGCTTTTTCTTCCCCTCTCCCCTCAAAGCTCATCTTAGAAATTATTTAAAAAAACCCAAATTAATAAAAGAAAAGGGAAAACAGGACCTAACGTCGTAACATCTTTATAGAAGAGTCATTCATGGGAAGGCAGGGAGGGAGAGATTCTTTAAAATAAGAAAAATATAAAGACTTGGAATACTACGTAAGATGGAGCGGAACACACCCTATATTAGCACCTAATTCTATTCACAGATGCACATCTCTGTGACTATAGCCAATGGATACTGACCCCATGCTCTCTCCCACCCCGCAGTCACCAGCAATGAAAAGCACCATGAATGTCTCATGTTACACATGTTAATTCCTTATGCTTAACAATCAGCTCCACCATGTATTTTGCTGAGAGACTCTGAGACCGGAAGATGAGCTCCGTGCGAGAGGGAAAGCTTGTCTCTTTCATCCACAGAAACTGACCCAATGACAGATATCATGTCACCCATCTTGTCTCTCTAATATCCTGAGACCAACACGGCTGCAACACTGCAGATGAACACAGACGAACACCTTTGCACCTGAATGCACTGCTACAGAAGGAGCTGCTGTTAAGCGATTGTTAAGCTCCCCTAGGTTTCACTCTGATCTCTACTTTCCTCTCCAATGGATGGTGTGAGGACCATGTACAATGACCAAACTGCCATACCTGGATCAGCATCGGGGTATGGACCTTCAGTGCTAAGAGCATGGGCTTCTGCCACTCGGTGGAACTCCAATACTTCGTAACAGGAGTAGACCCTTATCTTATGTGGAATGGCTACCAGAGAGGGACAAACAACCATATGCTCCCAATGTGAGTTACTCCCACATCAGACAGCCAAGGGCTTCCCTTTGCCTCTATTCTCCTTTCAATAAGCACAGTTATTTTGGTGGCTACCAACACAATTACTTCACTGTTCACTTTAGAGCCTCTGCATCCCCCTTGTGGTACCCCAGGATCTTTGGCAGTGGTGGCATAGGGTCCTTTACCCATTTGCCTGGATCCCAACCATTAATTAACCATCTTGTACTGGTGGAAGCTGCCTCTGCATCACAAATTTGCATAAGCTGAGTGCTTTGGAAGTGTCTGTCAATTCTTGGCCCCCTGCCACAGGGTAGCTCTAACGTGTCCGACAGGCTTTTTTACAAGGCAGATTTCCCTAAGTGGAGGAATCCATTTGCTCCCCTTCTGCCCAGGGATTTTTTTCACAGCACACTGGCCCACAAGGGTTGCCCAGAAGTGAAATGTGCATCTGTATTCTCTTGTGGCATTTGTTTTGCACCTTGTCTGCCCCTGCACCATGCTGTTAAATTTGCTTATGCACATGCAGTGCCTGTGGATCCTGCACACACGTGTGGTCCACGCTCGCAAGCCTGTTTCCCTTTGTGTCTCACACTCATGGACCGCTGCGGCTCGCAGATAGGCAGTTCTGCGTGGACAGATTTCGGCACTGGGAGGGGCCGACCGGTGGGTCAGCCGATGTATAAAGAGCAGAGTACATAGGAAAAGCTCCTGCTGCTTCCGATGACAGCCTTTTAGAATAGTTTGGTGACTGCAGCTCATTCTTCCCAGTCTGCCTACATGCTTCCTTCCTCACTGGTTTTGCACTCCTATCCTGCCCTCTGAGGAAGCCAGGATGGGTGGATGGATGGACAATTCGTTCCCTCTCTCTTTATCCGGAGGCTGCACAAAATGTTTGCACTACCATCCACAAGCACAGTCAAGGCAACAACTTAAACCAGCCCAATCATTTCTTCTTGAGAAAGTTTGTGGTTCTCACCTTCAAGGTGCTCAATGCGCTGGACCCAGGATATCTAACAGACTACCCAAAGCTCCGTCCGGGAGCTGTGGTGACAGCTCCAATTCCCAGACACAATGGGATTTTCTATCATAAGCTTACCTGTTCAGGAGACAAGCTTTCCTGAGGGCCAGCCCAAGACTATGGAATGAATTCACCCAGAACTCAGGGTCATCGTAAACTTCCCCACCTTCCAGTCCGAGTGCACTTCTCTGGTTTGCCTTCTTTAAACATAAACACAGAGTAGAGAGGGCTTCAAAAGAAAGAAATGAAAACAAAACCCGACTAAAATAAACCATCCCAGTGCACACACCACTCTCACCCCAGGGAGAGGATGAGAGAACAAACCACATCTGTCAGATGTTAGTCATGTCACAATGCACAACTGGAGACACTCAGATAGTAGGTGGTGAGGGTGGCGTAAGAACCTATATACAGTAGAATAAAATTCTCCAGGCAGAAAGGCTATTCTAGCTTCATCTTAAAGCCAACCTGCACAACAACCTTCCACGGTTGTTCTTAAATCTTAATGGTAACTGATTCCACATTTGCAGAACCTTATAACAAAAAGCTTTTGTCCATAACTTGTATTCAATTGAAGGTATGACAGTTTCAAAGCCTCCATAGTGTATAAGCTGGGCTTGTTGAATGTAGCGTATTAAACAGTTCACTAGGCTTACAACAGTTCAGAATGTTAAAAATAAAATTGTACCAGCAGTACTGTCGTCTCTGCGCTGGAGCAAAGCAGACAATTTTTGAATAAAGAAAACAGCCGCATTTGTTGGAGCTAACGAACAATGCCAAATGACACATCCTTCTCATAATATACAAACTGCATTGGGAGAGCTCATTAGACTGCATTATTATCATATGCAGTATTACCATCGGCAAGAACTGGCTTCCCTGCTGATGTATGCCTATTCTCAGCCAAGAGTGCTAAGTCAAACTGCTACTTAATCTATAAAGAAACTGGAGTTTAACATGGTCACCCATATAACCTGCTATAAAAGTTGTGCCAGATGAGAATGATCTCAATGTTCATCATTTTTAGGACAAAATGCAAGATTCATCTGTGTGACACAGTTCTCTCTCTCTCACACACACACACAAACACACACACACACACACACACACACACTCCTACTCCCTGTCTCAGAGAAGAGGAAAGAACGCAAGGTGATCTTGTATTTCTCTGAGGTGATCAGATACCATGGGGATGGGTGCATTATAGACATCCAGAGAGCTCAGACAGATATGACAGAATCAAAGGCCTAAATGTTTAAGTCAGTCAAGCACCTTCTCAAATGATAACAGCCAGTGAGATAAAATGATCAATGAACAAGGGTTCAATGACAGCCTAATTCAATCTGCATTCAACGCTGTGATTATTACAGTGTGACTATTGCAGTATGGGCCAAATTCTCCTTTTGGTTATATTTGAACTGGTTGGTTAAACATCTTTGGGGCTGGATGGGTTAGGACAGTGGTCCTCAAATTTTTGTACTGGTGACTCCTTTCACATGGCAAGCCTCTGAATGCGACCCCTCCTTATAAATTAAAACACATTTTATATATTTAACACCATTATAAATGCTGGAGGAAAAGTGGGGTTTGGGTGAAGGCTGCCAGCTCCCAACCCCCTCCCCATGTAATAACCTCACGATCCCCTGAGGGGTCCTGACCCCCAGTTTGAGAACCCCTAGGTTAAGAGATTAATACAGGGATATAGAGTTTTCCAGTGCCAGGTCATACTCCCAAGCTAGACTCCAGCCCAGGGTGGGTGGTAAGGCGTGTTACTAAAATTTACTACCATCTGATGGTTGTGCAGCAACCTACCAATGAGTGTCATGAACTGGGTGGTCTCACCCATGCTTCCAGCAGAGAGGTGACTATTTCACTCTCACACCATTCCCAGATACTTTCCTTGTTGCCAGTCACAACAAAGATTCAACAGAGAAAAAGGTCCCTGGAAACCAAATCACCATCTTGTCACTTAGACATGGTCTGTTTGAGTCAGGCCTGAGGTATATCAGCAGGGGGCTGTGTGGTGAAACTTGACATGATGTTGCTCAGACTATGTCTGAGCTGTGGTTAAATAGGAGATTTCAGACTCCAGGGCTGGATTGCTAGCACTAAATTCACTGGGGTGGGGCAGAGGGGAAGAAGGGCAAAATGAGGTTAAACTTTTCTTGTGGTGATTTGAGCTAAATTGAAAACGACTCTCTCTGTAGCAGTCTCTTGGGTAAGAATGGTGCTAAACAGGCACTGAGTCAGTGCTGCTAAATCATCTCTTTACAAAAAGAAGGAGGTGTGGTAAAACTCCCGCTACATACAGCAGATACCTGGAGCCTGCTGCATAGCCTCCCGCGAGAGTCATGGAGATTATCAGGGCCTAAAGAATTCATCTGCTCTCCTGCCATTAAGGGGTTCTCCTCAGTACAGCAGCATGTGGGCACAGGTCGTCCCGAGCGAGATGATAGAGTTCTGATAGACTGAGACGCGCTGAAGATGGAGCTGAACCTCAGTGGTCTAATGGGCCCAGCGAGGCAGTAAATATCACAGCAACTTGACACATTAATATAGAAGTACAGTCTGTTATATCGAAGGGAGATTGTCTTAGTCCTTAAGGGGGAACTAGCAATCCAAAAATGAAAAGTGTGTGCTGGCAATGGGGGGAAAATGTAGTTAACACCAAGCATTGAACTGAGCAAGTTCTGCTGCCTTCCCTCTGACAAACTCCATCTCAGGAAACCTTTCCTACTGCCCAGCACCTGCATTGGCTTCCAAGGGCAAGATCCTTTCTTGGAAATAGGATTGAAAACAAATAGACAATGCAAGTTTGATTTTGAGGGGAGACCAGAATAACAAAACCTTCTGGCCAAGATTTTCAAATGTGGCCAGTAATCTTGGATACCTCAATTATTGTGTGCTCAATCTGAGATAGTTTAAAAGGACCTAATTTCCAGATGGCGCAGAGCACCTGAAACAGAAACATCTAAAATTGCTGGCCACATCTGAAATTATTGGCCACTAGCGTTTTTTTTTTTTTAATGGGTGCTGTCTCTGCAAAGGTACCTCTCCCCACAATACAGGAAGTATAGGCCCTGTAAAAACAAAAGCAGATGAGACTATATCATCTGTACCTGAAGATGCATGCTCCCGGGTTGGTGCTCTTCCCTCTTCTCCTCAGTGTCTTCCAGAACAGTACTGATCCTTGACACAATCCCTGGTAGGCACTAACGGCTCTTCAAAGAAACTCTCCCCCCAGAAAATATTGCAACAGGAAAGTAAGTGCTAGAAATGGAATGGACTCAAACAGCACTTCGCGAACCACGGTCTCCAGAGCACTACTTATAAGATGAAACACTTAACAGGAGGATAAGCCCTACTCAGAACACTGGATTCAAGTCACCTACAACCTTGTGCAACACACTGTGTTGGGATATGCATGAATGTTGTGATCATGAGTGGGGATAAAACCCAGGACCTTTATCCCCTAGAAGACAGCCTTCCACTTCTTGAAAAAATTATTAGAGGTAGGGAACAACTTTGATATGAGGAGAGATTAATAAAACTGGGACTTTTCAGTTTGGAAAAGAGATGACTAAGGGGGGATCTGAAAGAGGTCTATAAATTCATGATTGGTGTGGAGAAAGTAAATAAGGAAGTGTTACTCACTTCTCATAACACAAAAACTAGGGGTCACCAAATGAAATTAACAGGCAGCAGGTTTAAAACAAACAAAAGGAAGGTTTTTTTTCACACAATGAACAGTCAACCTGCGGAACTCCTTGCCAGAGGATGCTGTGAAGGTCAAGACTATAACAGGGTTCAAAAAAGAACAAAATAAATTCATGGAGGATAGGTCCACCAATCGCTATTAGCCAGGATGAGCAGAGATGGTGTCCCTAGTTTTTGTTTGCCAGAAGCTGGGAATGGACAACAGGGGATGGATCACTTGATAATTACCTGTTCTGTTCATTCGCTCTGGGGCACCTGGCATTGGTCACTGCAGGAAGACAGGTTACTGGACTAGATGGACCTTTGGATGGCTGTTCTTCTGAATTAAAGAGGTGACCCCATTAGCTGAGATGAGTGTCAATATACTGTCTTTTACCTGCACTAAAGCCACATAAAAAACAATATTGGGAAAGTACACAACTATGTATATGTTTTGCATAATCTTTTCTTGTAAAGGGCCTATGATGATTTCCTGCAAAGCCTGAAAAAAACAATCCTCTTCAGAAGCAATTTTGCTTTTTGATCACAGATTTTGCTGTAATTCCCTTCTCCTTAGTCCTCTCTCTGTGTCTGTAATTGCACAAGCACAAAACGGATGTTTCTGAAGAAAACATCCCTTCCCACTTGTTGTTTCCCCATCTGGGAATTATATAATCTTTTGTTTGTGATTTGTTTGTGACCATCATCATTTCCACAGCAGCCAATTGTGATGCATTAAGGTGGTCAACGAGACAGTAGAGGAAGAAGGCTCGGTGAGGAGCGGAGATACTGTTTCTAAGGTGAGTGTCCTTAATCATGAAATGGAGAGAGCAGAAAGAGAGAAAAATGTATGTTATAGAGACAGAGTGGTTTGGAAACAGAATCAGTCACATTATTCATGAAGCAAGAGAGGAGCTGCACTCTAACTTTCTTTCCTTGCCCTTCCTATCAATTTTCTTTTGTAACCCCATGTTCTATACTTCAGGCTAACTAAGAGGATATTCCCGTGGATTACAGAAAAATGGAAACAAATGTTGTTCAGACATCATCTGCTTTTCAGTGTTAACAGATATACATTTTCCCTGTACAGATTAATGTAGTCACAGGGGTGCAGGAAGAGAGACAGGTGGACAAAAGGACATGTAGGGCTCTCTCTGGGCTTTTAGCAATAGCCCTGGAGCTCTGGGAGGCCCTGAGTCTAAGTGAGGCACAATGCTCCAAAGTTTCAGCTGGTGGAAATGAACACAGTTCCACTCAATGCAGTGGATCTGCATCAGCTGATACCACCAGATATTTTGGCCCAAAATTGTGGGTGGTGGCATAATGGCTGCTTCAGAGAGTGCCACCATATGGTCTCCTGCACAGCTGGATGGCTCTTCTGCTGGGCATTAGGGGCACAGCCTTGCCTTCTCTCTGCCAACAAGGGGGCGTGAGCAGGGAGCAGTCTCTTCACAAAAACAGGAGGTGGAGCACCTTTGCAGGGTACTGTCTAACTGGATTGGGAAAGAAAGAAAGAAAGAAAGAAAGAAAGAAAGAAAGAAAGAAAGAAAGAAAGAAAGAAAGTTCAGATGAATTGACAGTGACACACAACAATGGACCATGGTTCATGCCTGCCCTTACACTACTTCAATGACATTATACCAGGTGTGTCATAGTGCCATCTTGTGGACACAGCATGCATCTAACAGGAAGTGCAGAGGCAAATAGAAATAAGCTAGAGAGAGGCACGGAGACAGACAGAGTGAGAGCTAAATTTAGTTTCATCCTTTATGTTATTGGTGTATTAGTTTAATAAAAGTCATTCACCCGGAAGCTGAGACTCCTTGCTTCCTCACCAGGGAATGATATGGCCCAATATATTAATATAGAATTGAGCAAATTTTGCAAAACATTTCTTGCTCCTGCAAACAGCCCCATGATTTTTTTTGATGACTCCCCTCATGCACCTTTTGTAATCTCTTAATGGCCTGATTCAAAGTTTGAGGAAGTCAATGGAAAGCTCCCATTGACATCAGTGGACTTCGGATGGGGCTCAAAGCAAACATTTGAGCAGTTGAGTTTTTACTCTCACCAATGTTCGGGAGGAGGAGTGAACTTCAAACTTCCGTGGGGTGACTGTTTCATGGAAAGCCCAATGTTAAATGCACGCCCAAGAGTAGTTCACACCGAAGCGCTTGCTTGCTAGAATTGTTGTGTTTACTTGGTCTGGGAGCTAAAAGGATGATAGGTGAACGACCACAGCTTATTATTATTGTTTGCATTGTGTAGGAGCGTCTAAAGGCCCCAACTAAGATCAAGGCCCCTTTTGTTCTCGGTGTTGTACAGGTGAACTGTAAGACAGTCCCTGCCCTGAAGATTGTAAAACCTAACTAGACAATACAAACAAAGAGTGGAAGGGGAAACAGAGAAGTGCAGTGACTTACTAAAGTAATGTAGCTGGTTAGTGGCAGAGCCTGGAATAGTTCACAGCTCCCCTGAGACTTAGACCATGTTGCTTCTTCATCATACCCGCTCCAATTTCCAATACTGTCTATCAATACGCACACATTCTACTGTTCACAACCCACCCGCAGCCGGAAAAAAATGAAAACTAAACAGAAGTGTGAAACAATCCTTCCAATAAATCCAAGGAAATTGAAATCTCCTGGCAGATATTCCACCAGCAGAAGAGAAAAGCTAAATTAGTCTAGTAAATTATTCATAGTGAATTATTCACTGAGCTCTAATATTTATGTATCACCTTTCATCTCAAAGTATTCTACTTACTGAGATTTTAGACAGGGAATGCTTTGGGATCTTTACTGACCATAGATGGCCAGAACCACATTCTTATGTCTCATCTGAAATACAGCACCCCCAGCAACACAGATCCCCGTGATACTGTGCTAAGGCATAGGCATAGGCATAGGCATAGGCATAGGCATAGGGATGTAAGTCATCCACAACATGTTCAGCAGACCGTATGCAAGGTCTCCAGGGTGTCATCTGGAGACCCGAACAAAACACAGAAGAAGAGGGGGTCAGAACCAAGCCACAGTGAAGTTCCAGAGAGGAGCATTCAAGCTAGGACCTCCTCATGTAAGAATGTTCTCTGGGATCTATCCAGGTACTTACAAAGCCCCCTAACACTATAGCATCCAAGCACTTCACAGTCATCCCCAGATCTTATCCTCATAATACCCCTGCAAGATAGGGAAGTAGCTATCCAATTTTATAGATGGGAAACTGAGGCACAGAGTGAGTTGCTCAGTGTCACACAAGACTTCAATAGCTGAGTCAGGAACTGACCCCAGTCTCACTAGACCATCCTCCCTTCTCTAGCCTTGGGCTAAAGCTGGTTATGCCTATCTGCTGAGTCCAGAGCCATAAATTCACATGGAGAGGTCTAGAAAACATCCCTTGAGGCTGATACAAACATCTCAGGGTAATACTGCTTGGGCTACCAAAGATTTAACACCAAGGGAAGGAGTAACAGAAAATGCTGCTTAAATAGCAACTACATTTTGCAGATCTATAGCATCTTCCATCTGAGGATCTCTAAGCATTTTACAAGCATTCATTGATCAGGCATCGATATTACCATTTCAGAGATTGTAGGGAAAGACACAGAGAGGCGAAGTGACATGCTCAACATCACCCAGCTAATCAGTGGCAGAGTCAGCAAAATCCCGGGAGACCAGGGGGCCTTGACCCTCACTGCAGCACCACCCTAATGGAAAGTCCCCACTGAATGTAACAGAAATCCTTGCTGTGGGCTTTTTGAGCCATCCTTTAGAATTCAGTGGCGATTACTCTCCATGCTATAGAATTCAGTGCTACAGAGAGGGTTCAAAAAACCAAGAGAAAGAGGATCATTCTCTATGAAAGTCAACAGGTGTTTAGAATAATTTCTAAAGGACTTGATCACACTTCTGTGGCGCACACTTGATTCATTCAAGGGGACTTTTCCCTAACAGCATACTCTCCTTACCATTTCAAAACTCAGCCCAGCACCTGGCTGGGAGGGAACAGGGAGTTGCTCGGAAGAAGGGTTAACAGCCGAAGCAAACTTACGAAGAGAAAGGAAGAGGCACATTTAAGAGAAAAAAAACAGACTTGATTGCGCTGGTAAAAATAATATTGATTCATGATTGCTGGATGAAGTAAAATAGGTGCAGCCACGTTACATAGGGAATGGGCCCCCATCCCATCACGGAGAAATCTGAGCAAATTATTACGGAGCAGATGGTCTCAGCAACACCTGGCCTGCACAGCAACTTTTTGCTGCATCGTGTGTTTTCATTAATGAAACACTATACTGCTCAAAAACGTGAATTAACCCTTTGAGCGGCCTACAGTCCCACAGCTAGCAGCAAAGGGCTTTTATTTGGCAAGGAGGGAGGAGAGCTTATTACAGCAGCTGTGCCTCCCAGGCTGCACTGAGTATTGGAAACTGGAGATCTGAACATTGTCAATTACACGGAAATGGTCTTTTGTGACCTTTAGAGCAGTGGAGAAAAACAACTTAAGGGCTTATGTAGCAATATGAAGATAGGATTTGCCATACCAGAACAGACTAATGGTCCATCTGGACTGGTTTATGTTCTCTGATTGGCCAACGCTAGAGTTTTCAACAGATGATTCAAACCTCCACAATGGACCCCATTCTGCCACCAAGAGGAGGAAAGGGGAAATTTTTCCTCAAACCCCAGGGCATGAGGAGCTGGTTCAGTGAATTTAGGAGTTCTTGAAAGCTCCGGACAGGTGCTGGATTGATAGTTCTGGTGATAGAAGAATTCTATTTATCTAGAAAGATAAGTGTAACCCTGGAGCAAAAGGCACAGATACCAGTCAAGTCCTACTCTGAGGGCTTAAGAGGGACTTAGGTGGTGCATAGACCTTGTACTGGGTTTCAGCCCCAGTGAACCTATCCAGCAAAGGCACTTGCAATGCAAGCTTCTCCACATTCCTCTGCCATGAAGAATAAGAGAACAGCTAGGTCTCCATGGCCCATTCAGCCTTTTGATCCAACCAGGATACTATAGCTGTGTGGGTTTTTTTGTTTTATGTAGACACCTATGCATGAACAGCTGGATTCACACTACCGGCTTCTTTCACAATAGGCTTCCAAACATCTGTCAGGCAGTAACTGCTTTCATCCCTCCCACCAATAGCTCCAGACATGAAGGTGAAAAGCTCTTGTATCCGTTACCAAGCCCGTAAACTATTCAAGTCCCCTGATGCATGAGGATTGATAACCCTCGAAATATCTTGTATCCCGGCTAACTGGAACTGCAGATGCTATTCTTATTCATATAAATGTCTACAGTAATCTTTTTTTTTATTATCTTTGATATTCTATTGTTAAAGATGACAGGGGAGGGGGAAACAAACCACACAACTCCAGTATGCAGATAGCATTCAATATTTATGACACAGCATCTTTACCACTAAATATAGAACATAAGAAATGATCACTAGACAAATTTGTTAACATTCAAAAGCATGGGGAATAGTGAGAATAGGAATGTCACTTAGGCAGGAAAATATAGTACCTGTTATCCCTTTCATTGTGTTAACATCTTCTCTGAGACATAATATGCTTTATAACAGCTTGCCACAGGCTCGTCAGTTCAGGAGCTGTTATTACTAATGTACTTCATAATGTCTGATAATAAAATATTTAAGAAAAAAAGGCTACCCACCCCTCCATTGTTTCGTGTGAATAAAGCCATTACAAAAAAGTCATTTTGAAGGGATTATTGGTTGAATAGATTAGGTTTCTCCTAAAATTGTAATCAGGTAAGGGGTCATGTCTTCTGAGTTCTTCTTCCCAAGATTCAGGAAACCGAATGCAAGATGGAGAGTGATGTGGAAAACCACTGGCCAGCAAAGGAGAGAAACACTGCAAAACTCAAAAAAGAAAAAGGAGCACTTGTGGCACCTTAGAGACTAACAAATGTATTTGAGCATAAGCTTTCGTGAGCTACAGCTATTTAACAAATAAATTTATTAGTCTCTAAGATGCCACAAGTACTCCTTTTCTTTTTTGCGAATACAGACTAACACGGCTGCTACTCTGAAAACTGCAAAACTCCTGTCGGTCACGCCTCCACTTCCATCGTTCTGCCTTGTGCTGTGATACTGACACACCTCAACAACTCCACCAGCATTCATTTTAGCCAGGATTTGGATGGTAGAGTCAAAAGCCAACATAGGTGTTTGCAGGCACTTGGTGGTTCAGCAGGTGATACTACTTCTACTGGGTTAATACAACTAGGCTGGGTTGCTGGATATGCTACCTACCCTTCTACCAGATGTGACATGAAACCGCAATACTGATATTTTGTGGTTAGTAAAGTTCAGTTCCCTTCTCTCCTTGCCAAAGACTAAGGTGTTAACTGTGGTGTCCTGGCCAAATTCTGCATGGGGTAATTACATTCCACTTGCTTATATTCCACCTCCAGAAGTGATTTGCCTCGGAGTTACCAGTGACATATGAGAAGGCAGCATGATTTGGCCAACAGTGTTTGCAAAGAGGGAGGGTGGGTGCTTTACTTCTTTGGTGGAACAGAAGGAAATGCCGGGGGAGGCGGGGAGTAGTAGCAATGTCATTTCCAAAAGGTGACTGTCAGTAGCCATAGATCCCTTCCAGGACTAAGGATTACTCTGTCTGTGAACATTAGGCAGCATAGTCTGTGATAGCTAGAGACCCAAGGAGAAACCTCTGAGGCTGTCTGCGCTCAGAAGCCTCAGTGAAGAAGCTCCTTTATATGCATTATAACCGAGGCCCTCCACACAACGGAGTGGTGGCAGCTTCATGAGTTTTTTTTCAGTGGGCTAAATCCTGATTCCACTGAAGTCAATGGCAAAACTCCCCCCTGACGCCAATGGGAGCAGCTGTGGCCCCGTAAAATGCAGGGATGCTTATTCTCCCTTGCTCTGCTGTAGGAATACAAGAGTTCTTTTGTCTCAATTATTCTTGCATACCTTGGAACTTGGTGTGATGCTGATAAACCAAGTGTGAGCTCTGGCCAAGGCCACAGGTAATAGCTAGGAACTGACAGACTCATGCCCGGAAACCAAACCAGCTCACCTGTATGTTAGTTTTGTTCAAAATAGGTACTAGTATTATAAGAACGTATTTCGTGTTTAGACTCTATGAACTGCTTGTAAGTTGCTGCCTACATTAATTGCACTTGTAATGCCTGTATTCCATGCGATAAGGAACAGGTAAGTTTTGCTTTATAACTTGGAAAATGTTTGCTCTGTACTTGTGATTCCAGGCCCGGGAATCTGCTCTCTCTCCCCTCCCCCTATGCAGGAGGCCTATCAAGAGTAGATGGGCCATTAGGAATATCATATGCAAAGGATTGGTGAATGACCTATCACATCTTGGAAATGCTACCTGCAAGGGAACTCTGCTCATGGACTGGATGGTCAAATGTAAAAGATAAAACATGGTCAAAAGAAAAAGAAAATCATCCCTTTGCTTTTTGAACTCTCACAGGACCAGACACACTAAAATTAAGTAGAAATCGCAGAGTCAACCTGAAAGACATTTTGAACGGACAGAGTACTACATCTCTGTCACCTTTCGGAACTATAGATGATAACTCATTCATGTTCCTATGTTTGCTTGCTTTAACCTGTACATAACTATTTCTTTTTCCTAGTTAATAACCCTTTCGTTAGTTTATGACAGAATTGGCTACAGGCGCTGTGAGATCTAAGGTACAAATTGATCAGGGTAAGTGACTGGTTTCTTGGGACTGGGAACTCTCTGAATATTTTGTGATTTTGGTGTAAGTGACCATTTATCACAAAGTCCAGCTTGCCTGAGTGGTAAGATAAATTGGAGAGCCTAAGGGGATTATCTGTGAGCCCCTGGTAAGACTGTTACAGTGATCCAAGAGTATCACAATTGTTACTCAGTTGGTGAAATCTAATTATAGAACACACCACAGTTTGGAGGGTCTGCCCTGAGACAGACACTCGCGGGCCTGAGCCACTCCAGACAGCATGACACTTGCTTTGTTCGGGCTTTGGGGAGGGTTAACTAGGAGTCAAAGCTCTGGTGTGTTTCCATTAGGAGGCAATTTGGCCTAATACATAGATCTGTGGACTACAATCAGGAGACCTGGATGCTATTCTAGCCTCTGGCTTCTTGGGTCACCTCCCTGTGCCTCAATTTCCCCATCTGTAAAACATGAATAATGATACTGTCCCCCTTCTGCAAAGTGCTTTGAGATCTACGGATGAAAACTAATAGAGAAGCTAAGCATTCTGTCTGTTTTATTAATAGTCTTGTTTTCCATGTAAAGCATTTCTATGAAAACTACATGGAATATGAAACAAAATCTCAAGAAGCAAGTAGCAACACATTGTTTAACAATTTTATCTGAGCGCCAAGCAGCCCTTAGAGGATTTCATAAGCACAGTGTAATATTAATCAAAGATAAGTTAATACATAATGTTTGGTGGGCCAAAAAATGCATTTAAACTGTAATTTCTTGTTTGTTCAAAAAGCCAGAGAGAGATATTGAACGTGTAAGTGATGCCACTAAATTCAATAACAATAAGCCCTTGATTTATCTCCTTCTTTACAGTTTTAGACCCAAATCACCTGATGTTCTGATTAATCTTTTATATTAGAACTTGGTGAATGCTTCACAACAGCTTCCATGAATACTTATTGGAATTTTAAAACAAATTTGCTTCAATTGTGTCTGTGCCTTCCCTGCTGTGAATAACCTAGAGAACAAGGCAGCACTGATCACAGAAACAAGGAATTTTAAGAAAATATTGCACAATATGGGTGTGAATTTCAAATCTGGAACACAAAATGTTTATACCAGAAACTGGATTATAATGGTTACACTCATCCAATCAGGCAACTGAGCCATCCTATGTGATCTATATGACCAGTCAAAGCAGTTTGATCAGGGAATAACTCACAACAAACTGATCACGATCAACAGACCAATTATTAACAGAAATTATTTAACAAATAAAGTCTAATAACAAGGGCACTCAGGAAAATTGTGACCTGACATATTTGGTTTGTTCAACTTCATTTTGCCATCAGGAGGCAGCTCAGACAGAAAACTGAGCTCCTGACCTCTCATGGTCAAACAGGGCCTTAGCCAACTCCACGGAAGCCAATGGAAATCCTGCCATCGCCTGATTGGGAGTTTGGACTGGACCTGAAAGGGCCTATGGTGCTTTTGGAGATCCTGATTCAGAAAAGCACCAAAGTAGATGCTTAAGTCCATCCCTCCTCAAGATATCAGGTACGTATGTCCTTAGCTTTAAACATATCCTTACGTTCCATTGTCTTGGGACTTACTAATGTGATTTAGGGCTGTCATAAGAAGGGAATGCTGTGCTGAACTGGAACCTGAAAGAGCCGTGGTGCTTTCATGAGTATTATGATTTGTATTGCCGTACCGCTTACCTTGGGGTATGTTTACACTGCATACTACGCCTGGGTGTGTGGGACTAAGGCTTGTGGACTCAGTGTTTCCAAGCCCGTGCTTGAGTGTCCACACTGCATTATAAACCTGGGTTTACAATTGCTGGGCCCAGGTCTCACAACCGTGCTCACCTGTCCACACTGCACTACACAGACCTTCTGACTCAGGTCTGAGGCTTGAGCTGTGTCCACACTGCAAAATGGCAGAGCTTGGACCTGAGTCACAGAAGGACTCAGGCTCTGACCCACTCCCTGAGCAGGGTCCTAGGACCTAGGTCCTAAGTGTTTGCTGACCTGAGTTGGACTGATTTGTGTGTGGACGGAAGCGGGGCTTGGGCTCAAACCTGAGTCAGAGCCCAGGCTTAGTGTGCAGTGTAGACACAGACCAGGACCCCATGGTGCTAGGTGCTGTACAAACATGGAACAAAATTTTGCTTTTCCCAAATACGGTATGGGGATATTCATATTGCAGCTACATATATTTCCCCTTAGTTCCAACCGTGCATGGGATTTTTGTCCTAAAATGCATCTGGCTGTGCAATGTGCCTGTTAAACAACTTCCAGTTTTACCCTGAGGAGGCTGCATTGCAGTGGTTGGTGAAATGATACTGCTTGATAGAGGTGCGTGGCACAGACACCATTTGTAAAGCAGCTTGAGATCTTGTCGTTTGTGAGATGCTAGATGAAACCTAAATATTATTACGGATGAATATTCCCTTGCTGGCATGTGCTACCCACCCAGGGAGGATGAGTCATGCTTCTCCGACAGACCTAGCTCTCACCGACTGTCACTAAAGCCTTTTGTGACAGACAGCGCTTTAGTAATTACTGCGCGATTATTTACTGAACGTAAAGCCGAAACACATAAAACCACAGAGGCTGACTCATCTCACAATCACACTTTTGCACAGATATGTTCTGAAGACACTCTCTGCAGTGACCCACAGATTACGCAGTGGACTATTTTTAACCCAGATCACTAATGCTGCATACCAAGCAGTAAAGAGACTAAGTAAGCTTACAGAACTGACACCCACCACCGATATCCTTCCTCTTTATCATTAGTTTTTAATCCATTAAAATATATTTACTTTTAAACCTTTCATAAAGCAAGATGATAGACAGATAGAGGGGTATGTATGGTAAATGATGATAGACAGACAGACTTCTTGGAATGATGGCTGAATACCTTGGTCTTGTGGAGAGGGAAGTGGGTGGTATATTTTATTTCTAGTTTACAATCACATTATCCCATAATAAAACCATCCATGTATCATTCCTTGTAACTGCAGTGGCATGGCCAAATTCCAGATGGACCAGAGCTGCACAGTTTGGCTCTGGATGTGATCTGATCTTGCCCAAAGCCAAAATGAGTTCACATGCAGGGTTCCACTCTACTCCACTCTGATCAAATTTCAGTGTTGCTGCTGGTAAACGTAACCAACATGCAGTGTCTCTCCATCTCTCCAGGAAGATAATTGCTTCTATCAGTTTAAAAAAAACCAGTCTACATAAATGTATAAGCAAATTAGGCACAGTCCTTGGGCTTCTGCTAGGGGGGTTCCAAAGAGGATGGAGCTCGGCTGTTCTCAGTGGTGGCAGAAGACAGAACAAGAAGCAATGGTCTCAGGTTCCAGTGCGGGAGGTTTAGGTTGGATATTAGGAAATACCATTTCACCAGGAGGGTGGTGAAGAAATGGAATGGGAATCTCCTTCTTTAGAGATTTTTAAGGCCCGGCTTGACAAAGTTGGGGATTGGTCCTGCTTTGAGCAGAGGGTTGGACTAGATGACCGCCTGAGGTCTCTTCCAACTCTAATCTTCTATGATTCTATGATTCTGGCAAGTTACCACTGAGCATCTCTCTGCCACACAATCAGACTGCATGCGTGCAGGCATACACAGCTCACCCTTTTCACTTAATCCAGATTTGGGCTAGCCAAGGCATTCGTGTTCTTTGTTGTGCATGATTTGTTTTGTGGATGGCTATTTTGATCCCACTACAGCCAACGGGATCCAGAGCACAGCAAAGTTACATCTGTAAGGATGCTGCCCTAAGGCATTGCCGTACTTCTACACAGCTTCCACCCACGCTTAGCTTTAACTCAACAACCTCGTGTCCCTTGGTGCAAGCCCTTGCAGGTTTAAGGCTGAAGGGTTATCCCATGGAGGGATCTGCACTGGAGATGAATTATGTTCCTCTTCTTTTCCTTCCCCAGGTTGACATACTGCTTCTGCTGACCCCGCTCACAAACTGCCCACGCATCAGGCCAGCCTAGCCAGGCTAACAGACACGGTGCTTTTTGCTATTGTCACTCTGCAACAAGCTGGTTACAAATAAAATGCTAGCATGGAAATGGATATTTACAGTTTTCCATAAAAAACAATTCCCTCTGTCACAGTTACAAGGCTGGCTGCACCTCTCTGGTCTCTCTGAAAACACCCACTCAGGTGTTAGGTCTCATGCCTTTACCTCTGCTGGGGTAGAATTCCCCAATTCTCCCCCTCTTAGAGCAGGCCCTGGGTATCAACAGTGCTTACTCAGCAGGAGTTCCGTACCTGCAGTTCTTCTTTTCGGGAGTCCATGACCCATGGTATACAGTGACAGACAGCCTGCTTCAACCAAAGTATTGTTTATTTTAACCGGTAGAAACAAAGCATCATGAAACAAAGGATTTTAAAACAACCTTCATACACATCTGTTTTACCTAAACACTTATCATGCCCTCCTGGGAACCTAGGCAGACCTAGAGTGCTTTCTCTGAACAACTCCCCCACTCTCTCTTGAGAGAAAGGCCCTTTCTAAACTCTGCTACAGTTCTTTGATCTCTTGTGTTCCCAGGCTTCTTCCTGTCCTGGCATTGTCTCTGAATTACTCTCAATTGTTTGTGGGGAAGTGGCTTATATTGAGCCATTCCTTCCTTTTCTACTTGCTTTGATTCCCAACAGCCTCCTATGAAACGGCACCAATACAGTCATACAGAAAGCATTCCAATAACCGGGTCTACCTGCAGTAATTAGAAAGCCTAAATCTGTCACACTGTCCCCTACCCCTGTGTGTTTCTCATTAGTGACAGGTCAGGTGGCCCATATATGCACAGGGCACTGCAAACCCAACGGTCTCGCTCTCCTCCGTGGGCCGGGTTCATCTTCTTCCTACTCTTCACCTCACCCTGAGTTTTCTGCAGCCCGTTGAAACACTGTGCTTTTCCCATGCTGATCCACCCACCCTACCTATGACTCTCTCAGGGCCTTTTGCCTGCACCCATGAGTCCAGAAAGTCTCTGCATGGAACATGTGGCAGGAGAAGCAATCACTACTTGACCTTCCTCAATCTGCAGGCAAGATTGCTGGCACAGCCAGTTCTACAGTTGTGCAGGGAGGGCATCTGTTTGTCAGCAATGCCACTTGGAATCAGTTCATTTAAGCACAGGAAGGACAGGCATGAGGTAGAGCCTGGCAAATGACTGGCTTCAGCTAAAGTATAAGCTGGCCCAAGCCTGCACCCCAAACTCAAAGGAAATTGCTTGCTGCTTGGAAAAGTTTGGTCAAACTTTCACACACACCCATCACACATTTTTCTTCCACGTAGACTCTCCCCCCCTCCCCACCCGTGAAAATTCCCATTGATTTTTTTTCATTGCATTCTACTGGTCCCAGCTGGTCAAAATAACAACGTAATAATGCCTACTATTATAGTATATAGCATGTTTCATCAGTAGCTCTCACTCTTAATGTCTTTATCATCACAACTCCCCTATGAGGTAGGAAAGCACTGGTTTCCCCAAGGAAATTGAGGCACATTCCTGGTTTCTCAACAACCAGTCCATGGATTTGTATCAGTCCCTGAGATCTCCCTGACACAGGAGAGGAAGGCAGCAAATTGGTCCCTGGTATCAAAAAGGTTGAGAAACACTGATCTAATTGACTTGCCCAAGAACACAGAGATAGTCTATGGCAGCACAAGGAACTGAACTCAGATCTCCCAAAGCCTGAACTAGTACCCTAACCACTGGACAATAGTGCCCTCTTATCCGCCCTCTATGTTCCCAGGAGAACACGTCTTTCAATGAAAAACAACGTGGTATGAAAATTGAGATACCGTGAAAGAACTCTCTCAGCCGGTTAATCTATCACGGGAAAGCTTTTAGCCCTGGGGTACCAGACAAAATCCATTCCAGGTCTGTTATGACCAACATCTTTGTCTGTTTAGTTGCTGTTCATTGGCTTTTGCTTTCCATACAGTTTCTAGTGGGCCCGTGTCCACATCACAAAAACCACCATCAGAACTACGCCTTAACTGGCCCCCTTTATCAATGGAGGTGCCAAGAAGTAAAGAGCTCAACTTCTTCTTGCCCCCGAGGGGTGGTGACTCTCAGCCAGAGTGAGGCTAGAGAGATGGGGTTGGGCCCTTGCCTTTTGGATGCACATTGGCAGGGAGCTCACATTGCTGCTGGCATTGCTTGCCAGCATTTCAATCCAGCTTTCCAAGAAAACACAGCAAAAGCTGCCAAGCAAAATGTTCCTTAGACGTTGCCACAGGTGCTGCAAAGCTCTCTCTCTCTCTCTCTCCTCTTGAGGCCACGATGCCCACTCCAGAGGCACTTTCCTGTAGAAGAGTCCTCTCCCTGCTCCTTTTGCCTGGGATGTGTTCTGAGTGTAGGGTCCTCCTTGCCCCATCGCTCTTGGACTCTGTAAGAGGGCAGCACGTGTTGCCCGAGTCCCAGCTACTTTATGCTGAGTGAGTGTTCTTGAGAGCTCTCTGGCTGCTCACATGGAGATAGGCACTTTATTTCCCCTTGTTGTGGGAGGACTTTCCTCCAATATTTGTAGCTGTAAGATGAGCCATGGCCCTCTTTACATTAATTGTTAATGCCTTTCTTGATTCAGATGCAGTTATGGACCTATCAACTCACAGGCACTGACTCCGTGGGTGCTCCGGGGCTGCAGCGCACACAGAAAAAAACAGTGGGTGATCAACACCCACTGGCAGTTCCCCCAGTCAGTTCCTCCCCCTCCCCCCAGTGACCCCACCAATGAGCTCCTCCCCCTCCCTCCCAGCTCCTCCTGGGTGCCGCGGATCAACTGTTCAGCAGCATGCAGGAGGTGCTGGGGGCGGGGGAGGGAAGGAGAAGGCGTGAGGGCAGGGCGCACTCGGGGGGTTAGGGCGTGGGCGGGAAGAGGCAGGGCAAGAGTGAGAGCTCAGGGGAAGGGGTGGAGTGGGAGCGGGGCCTGGGGTGGAGCACCTTCCTCCCCCCCCAGCAATTCATAAAGACGGCACCTATGTATCAACTCCTCCTATAGATCTCCACACATCTCCCCTTTGTTAAAGTCAGATGTGTGGGGGATGGAAAGTTCATCTAGCTCTGCAAGACGTCTGCAGCTGGGCAGACTCCCAGCTGCTCTGTGGCCCAGCTCCAACAGCATTCTGGGGCAGCACCCCTGCCCAAGGGCAATCTCTAGGGGTTCTTCGACCTTAGCACGAGTAAATGTCCATCGCTACGGTGCCAGCCTGCAGCTACCAGAACAAACAACAACGTCATGTTTAATACCCCAAGCCCACTGCCTGTCCTGTCTATATGGGAGAGGGGGCTTTGACCCACTCTTTTCAGATCCTTTCTGGGCCTCTTAGGTGTTGCCCCAACAATCTCAGTCTTCCTCTCTGGTTCTCTCAGCCCCCTCAAACTGTCTTTGACCCTTCCCAGGCATCTTAGGCTCCCTTCAGTCCTCTCTGTAGCTGTCTGGGAGTCTGTCTGGCTCTCCACAGCCCTCTTCTTTCCTCTCCCAAAAACCTCACAAGGGAATTGTTTGCTGTTGTCCTTTTAATCCTCTGGGGAAGCCACGCAGTCGTGCCCTTCATCAGATGTAGCTGTCACTGCCAGGAAGCATGACCGTAACCCTAGCAAAGGTCGGACCCAAGCCATATCTAACAACCACCCCCTTCCCCTCTCTCCATTGCTATATAAAGCGCTCTCCATTTATATCTCTGTCAGAGTCTCCAAGCTCGTCTCTGCTCCCCAGCATTGGAAGGATGGAGCTGTTGGAGATGTCATCGTCCAGGAACTAATTAGATGGTGTGTGTGAAGCCAGCAAAGGAAGGAGAAATATATTAACAACCCCATTTAAGCTCAGCGAGGGATGTAAAACTTTCTATAAAAAGCACTGGCTGGGTCAGAGCTCTGACGAGGGACTAATCATCCCTAATGTATTTATTCCTTTACAGATGGGAAGAAAAGGCCTGGCAGCAGCGGTTGAAATGAGCAGACACAACTTGTCACTTGATGCCTCATCTTTTTCCCTGTTTCTTTCATCCCTCCCTTATTATTATTTGTATTACAGTAATGCCTGGAGAACTCAGCTGACATCAAGGCCCCCATTGTGCTAGGCGCTGTACGTACCCACAGTAGGAGATAGCCTCAAAGAATTTACAATCCAAATAGACAAGACAGACAAAAGAAGTATCGCTATCCCCATTTTTACAGATGGGGGATTGAGACCGGGAGATTAAGTGACTAGCCGAAGGGCACATCAGAAGTCAATGGCAAAATTGGGTAATGAGTCCAGCAACTGTGAGACCCGATCCAAAGTCTTAGATACAAGCCTATATTTCCTCCCTGAGAAGCTAGAGCAGCTGTCTGTGTGAAGCAGCACTTTACGGCAGCCACACAACCAGGCAGAAAACAGTCCTATTCTTTCTGCTGCTGGACACCTTGCTGTGATAAAGCAGTAAGGGCAGATCTACACTGCGATTGGAAGTGTGACTGCAGCACATATAGACACGCGCAAGCTAGCTTTGATTTACACCAGTCAGGTACCAATAGCAGTGAAGCTCTGGCAGCATGGACTTCAAAGTGGGCTAGCTGCCCAAGTAGATACCTAGGTTTCTGGGAGGGTTTGTACAGACCATGCCAAAACACATGCTTCCACAGCTTCACCGCTACTGGTACCCAAGCTATCTAGATTAATGCTAGCTTGGGTGCGTCTACATGTGCTGCAATCACACCTGTGTAGATGTACCTTTAGAGGCAGTAGTGACTACTGGCCAGGAATCTTGATGAGTGATAATTCCTTATACTACATCAGAATAAGGGATAAGCTGTGGGCACTCATGGGTGTTTTCTTGGCTCTGTCACCGGTTCACTGGATGATCTTGGGTAAGATATTTAGATGTCTAAAGTTAAGCACCTAAATCCATAATTAGACACTTACCTGCTCAGAGGCAGTTCCCACTGCAGTCTGCCTCTGAGGATCAACTAATTAATCAGATGCCTAACCTTTAAACAGCAAAGTTTTAAAATTTTAGGCTTAATCTCTTTTCTGTCCTTAGAGTCCTCCAGCTCCAAAATTGGAACACCACCACTGGAACATGTCCACGGTCACACAAGACCTTGCCCTTGTCACTCAGCCACAGACCTATGGCAACTCAGAACCTCTCAGCAATAGCAGGGACAGAACTCAGATCCTCCTGCTCCAAATACCCCGGCCACCTAAACGAGAATATCTGTTAGCAATACAGGGCCTATGACACACAACTGAGTAATTCTGAGTGCATCCAACAGCGGGCAGTGGTAGAAATACACACTAGCAAGATTATTACAATACTTAAAAGGACACTGTCAATTTGAATTTAGCCCACCCTCTACATTTCACAAAAACAAGGTGTTAGAGAACCTAAGTCCAATAGAAATGTTTCCTTAAAAAAATCCAGTATAACTTGCTCTTTTTAAACCCACAAACATTTACTCTTCAGTGCTTGCTACCCAAATATTTCATCATTAAGAACCTAAAAGTGAAACTGACTCCATTGACTTGCATTGTCCAAGCCAAGAGAAAGGCAAACAATTATGTTGACAGTAACACACAAACTGGCTTTCTAAAATTCTTCCATATGAGACAATCCAAGATGATATTAGTAAGATATGTCCTTCTATGCAACACATGATTTTTAAAAAGATGGCGTCCCTTTCACTACATCATATGTACCTACTGGCTAGGCAAGGGGCGAGGTACATCATACCCACAGCTAGTCTGTGTGAAAACGTACTCTCATTGCTACCTCACTCTCCTTCCTTTTTGCCCTCAGCTGCTTGTCTAGTTCACCCACCTGTAGCTTCTTGTCACTAGTCTTTGGAGCAGGGACTAACTCCTACATCTTTGTACAGTGCTGAGCACAAGGGTGCCCTGCTCCCTGATTAGGATCTACAAGCGCTAGGTTCTAATGTAAGACAAACGACAGAATTATTAATTAAATAATGATGATGATGACGTTGTGAGGCTTAATTTATTAACATATGCAATTATAATGTGCTTTGCATTTTTTAGCTGCGAGGTAACACATCAGTGTAAGTATTGTATGATCTCCTCTGGTCAGAGCACACCTAAGGCTTGGTCATGCATGGTGCTGAATATCATGGCCCGGATCCGGCAAAGTGTTTAGGCACCTATGTCATTTGAAGCATGTGAACAAGGACTATGCAAATCAATGAAGTCAATGCTCACTTATGTGCTTAACATTTAAACACTGTGCAGGATTGGGACCAGCACGTTCAGCACATCAAACCCCAGCTGCACAACTCGGAAGGGACTAAACTGCTGTGCAGTCAGAAATTGGTTTTAAACCTTCTGTTTTTTTTTTTAAATCTAACATTTCACCAAAGCAGAAAGAAATTACTGAGTAAAGAACACATTGTTATTTAACTCTCTGTTACTCTGATGCATCAGCAGTCTTAGTCTCGCACTACAGCTCTACTGAAGTCACCATCAATAACACAGCTTACTAAAAAAACACAGGCTTGATAGCACCAGTGAGTGTTTTTTGGACTTTCATGACCAGTATTACTCTAGGACTCGCTGTGGAAAAGAGCACTAGAAATACACACACACACACAAGATAGCCACAGAGGAAATTAATTGTCACAGCTACCAAATTGGAGTGAAGCACAAACGGAGAGGTGGTTTCGGAACACAGCAAAGAGCTTTTCTCTTTGGGTCCCGCTACAACCACAACATCATTATTTCTGGAGGAGGCTCCAGCCTGACATTCCATTTGAAAACTGTCATTTGGCAAGTGTTTAATTACTTCTCAGATACAAAGGATGGCCACAAATGTGTGATCTGTCTTGTTAGGGACAATCAAACTCAACCCCGTTGAGTCATCGCAAAATATAGATGGGATTTAGAATGGTTTTATCATTCACTCAGTATTTCATTAATGATTTTGCACCCTTCCTTTGAGCTCAGTTCATTAGCTAGTGGTACCCAAGGTGGAAAACATCCTCCCTGCGCCATTAGTTTGCTTTCTCTGCTCCTTTTATCCTCAACCAGTGGCCTCTCTAGTATCTCAAGGTGATATCTTGACTTTGCTGTTCTATTAAAGGTGGCTAACCTTTCACAATATTTTTATTGAAGCAAGAATTCTGCCTTCAACCAAGAGAGAGCCAGGGTTTCTTAGCTCCCTGCAGATATCACCCACTCCTTTCATGGTTGCAGTAGTGTTGTCAAAGCTGTCTGTGAGGCTTCTCAGCTTCCTGGTGAACTAATTTATCCGAACATTTTCCACAGCCATCACATAGTATAAGATTCTGAACATTTCTGTAGGCTACTCCTCTGAGGTCAGATCCTCTTTGCTGTCAAGGAAACAAGTAGTTTGTTTCTACTGAAGGAGCTCAAATACAATAAGGAAAACGCATCAGGATTGGAGATTTAAACAAATTGCCTGTGACACAATTTCTAATGCAGAGTTTTTTCATCAGAAAAATTGATGGCGACCCCATGTTGCCTGAAATTGCATCCATGCTACTTGGACATATTCTGAAAGGTCAAGTGATAGTGTTATCATTATTATATTATTTATATAGCACCCACATGCACCCCACACCAGGTGCTGTCAGAGAACAAGGATGCTCAAAACAAACGTTTCATGATTTTGGAGGGGGAAAAAAAGCTACATGTTGATGGGTGATTTTCTGAAAGGATTCAGGAAAAGGAAAGGTGGGTTTTTCAATCTTGAAAATCAGCCTTCACCCATGGAAAGTGGCAGCTGAGGATTGCCCTTTCACCCTAATAAGGGCAAACATTTTGCTACATCGCACCAGAATTTCAATATCAGCTGACGAGAGAACAATTGAAATAGGCCTGATTTTCAATCTTTTTTTCAGTTGTGGACCCCTAAAATGTTTCAAATACAGGTGCACCCTTTGGAAATCTGCACACTCCCATGGACCACAGGTTGAAAACTACTATTATCTGATAATAACCACCTTTTGCAGACCCCTTAGACCATTCTATGGAGCCCCAGGAGTCCGTGGTCCACAGGTTGAAAACCGCTGAATTAGGCAAAATGCAGATGAAGGCTGGGGAAAAGGGCAAAAACAAAAAAATCAAAGAGATCAAGGTAATGTTTGTAGCACAGAGGGCTGAAAGGGAGAATGCATGGAAGTGACGCTAACAAACAGGCAGACAAAACTGGAGACACTGATGTAGTCAGAGGAATGAAGGAGCTGCAGACTGTCCAGGTAAGTTGGTGACTGATCATATGGGAAAACTCCTGGGAATTTGATTTAGAACACATAAATAAGTAATGTTTTTGGATTTTGTACTAATTTTGAAGTTTAGATTTGGGATAGGGAGATTTGTACAAATTGAGTTTAGTCCCGATTAACTTTAGAAACAAAAAGGGTGAAATTCACCCCCATGTGGAAAGCCCGCACAAAATCCTTGCAACAATGAACTTCTTTGTAGGTCCTTAAAACGGGAACTGTATGGGACTGCAGTGGCACACAGACCTTGAGCTGGCTTTCTGCACATGGCTGATCTTCAGCTAGAATCATAGAATATCAGGGTTGGAAGGGACCTCAGGAGGTCATCTCAAAGCAGGACCAAATCCCCAACTAATCTTTTATTTAGTCTTCTATTTATTGTAAGCAAATTGCCCAAGCTATGCATAGACATTATAGCTCTGATCCAGTGCCCACCAAAGACAACAGGAGTCTTTCAATTTACTTCACTGGGCACTGGATTCAGCCCGGGGAGCCAAGTTTTCAAACTTAGCTGGTTCAGTGGCACGGACAAAATATGAACATGTAATCTGGAAATTATGGGTAAGATTTTTCAATGGGGCCTAAATGATTTACATACCAACTCCTATTGACTTTCAATGAGAGCTCAGTGCCTAACTCCCATGGGGTCTTTTGAAAATCCCAGCCTGGGTCTGCAAAAGGCATGCTGGTGTGCACAAATAGGCCCACACCAAAGTGTCAAATACAAATGGATGTTTTTGTGCACACAGTTTTCAAGCACAGCTCAGCTGGCTGTGTTTGAAAACCTGGCCATTTAAGCTTCGTTATTCATTGTGGGGATGAAGGCATCTGCAGACTTGAAAGATGCTCACCCCAGGTTAACCTCTTCCCTTTTGGTTTGGGGGACCATGGCAGGGTGAAAGAGTGACAATGTGTAATTGTGTCTCAAAATCCCATTAAGCCTGTGGGTAAAGAAAGTGTGTGTGTGCGCGTGTGTGTGTGGCGGGGGGGGAATTAGAGCTTTAACAAAGTGTTGCTTGTTGACATCAGAGATTATCTTGTTTGATAAAATCAATTTTGATGACAGCACAATCTGAGAGAGTCGTCAAAGTTGATTTTATCAAGATATAGATTAAGTACATCTGACAGCTAGAGTTTGGTCAGCAAAATAATTTTTGTCAAATTTCTCAGACAGGCAAGTTATGCACCCATCCCTCTCTCTCTGAAAGCATTTTGGTTTGGGTTCAATTTTGTTGTTAAATACTCCCCTTCCCTGACATCCCCATCTGACTCCCCTGATAAAAGTACATTTCATGGGGAAAATACGTTCAAACAATTCATATGGGTGGCTTCAGAACAGAGTTTCCAACCCAGCAGTTATTCTCCAATTAGGGTGCCTTCTTGCTTCTCCTCCTCCTGTCTCTAAAAACAATGCTTGAAAACGTGTTTAGAAAAACTTAAAATCCCCATTCACAGCCTTGCGACCCCTGTCCACTCCCTCTCCACAAACCCTTCCACCAACCAACCAAAACTCCTTCTCCATCCAGATTTAGCATCAAACCTAAAATCCATTTTCAAACCAGGGTGTTTAAAGTTAGACCCCTAGGCCCTGCTTCAGTAAAGCATGTCAGTGGGGACTTAAGCCTCGCTCACAGTAATGGGACTTTAGCATGGGCTAAAGTGTTTTGATGAAGTGGGGGCCTTAGAGCCACATTTACAGCCTGATTCAGGAAAGCACTGAAGCACATGCCAAACTTTAAACACCTCGATTGTCCAGCTCCAAATTACTTAAACCTGAGTTTCAGAACCTGCCTCAATTACTTGCAGCTTAGAGGGTAGGGCCAGATGTGAAGATTAAGCTGGGATGATCTGGAAACAAGCACTAGAAAGGGAGCACTCATGTGCTGACAGTTAGGCAATGCTTCAGTGCCTTGCTGAATCAGAGCTAAAGGCACAACAGGTGAAATCCTGACCCTACTAAAATCAATGGGGTTTTGTCTTTGACTTCAATGGGGCCAGGATTTTACCCAAACTAGCAAAGCAGTTGAACACATGCTTCAGTTTAAAGCATGTGAGTAGCAGTGAGGTTTCACGTCCACCTGTAAGTATATCACTGTGTTGTGGCCCCAATTCAGTAAATCACTTAAGCAGATGCCTCAGTGCCATTAAACTGAGACTTAAGAACATGCTTAAGTACTTTGCTGAACAGAATGGACTGCTAAATCAAGAGCATAGGCCTTAGAGATAGCTCGCCTACAACCAGATACCATCCCATGGACCTCAAAGTGATATTACACCCACCCTTTTGCTCCAGATTTTCTCGTTAAGACAGTGTATGCAATAAAAATGAAAATAACGATGTTTCACCTACTGTGTAACCACCTGTCAGTAAATTTATGAACAATTAGGAAGTGAAAGTGCTTTCCAGGGAACCATTTGTGCAAGCTATAAAATGCTCATTTTGTTTGGAAGTATAATGGTGAAACAACTTTTCTAATTTTTTCCTCTCTTTTTTTAATTTAGCTTTTGCGGTAATTAATCAGCTTTTGTTGTTCTTTTATTCTTGAAACTTACAATACCCTCAGTATGCAAATACACCAAATTGCACAGAGCTGAAACGGTCGTTTATAACAGCCAGCGAATGTGAGACTCCAGGCACAGGATGTTACACGTGTTAAATGGATACAGTTCAATGGCCAAACATGCTTCATGGCTGTAATGGGGACATTTCTGTTGCGTAAATATTGAATACATATCCCTCGCTTTGGAGCCAAAGGATGATCTCCATTAGGCATCACTACTAGTACTAAGGCCTAGCAATGTCCTTTGTGGGCTGCAGCCAGTAGACTCTTGGTCAGAACTGACGTTCACACCACTAAAGGGCAATAGTGACACACACATACTAGCCTTTTTGTTGCACCTTCTTCTCCTCTAGCTGATGACACAACTTCATTTATCTAACACATATCCACAACCTGCCTTGATTTCCTTTCGCCTTTCATGTTCTGGTGCTCATGCTCATGTTGTGCTGGTGACAGCACTGGCCCCAAGCAGAAAAATTCAGCTCTCAATTTTGTGGCCCCACCATCTTCACCCCCAGAAAATTTGGGGGCATTTGGATCTAGGTTTTGGTTAAAAAGTGAGTGGCTAGTTTCAAAATTCCAGTGTTGCGAACTCATGCAATTTTATCGCTGGTCTCTCAATGTTTGGTGGTTTTGTAAAAACCGCCTCTTACATTCAAAAAAGTAAGTACATGCTGAGCGCTCATTGGGGCAGAGAAATGTGTGAAAATGCAAACCGTAAAGCTCAAAAGCCAGAAGACAAATAAAAAGGCCCAGAATGTATTTATTCATTTTAAGCCACATGATTTCTAAGCCAATCTCATTATTTTGGGGGCCTTACTTGTCATGTTTGAATGCTTGGGGCTGGCAGTTCTAAAACTCAGATCTAGATCTGAGCTTTCTTTTTCACCTGGCTCCAAGGGGACTCCTTACAGGACAACACAGGCTTTCCCATAGCAAGAAAATGCAAAACAAAACAATCTTTCTGCTTCAACTGAATCGCTAGAAGGGGAAAAGAAATAACACATAATGGGCCTATTTCACCACTGAATTGCTCCAGTTTCACACATGTGTAACTCCGCTGAAATCAACAAGGTTACACTAGCATAAAACCAGAGTGATGCAGGGGTGACTCATGGTGGAAGAAATGGCTCACATACTCAAACTTCAAGTTTCAGAGTTAACACCCATTGTTTCATGTTCTCTATGTATATCAAACTCTGCACTGTATTTTCCACGGAATGCATCTGATGAAGTGAGCTGTAGCTCATGAAAGCTTATGCTCAAATAAATTTGTTAGTCTCTAAGATGCCAAAAGTACTCCTTTTCTTTTTGTGTATACTCAAACTTGCTTTTGCAGACTCCACAGCATAGTTTGCACGTTTACTGAATCTCCGATTCCACAAGGTTTCCCTATGCTCATCGCTAACACCCACTCAACTAACACTTTTTTAAAAGCTATTTTTCATTTAAACTATTAAAAGATGCCTCCAACATTATTAATTATACAATAAATACAGTTAAATTCAACCTTGGCAGTATTCAAATCATCAGTTCCACAGGAACTCAGCCAGCCACTTACCCTTCTCATTATCCAGGGAGCAAACCCTCAGCCTTCTCCAAATCCCCTACCAAACAGGTGTCTTGGGTAGGGGGCTCAGAAAGTCACAACATTTGGGCTATTTGGAGCCGGGGCAGCAAGTTCCAGAGTCCCGACCCGTCAGAGGGTTTGTCTCTGCTGCAAAGAACAACCTGCAGCACCGAGTCTCCAAGCCCATGTCATGGGGTCTCAGCGCCGGGTCATGGGGTCTCATAGCCTGGGCTCCAGCCCAAGCCTGAGCATCTACACTGTTATTTTTAGCCTCATGGCCCAAACCTTGTGAGCCCAAGTCAATTGACCTGGGCTCTTTTACTGAAGTGTAGACGTACCCATAGAGAACACCCTGCCAGGTGCCCCCTCTTCTTTATAATGAGGGGAGCTCAAGAACCTCCGCAAATCATGCGGTGGTCCTGGAAGAAAGGTAAGCCCTCTGGTAGGCCAGTCCCAGACAATGTAGGGCCTCTGAAATCCTCTCCCTCCAAGGACAGCCTATGTGCTACTGCCACCCCGCAACAACTTGATATTAAACTAATCCACATTTGTTTCGCCCTCCCCAGAGTGCTGGCAGAAGAAGGCTGTTCAAACTGCACTACTGACCTGGGCTGTGTGAGGAACTCCAGGGCATGACAACGGTGGAGCTGGTTTAGGTGAATGTTGAAGAGCTCTGGAGGAAGAAGCCTTATTATGTTTATTTCTCAAGTCTTTTTGGATGGGTGGGGGGAGCACGTTTTTGGAATGGGGGCGTTGGTAGGTGTCCACATCAATTTACTTCACCACACAGCCTCCCAAATCAGTGCTGGAGAGGGAAAGCAGCCAACCCAGGTTATCAAACTCGTAGAAAATGAGACAAAGATATTGCAGGCCAGAGCTGAGATTTCTCCAGGGGAAACCCAGCTCTGGCTAAATCCTGCAGCTTGGGCTTTGGAAGCAGGGAACCATGGTAGCTCTAATGCAGCAGGATAAAGAGCCCTTCTCCCCTCCCCTCCCCCCCTCTGAGTAGGTCTGGGCCCCCTTTGCACATCACAGTTCTGCTGGGCTCCTTAGTGTGGCTGGAGTACTGGGTGCACATCCACCTTCCAGTGCCGCTGTGTAAGTATGGTGAGTGCAGTGGTTATGGGGGTGACTGCAGCCTTGACTGCAAGAGCAGCTATGGGGTGGATCTGCTGGTATCACAACTCGGAGGGAGATTTCCTTGCCTTCCTCACCCTGCACAGCAACCCTTAACATTCAAAAACCACAGGGCAATATTTATTCTGGACCCACACATGGACCAGGATTTATCTTAATAGCCACCCCCCTCTTAAAGAGGAAGCCATAGTGCAACCCAAAGCAAAACAGACAAACAAACTTACCGCAAACAAACAAAGGAAAAACAATTTCCATCCCACCATCAACCTCAGCCTGGACCAGTCCACACAAGAGATCCACTTCCTGGACACTACGATGCTAATAAGCGATGGTCACATAAACACCACCCTATACCAGAAACCTACTGACTGCTATACTTACCTACATGCCTCCAGCTTTCATCCAGACCACACCACACGATCCATTGTCTACAGCCAAGCTCTACAATATAACCCACCCCTCAGACAGAGACAAACACCTACAAGATCTCTATCAAGCGTTCTTACAACTACAATACCCACCTGATGAAGTGAAGAAACAGACTGACACAGACAGAAGACTACCCAGAAGTTACCTACTACAGGACAAGCCCAACAAAGAAAGTAACAGAACGCCACTAGCCATCACCTTCAGCCCCCAACTAAAACCTCTCCAATGCATCATCAAGGATCTACAGCCTATCCTGAAGGACGACCCATCACTCTCACAGATCTTGGGAGACAGGCCAGTCCTTGCTTATAGACAGCTTCCCAACCTGAAGCAAATACTCACCAGCAACCACACACCTCACAACAAAAACATTAACCCAGGAACCTATTCTTGCAACAAAGCCTATTGCCAACTGTGTCCACATATCTATTCAGGGGATACCATCACAGGGCCTAATCATATCAGCCACACTATCAGAGGCTCATTCACCTGCACATCTACCAATGTGATATATGCCACCATGTGCCAACAATGCCCCTCTGCCATGTACATTGGCCAAACTGGACAGTCTCTACGTAAAAGAATAAATGGACACAAATCAGACGTCAAGAATTATAACATTCAAAAACCAGTCGGAGAACACTTCAATCTCTCCGGTCACTCGATTACAGACCTAAAAGTGGCAATTCTTCAACAAAAAAACTTCAGAAACAGACTCCAACAAGAGACTGCTGAATTGGAATTAATTTGCAAACTGATTACAATTAACTTAGGCTTGAATAGAGACTGGGAGTGGATCTGTCATTCCACAAAGTAAAACTATTTCCCCTTGTTTATTTCCCCTCCTACTGTTCTTGTCAACTGACAGAAATGGCCCACCTTGATTATAACTACAAAAGGTCCCCCCCCCACTGATAATAGCTCACCTTTCCTGATCACTCTTGTTACAGTGTGTATGGTTTCATATTTCATGTTCTCTGTGTATATAAAATCTCCCCTCTATATTTTGCACTGTATGCATCCGATGAAGTGAGCTTAGCTCATAAAAGCTTATGATCTAATAAATCTGTTAGTCTCTAAGGTACCACAAGTACTCCTTTTCTTTTTATAGGAAAAACACATACTTTTTCTCCCAGCCTGAGACAGAACTTCCCCATGCCAAGCTGTCAGTCGTTGCTGGAACATGGGCAAAAAATCAGCCTCAAAGAAATTTGTGAATTGGGTCTTCTGGATTTTTTTTTCATATCTCAGGTTTTGACGTGAAAATTCATGCAGCAAATATTGTGGGGTTCCCAGGGTCCTTCCCAAAAGATTTTTGCTTGGCCAAATGTTTTCAAAATTAGCTTCTGATTTTAGGTGCTTCCATTTGGGGAAGCCCAATCAGAGACACCTTGAATGAAGTCCTGGGCCCACTTTATCACAGACTCACAGAAATGTAGGGCTGGAAGGGACCTTGAGAGATCATCTAGTCCAGCTTCATGCACTAAGGCAGCAACAAGTAAACCCAGATCATCCCTGACAGGTGTTTGTCAAACCTGTTATTGCAAAAACTCCAAAAAACAGGGATTTCTCAACCTCGGTTGGAAGCCTATTCCAGAGCCTGAGAGTCGGGAAGTTTTTCTTAATATTTAACCTGAATCTCCCTTGCTGCCGATTAAGCCCATTACTTCTTGACCTACCTACAGTGGACATGGAGAACAACTGACCACCTTCCTCTATGTAACAGCCCTTGACATATTTGAAGACTGTTGTCAGGTCCCCCCTCAGTCTTCTTTTCTCAAGACTAAATACGCCCCATTTTTTTAACCTTTCCTCATCGGTCAGGTTTTCTAAACCTTTTATTATTTTTGTTGCCCTCCTCTGGACTCTCTCCAATTTCTCCATGTGTTCCTTATAGTATGGTGCCTAGACCTGGACACAGGACTCCAGCTGAGGTCTCAGCAGTGCCGAGTAGAGCAGAACAATGACCCCCCCGTCTTGCATACGATAGCCCGGTTACTACACCGCAGGATGATAGTTGCCTTTTTCACAACAGCATCACGTTGTTGACTCATATTCAATTTGTGATCCACTATTATCCCAGATGTTTTCTACAGGAATACCACCTACCCAGTGTATCCCCCTGGCTGTAGTTGTGCGCCTGATTTTTTCTTCCTAAATGTAGTATTTTCCACTTATCTTTATTGAATTTACTCTTGTTGATTTCAGACCAGTTTTCCAATTTATCAAGGTCCTTTTGAATTCAATTTGTCCACGTTTCCACTTTCTTGTAGGATTCCTTTTTGGGTTTCAGGTCATTGAAGAGTTCCTGATGGAGCCATGTTGGCCTGTTACTATTCTTCCTATCTTTCCTTTGAAATGAGATAGTATACAATTGTGCCTTTGACTTCAATAGGGCCAGGATTTACCCCTTGTGCCACAGCTCTAACGGCTGTCAGTGGGAACGGTGGATGGGCCACACCTCGGAAAAATCAGGCCACTGGCTACACTTAAGAGTAGCTCTTCCCTGCTGCTTGCTGGTTCCAAAAGTTATAAGCAGGAGTACCGAGTATAGCACAGTGCAGAACACTCACTCGTGGCTCCAAGTGAGTGCTGACAGACATCGATCCTAGACAGGCTTTCTCCTGGAAGCAACTGGTCTTTAGCAATTCTGCGTTCATTCACAAACCAGACCATCACTGTCTTGCCCGTGTGTGTGCTATTTTCTACCTCCAAGCCAAGCCTTTTCTCTTTGAAGTCTTTCCCCTCTTTGCACTCTCACGCCTTCATTGTTCTTTTATTTTTTCTGTTTTGCTTCTCTCTCTCCTCCTTTGATGACGGGCTCTTTTTGTGCATTTCAGTCTTTCTTCTGTGCTCTTTGTTGTACAAGTCACTTGGCTTTTCTCCTCTATCTTTTTTAATGTTACTTTATTCTCCATTCATTGTTATTCTCTCCTGGATTTTCTCTGGTCTCTCCCTGGCTTTGAATTGTATTCTTTTTTGTGTATCATATGCTTTGTCATCAGCTTTGTGTTCCCTCTTCTCTGTTTCTTATTTTTGTAGGGTTCAGATTATATTCTTTTTTGTTGTTTGTTATTAGTTTTTTGCATGCCTTCCTTTCATCTATGGAAAGTGACTTTCTACTCTAGATGATATTGCTTTTTTCTCTCTTTGATAAGTCAGAGAACCTATCAAAGCATTTAGCTGTCAGAGCATTGGCTTTGCCGGCACCTGCTCAATAAAAAGGGTAAGTTCAAGGTGAACTGAAAATTCCATCCAGGATAAAATCTCACCCTTTCCGCTGGGCAATGTAGCCAAATTCCACCCTACTCTATGTGCAAAACTGGTGAATCATGGTGGGCTTGAAGTCATTTCTAATGAACTGTTCATGGCAAAATGAATGTGTTCCTAGCCTAGGTAATGCACATTTTGCAGTATCATGGGATACTATGGCTCAGCAGATTGGGCTAAAGAGCAGTTTATGAGCTCCACATTGAAGCCAATGGCAAAACTTCCATTGTCTTCAGTGTGGGCTGGACTGGGCCCAAAATCAGTACTGACTAAAAGTCGTTATTATCCCAATGCTTGTTTGCTGGCCCATGTGGAAGGAGCCAGCAATCTCAGTCCAACTCCTAGTTGGCAGTCTCAGCTGGGAAGTCAAGGAACAAATTAGGCAGGGAACTTGGTACCCCTGCAGGTATCCCTTCTCTGTCTGAGTCAAGGGGTGCTTAAAAGACAGAGTATGTGTGTGTGGGAGAGCCTGTCCCACCTATTCCACAGACACAGAGATGGCTTCAGTCTCCCGATCTGTCAATCTGCCCTTTGTACAGCACTGTTGTCAGTACGAAGTCCCCAAGCGCTACTACCTTGTACCGGATGCAGCCAAAACCTGCTGTTCCCAATGTCACATTTTAACAGCAAGGGAGTGTTGCCTCATCACTTTGTAGACTAAACTATACAAATATATGTAAATGTTCATGCAAATTAGGCACAGCCCTTGGGTAAGTCTTCAGTGCAGTCCTTGATGACATAAAATTTCAGCAATCTTGACAGATAACATCTTCCCAATCCTTACAGATGATGCCAGCTCAAGGGTGGAGGTTAGCCAGCCCCTGCTAATGTGCCCTGGGGGGGGAATTAATTTCTATCTCCAAATGTGGCAATCAGTTTCACCTTGGTGCAGGTGAGTGTGTATCACCCTGGTCAAGTGTCCATTCCTGTATATGCCGTGACATGCCACTGGTCACCAGGGTATCCCAGGGAGCAAGATGATGCTAGAACCTCCCTGGATGCTATATCAGAAACAGGCCCAACCTGAACTATTTATCCAAAGCCCTGAACCTCTGGCAATTTGGATAAAATCACATCCAGACCCACCAGTTTCAGTTTTGCAAAATCAAAACAAGACCAACAAGTCCTTGCAAAATCAGAACCATCTGCACAGCTCCTGGTTGAAATTCAAATCCTGAGCCTGATCCAGTGTCCTATGAATTGAATGGAAGGATTCTCAATTAATTCAGTGGCCTCTTCATCAAGTTCACTCAGACGGGGGAAAAAAAACAGCCCATGTGATCTGAATCTAAACTTTCCTTCCCTCTTGTCTTCCAACCCCGCCCTCCCGGACCTTTGCTGTCATTAAACACTCAAGACCCCATTGATATGCAGAATTGAAAGTGAGGTGGTGAATTATTGTATTATTATCCTGCCTCCTTGGCATGATCTCTGTGACTGAGCTGCTGTGTCAGACCCAGCATGAAGCTGGGAGGTAAAGTCACTTTAGGCACTAACCACTTTCAAAAGCTTTCGACCTCCATAAGAAGCGATCTTGAGATGTTCCTCTCCTTTGAAAGGTCCCCGTGTCTTTCCCAGGAGTCTCCCTAGGATCCCTTGTAATGGTGCCAGCTCTAATTGGTTTTTTCCTGTTTATTTATTTTTTGCTGTCCTGTGTCAGCCAGTGGATAGCTAAATAAAACATAACAAAGTTGGTTGGACCCATTTCAGTCCATGCCTTTCCCCCGCTGCCCAACAACGTGCGCATATGTGTACGGAAAAGGAGATTGCAAAACGTTATTTTTTAAGGCAACTGATGTGTTTTCCACTTTATTTCCTGCTGGGGAGACATTTTGCCAGCATAAGTGATTTCTCCCCTTCCTTTTAAAAGCCCTTTGATCTTCGTTTTATTTTCTTGCTCTCCATCCCCACAATTACAAAGCCTAAAGTCTGTGCGTAATGACTCTGCTTTTCCCCACCGGCATGATTTCACCTCTTGCAATGGGGATCAGCGAAAGCCAATATTCTGAACAAAGGCGTAAGCAAAACACCGAATGATATTCTGAGGATCAGCGGAGGAGACGACATGCTCAAATATGGAGTATGATCAACATGCCAGCGTCTTGAACACTCAATCCAAGGAGCAGCTGTACCAGTCAAGGGTGAAAAACATCAGTTATATAGTCTACTCTTCCCGCAGCCAGCTACCTCGGGCCGTGACCTCAAGAGCTAAGCTGAATCAGTATTTAGTCTTTGTTTATAACAGTGCCATGGATAGCGCTTTAGACATATAAGGAAGAGATGATCCATGTGCTAAGCTCACAACATTCAGGGGTGTCTTGGTGAAGCGCTGAGCATCTTCTGGTAAGGTTGATTTCAGTGGGAGTTGATGGCTCTCAGAACCTCTTGGGACCAGTCCCTGTCAGTCTCACCCACTTGACAGGAGAGTAAAGAATGATGCTGTGACAGGGAAAAGCTGTTGTGGAGCCAGGAGTGAGGGGGAAAGAGCCGACTGGCCAGATTGGCTGTCAATCATCCCTTTCCCACAAAGGGTTCTGGGTTCTCTATAAAACTCCCTAGCTTCCAGCTGGGAGTCAGAGCTGCAGAAGGAAGGGTCACCTGAAGGAACCTGGGCCTGCTGGCATTATGTTATTGAAAGTGGTTGTGTTTCTTTAAAATAAATCTTGGTACCATTTTTTAAAAACCCTCCTAACAGGGTCTTGCTGCTTTATTGGACAACCTTGCTCCTAAAGCCTGCCATGGATATGACTTTCATAACACCTATCATCATGCTAAAAGCCAGGCAGCCCTGTGCCCCGTGCTTTAGTTTCAGATGTAAAACCAAGGTCCAGACCATTCATGATAATTAAAAAATGTGACTATGTAATGCCGGCAGACCCTGGTTGTCAACGGGCGAGATTGAACCTGGGACCTCTGGAGCTTAGTGCATGAGCCGCTACCTCATGAACTAAAAGCCAACTGCATGAGAGCTAAGGCTGTAGAGCAGACTCATTTTATCTCTCTCTTTAAGTGGTCTTGATGCCACTCGTGGGGACAGAACACCACACCCAGGAGGTTACAACAGCAGTCTTCACAAGAGAAGAGGCTGGGAACCTTGTGTTCTGGCTAAATCCCAATACAGATAATTACATTCTGACTAGTGAAAATTCCACACACACATTCACAATAGAATACGGACAAGATGCTCTTATCTTCCTTGGACAGAACTCTTGTGAAGTGCTACTTTTAAAAAAAAGGTTAAACTGTGTTAAACAACAGCAATGTTGGGTGAAGCCCCAGCTCCTGGAGTCATGTGATCATGTGAGCATCTCAGCTTCCATTTAAAAAACATTTCTAGCTCTCACAGCTGTGAAGCAGCACTTACAAATGTGACCCAAGTGCACGCTAAGGGTTCAAAAGCCTGAAGGTAAACAAAAAAAATCTCAACACCAATTGTACACTAATTATTAATAAGTATTAATTAATTAATAATTCATAATGAATAGTTGTTATTTACACCATGATTTTAAGCCAGTCTCAGCATTTTGGGGGAGCTGAGTCATGATTTTTCAATGCCTGGGGTTGGCAATGCTGGGATCCACTGTAAATCCACTCATCGGCCAGGTTGTAGCTCTCCTCAAAGCTCCCATGTACTGTTTAGTGTCTTCTAAATGACCATCACCTGATGGCAGGGAAGAGCTAGCACTTGAATTGGGTTTAGTTTGCATTAGCTCTCATCCTCATTACAATCTTTTCCATGAAACTGACATCAAGATTTGAAATCACAAGCCCGCTGCTGTTTGGTAAGGATCTTAGATGCCAATAAAACTCCCAAGCCCGGGATAGAGACTGATCTTAGATACTTGAGTCTGTATCGCTGCAGGTCATGTGTTATCTGTTCTTAATCTTCCCTTCCTCAGGTCTGAGCAGTAGCAGTCTTTGCAGACTACATGGCAAAACCTCCCTCTAAACTCTCCAGTCTTGCATTAGCAAACACTGAGACTTGCACTTGTATTGCAGTTCATATGTTCAAATCACTCTGAGTCTTAACTAATCTTCCAAGCCCGAAGTAGCAATATCTCCATTTTGCATATGGTTAAACTGAGGCGCAGACAGTGGCCTGGCATATTGAGGGAATCTATACACTCCTGAAGAACCATGATTTCAGTGGACAAATTCTCTGCTAGTGTAAATGGTTCAACTCCATTGAAATTAACAGAGCTGGACCCATTTATACCAGCAGAGAATTTGGTCCCTGAACTGGCAGGTGTCAGTCTTTCAAGGTACTAATGTCTTGGGATCAAATTCTGCTCCTATTACAATAACCAGCCAAACCTTAATCATGCTTCAATGGGAACAAGACTGGTCCCTGTACTATTATTGTTACTGATTGTTCTGGTCTTTTATCTGATGTTGTTGCATCCTACAATGTACAAAATTAAACCTGAAACTGATTTACCTTGTGCACTACCCTGCATACACACACACACACACCCTTCCATGTCCTGAAAAGGAGGAAGACCCAGGGCAACAATGAAGTGAAAAATCAGCATGCATCTCCACTCTCAACAGCACTATCAACAGCTAATGCAGCTGGAAGAACATTTCTAAAGACAAACTAAGGCTCAGTGCAGCCTTCTCATCTCTGTATTGTGCAGTACATCCTTCTAGTAAAGTATTAATACATCTCACAGTTTCATCTTCTGACCATATATCAAAGACAACATTATAAAAGAAAGTTTAAAAGCTGAAGTTGTGAGATTTCCTGTTTCAGGGGCCTTTGGGAACAATATGTTGTCGCTGAAGAACAGACACCTTGGATTTTTTTTATTTTGGAGTTAAGGAGCAAGTTGTTATTGGGAAGAAGAAGAAAAAACCCCAAGCTGCTTTAGAAACACTTGCTGATGAGATGAGTCTCTCTCGCTCTCTGACGCATCCATCAGCATGGCATTTTCTCAAAACAGCCCACTTTGATCAATGCTGCTGTGTCTGACATTGGGCTTCCTTCCTTGTGCTGAAGCGATCAAGAATGGCATGTTGTGAACAAACTAAATTACCCCTGCTAGGTGTATGTGCCCCAGGAGCCAAAGTTACAGTCTCTCTCCTGCCAAGTGAACATGCACCCTTAATCTCCTTTCTGGGCTACATCCTGTGAGGTGCTGAGCACTCTGGCCCCACTGCAAAAAAATACTTAGGTCCTGATTCAGAGACGTACCTTGGTCTTTGCTTAACTCATTTCACCGGGTGCCCAAAACACCATAATTCTGAAACCACAAGAAAAGACTTCTTTCCGTGTTAAAAATGAAGATGAAAGCAGCGATAATCCTAACAAAAGGAGAAAGGGGAAAGTTGACCACACTGACTATACATTAGAGAGACAGGGTGGGTGAGGTAATATCTTTACTGGACCAATTTCTGTTGATGAAAAAGACAAGCTTTCAAGCTACACACAGTTTGAATCATAAACTTGTTGGTCCGATATAAGATATTACGTCACCCACCTAGTCTCTCTAATATTCTGGGACCAACATGACTACACCAACACTGCAAACTGACTATAAATTAACAATTGTGAAATGCAGACAGTTGATAAGGGAAACTAAAGGTATTAATGAAAAAAAATCAATGGCCAGTAGGATTAAGGACAGTAAGAAGGAGGGTTATTTATGTATATCAGGAGCAAAATAAATCCTAGCAATGGTATAGATCTGTCACTAGATAGAGGCGGGATAGTACAGATATAATAGACTTCTGAAAGATGAAGTACTTCACAACATTCTGATAAAAAAATTAGCACTCCACAAAATGAATTCAGCACATATTAAATGGATTAAAAACTGACTAGCTGACATATCTCCAAAACCACTTGTAAATGGAGAATTATCATCCACTGGGGATGTCTCTAGGGGGGTCCCAGAGCGATCTGCCATCACTGTATGCTTTTCAATATGTATATCAATAGCCTGGAACAAAATATAAAATTATGCCTGATAAAGTTTGCAGAGAACACATTTACCACTTGGAGGAGTGGTAAATAATGAGAAGGACATGTCAGTTCTACAGAGTTACTGGGATCACTTGTCTAGCTCATCTGAACAATACATATTTTAATAGGGCCAAACACAAGGTCTGGGATGGAAAACAGTACGTCAAATTTACAGGTTTCGGGGGACCATGCCCTGGAAAGCAATTACTCTGAAAAGGATTTAGAGGTTGTCACTGTGCCTTCATGGATCACAACTGAGAATATCAAATTCAGGACAAACTAATGAGAAATACAGCAGGCACACCCCAAAACTGGTGGTTATTCTCCCATAAGATATACCAAACCAGCAACAAAAGTAAACTTCTGATTCACGATACTGGCTAACAAGAAGTCAGAAAAGCAGTCTCCATGGGCATTTCAATCCTGGATTCAACACCCAGACACTAGACTTAAAGATGAGTGGTTACTTAAAACCAATTTCATCAAACAAAAGGGTTCTTCTGATCCCAAAGGACCAGCCACATATTCAGGTCAATATATAACTCAGATCTTACCCAATAATCATGCTATTGTCAATCCTTTAGTATCCAAAATCTAAAAGTTTATTTATAGAAAGAAAGGTGAGAGTTAAAATTGATTAAAGGAATCAAATACATACAACAATTGCAAAGTTCTCGGATCAGGCTTGTAGCAGTGATGGAATAAATTGCTGGCTTAAGTCAAGTCTCTGATTGCTTCCAAATCGTTGGAAGGTCCTCAGTCCCTTGGTTAGAATGCTCCCATTAGTATAAGTTTATAGTTCAGAGGTTAAAGAAGGAAAGAGGCAAAATGGAGGTGTTTCCAGGGCCTTTTATAGCTTCTGCCAGTTGAAGAGAATCCCATTGTTTTCACTGTGGAAAATTATAGGTAGCAAGATGGTATTTGGGGTCACATGGGCAAGTCACATGTCCATGCATGATTTTGCTTAGTCACAGCAGAAGCCATCACCTATATGCCAGATGGAACATTCACAGGAAAGTCCATTAAGTGTAGGTAGGTGTCTCCCATAGTCCATTGTGAGTTAAGTGTTCCTTGATGAGCCATTTAACTTGAATAGTCCCTTCAAGATGTGCAGGCTAATTACCTTGTGGGTGCTACCCAGGAGCAAACATATTTGAAATCCAGGTACAGAGTCAATACTCACAACTTCAAATAAAAAAAAGATACATGCATACAGATAGCAAAATCGTATTCAGCAAATCATAACCTTTCCATAGATACCTTACTTGACATACTTTGTACAAGATGTGTTGCAATTATATAACAGTGGTAGCAACAATGATGTACATGGTCATATTTTAATCAGATAACATCACAGAGGCACAGTGGGTTAGTAGCTGAACATGAGCTCCCAGAGAGATACAGTGGCTAAGATGGCTAACAGGATTCTTGGATGTAAAAACAGGGGAATACAGTTCACAGTAAGGAGGTGGTCTTCTTCTTTGGCTATCCCTCGATGTGAGGATGATGTCTGCCAAGGGGGTTCACTGGTGGGTTTTTAAGTGGCTGAGGAGCCCAATTCGCGCCCTGCAGATTTTTCCACAGATGTGACAGGTGTAATCTTGGAGAAGACAGTTGTTGGCTGGAGTGTTGTGCCCTTTCTTTCTTCCTTTGTCGCTTCTCTGTCTCATGAGCACGTCTGTTCTCCTCCAAGTGAGCTGTGGCTTGGAGTATGGTGTAGTGTCGCTGTTTTGTTCCACACCAAGTCCTCCCACCTTGTTGGGCTGATGCCTCCCTTTTCATGGTGTACTTTCAGTATGTCTTTGAAACGTGACCTCCACAAGGCCTTCTTCCCTTACTTAACCGAGAGAAGAGTATTTGCTTCAGCAGGTGAGAGTGTCAGGCATACATACACAGTGGCCAGCCCAGTGGAGTTGGTGTTTCATGACCTGTGCTTCTACACTGCTGATAGTGGCTGCAGAGAGAACGCTGATGTTAGTGTGTCAGTCTTCCCAGCTAATCCTGACAATCCTCCTGAGGCAACGCTACTGGAACCACTCCAGCCGCTTGAGATGACATCTGTAGGTTACTCAGGTCTCACACCCACAGAGAAGGGTGGGGATGACAACTGCTTTGTAAACCAAGATCTTGGTGCCTGTTTGCAGATCCCTATAATTGAAGACTCATTTGAGTAGTCTTCCAAAGGCTGTTCTGGCACAGCGGATCCTGTATTCAATTTCTGTTTCAATGCTGGCTGTTTAGGAGAGGTGGCTGCCAAGATATGGAAAATGGTCCACATTTTCCAGGGGTTCTCCACTGATGATGATTTGTAGAGTATGAAGAGTAGTTTGTGCAGGTGAGGACTGGCAGAGTACCCTGGTTTTCCCAATGTTGAGAGAGAGACCCAGGCTGTAAAAAGATTTAGGATACTTTGCAGGTCGACACAGTCATTTGCATACTGAAGGTCAGTGATGCCAATTCTCGTGATCTTAGATTTTGTTTGGCGATGTCGAAAATTGAGGAGTTGGCCATCTGTACGATACTCAATCCCAATTCCATCAGGAAAGTGGTCACGGATGAGAATCAGGATCACAGCAAGGTAAATAGAGAAGAGTGTTGGAGCAATGACACAGCCCTGCTTGACACCAGTACGAACGATGAATGGTTTGGTCTCTGAGCTGTTGCACAGAATGATGGCAGTCATTCCATCATAGAGTAATCTGATGATGGAAATGAATTTCTGTGGACAGCCAAACCTACACAGCACCTTTTGTAGGGCATCACAATTGTTAGAGTCAAAGGTCTTGGGTTAGATCAATGAATGCCATAAACAGTTCCTGGTGTTGTTCTCTGCACTTCTCCTGAATCTGTTGTGCCATGAAGATCATGTCAGTTGTGCCTCAGGATAGCCTGAAGCCACACTGTGATTTGGGGAGGAGTTCCTCAGCAAGGAGGAGAAGGCGATTTAGTAAGATCTGGGCAAGAATCTTCCCTGTGATGGAGAGGAGGGCAATACCTCTGTAGTTCCTGCACAAAGAATTGTCCCCTTTCTTGAATATTGTAATAATGTTGGTGTTTTTAAAGTCAGGTGGAATTTCTTCGCAGGTCCAGATTTTGTCGAGGAGTTGGCAAAGATAGTGCCGCAGCATTGTTCCATCATCTTTTGTAATCTCGGGCTCTGACATAACATAGTCAAGGAGGTGCCAGTGTTTGGACCGATGATGTTTCCAGGTGGTCTTAAATCTGTTACGCAGCCTAAAGATGGTATTTGTGATGAGCAGGTCATGCTCCACACATTTGCTGAGGAGCAGAATACCATTGGGCTTTATATTTCCCACCCCTTCTTTGCCGACTCTGGCATCGAAATCTCTCAGGAGATTTTCTGCCTTAGATGTGGCTGTGAGGACTGCATAGAGAGCGCTATAAAATTGCTCCTTGTTGTCTTCCTCATCATCAAGTGTTGGGGAGTATGCGCTGATGAATGTGGCATATTAGTTATTACTGAGCTTGAGCCGAAGAATCATGAGAAACTCCTTGATCCGCATGGGAAGCTCCCAAAGCTGACTGGTCATCTTATTTTTGACGGCAAAGTCAGTCCCGTGAATGCATCTCTCTACAGATGGCTTTCCTTTCCAAAAGAAGGTGTAGCCACTTCCATCCTCTGTTAATTGGCCCTCATCAGCCCGATGGGTCTCACTAAGAGCTGCAATGTCAATGTTGAGTCTTGACAGTTCTCTAGCAGTGATGGCAGTTATTCTTTCTGGGCATTCGCTGTGCTGAGAGTCCATAAGGGTGTGATAAGAAAAGGAGTACTTGTGGCACGTTAGAGATTAACAAATTTATTTGAGCATAAGCTTTTGTGAGCTACAGCTCACTTCATCGGATGCTGGAGCTCACGAAAGCTTATGCTCAAATAAATTTGTTAGTCTCTAAGGTGCCACAAGTACTCCTTTTCTTTTTGCAAATACAGACTAACCCGGCTGCTACTCTGAAACCTGTCACAAGGGTGTGGACATTCCAGGTGGCAAAATTAATTGTCTTATATCTAGGGCCCTACCAAATTCACGGCCATGAAAAATGTGTCATGGACCATGAAATCTGGTGTCCCATTGTGAAATCTGGTCTTTGGTATACGTTTACCCTATACTATAAAGATTTCATGGGGGAGACCAGCATTTCTCAAATTGGGGGTCCCAAAAAGGACTGGGGGAGTCACAAGGTCATTTTAGCAGGGTCATAGTATTGCCACCCGCACTTCTGTGCTGTCTTCAGAGCTGGGTGGCCAGAGATCAGCGACTGTTGGCCAGGTGCCCAGCTCTGAAGGCAGTGCCAGCCAGCAGCTGCGCAAAAGTAAGGGTGGCAATACCACACCATGCCACCCTCACTTCTGCCCTGCTGCCTTCAGAGCTGGGCGTTTGGAGAGTGGCGGCTGCTGACTCAGGGCCCAGCTCTGCAGGCAGCAGGGCAGAAGTAAGGGTGGCAATATCACACCAGGCCATCCTTATTTCTGCGCTGCTCCTGGCGGCGGCTCTGCCTTCACAGCTGGGCTCTTGGCCAGCAGCCGCCGCTCTCCAGATACTTTGCTCTGAAGGCAGCGTCGCCGCAAGCAGCTGTGCAGAAATAAAGGTAGCAGTATCGCAACCCCCCACCACAACAACCTTGCGACCCCTCCCCCCAACTCCTTTTTGAGTCAGGACCCCTACAATTACAACACTGTGAAATTTCAGATTTAAATAGCTGAAATCATGAAATTTATGATTTTAAAAATCCTATGACTATGGAATTTACCAAAATGGACTGTGAGTTTCATAGGGCCCTACTTATACCTCTTGTTTCGGCTGCACAGTTCAGAGATCCCACTGGACACAGTCATCCAGTCGGAAGAATGTGAGACAGCCTATTTTTGGGACATCTTTTCTAGCCCCCTCTCCCATTTGAGGTGAGCAGAGGGGATCCTAAAAAGGCCTGCTTAGTCACAGCCACTGCTGCTGAAATGCACTTCTGTTTCATCCAAGCACAAGACAACCATCACACGGCTGCCGCTTTTATGCAGGTTTGTGACGAAAGACTCCCAGAAATCACTGCTCCTGTCTTCACCGCCACTCATCCGTCGCCACAGAGCTTTGTGCAGGCGTGAGCCCTTAGGCAGAGACCTGCGCGTGAAATCTTTTAACGTGGGGAAACCGGTGCGCAGGCAGTGACCACACCAAACTTGACAGGAGGAAAGTCTTGACCCAGTGGCAAGGAGATCCAAGACAACCAGAGGCCTCCTGCCTGCTGCAGCCCTCACCTGCCTTCACAGCTGCAGAGTACTAAAAGGTCCTTTATATGCACCTGATCCACCGCTGGGGTCTTGTGAAGTTTGGACCACGGTTAGTCAGGAGCCTGGCCTCAGACCTGCTAGCCATGGGGGACCCTACCAGGAGTATGACAGCTCTGGACTATCTAGCTCTGAAGGTCTTTAGCCCATGAAAGCCTCTCCACCACAACAAGGTTGCGGTCCATCAGAGAGGAAGGGTGGTATTATCACTGTGTACACAACACTGGTGAAACCATTACTGGATGAGGTATCCAGTTCTGGTTCCCACACCATTAAAAGGTTGTTGAAAATCTGCAGAGGGTTCAGAAAAGAGCTACCAGAATGATTTTAGCTCTTGAAAACCTGCCTGACATTGAAACTTCAGGAGCGCAATCTATTGTTTTTTTTTTCCCCAAGAAAAGTTTAAGAGGTGATTTGATCATGGTCTATAAGTACCTCCATAGGGAGAAGATTCCTGCTAGAGGGCTCTTTAATCCAGAGGACAACCAGATCCAGTGGCTGGGAGCTGAACCCAGTCAAATTCTGGTGACAGATGGGTGGCGGTGAAGACAGGAGCAGTGATCTCTGGGAGTCTTTTGTCACAAACCTGCATGCAGGCGGCAGCCGTGTGATGGTCGACTTGTGCTTGGATGAAACAGAAGTGCTGAACCCAGCCAAACTGGGGGCAGCAATAGCTCAGTGGCTTGAGCACAGGCCTGCTAAACCCAGGTTGTGAGTTCAATCCTTGAGGGGGCCATTTAGGGATCTAGGGCAAAAAAAATTGGGTATTGGTCCTGCTTTGAGCGGGGGGGGGGGGGGTTGGACTAGATGACTTCCTGAGGTCCCTTCCAACCCTGATATTCTATGAATTCACACTAAAAACAAGTCATGAATTTGTAACCATGGGGTAACTGACAGTTGGAACCGCCTATCTAAGTACATGGTGGATTCCCTCTCACTTGAAGCCTTTACACATCAAGACCGGACATCTGTCTAAAAGATACATTTCAACTCAACCAGAAGTTATGGGCTTGCTGCAGAAGGAATCACTCGGTAAAATGGTCTGGCCTGTATTATTCAGGTCAGCCTAGATGATCATACTGGTCTCTTCTAGCTTTAAAATCTGTGACCCCACATGAGTCTATGAACTTTCAGCATGCGAGCACTCCCATTGACTTCAATGAGACTACCACGTGCTTACAGTTCAGCACATGCCCTAGCGCTTTCCTGCAGCAGGGCCAAAATGCTTAGCACCTTGCAGGATTGAGCCCTTTTATCTTCTATTCTCTCCTCTTCCCCAAACCTCTTCTTTCTCACTTCCTTCTATGTTTCCCTCTTGCCATGTGTTTTCCCTGTTTCCCCAGGATCATCTCCATTTTTTCTTCTGTGTCCCACTTTCTATCATCCTGTTTCCATTTTCCCTCCATCCTTTTCTCATACCCTCACACTGTCTCTCCTTCTTTGCCTCCCATTATCAAGCTCTTCCAATTTCCTCTATTTTTCTATTAGCCGCTCCAAACAGCCGGCCCTTCTCTGACTATGCTTCCTTAACTTGATCAATTGGTTGATGTTGGTAAAGTGCCCTAGAGATGGTAAGTATTACTCCATACCTGCCATTTCCCCTATCCCTGTCCCTACGCCCTCTTCACTACCTCCCATCTTTCCCACTCACCCTTCATCTCCTTCCCCCATTGCTGCAGCCTTTTCCATGCCACCCCAATTGTCACTGATGCATGATTTTTCTGTCATTCATTTCCCTCTCCGAGGAGTCTGTGCTACTGAGGAGAAGGAGTGATATTTTTAAGTAGTACATTAAGTGTAAAATGCACAGCATCAACCAAAACATTGACTAAAAGCTCTGAATTCAAGAGGGAAATATATTTCATATCCTGAGACAATCCATGCATGGGAGGCTGAGGGACTTCTGTGCTGTTAGTAGATTCCAGAGTGCTCTGGTTTATATCACTGATGCTTCCAATGATTTCTCTGCATGCATTTCCATGGCACACAGACAAAAAGGACGCTTCCCTCTCCGACAGGATTGCAAATCACTCACCCGCACAAAAAATCAAATGAAAAGGAAGTGGCCTTGTTGGCTGGCATGTCTGTGAGGATTTTTTGGCTTCCCTCTAGCCAGAATCTCACTTCCCTTCCAAGAGCTGCATTTCTGTCTTTCTTAATCAACACCCTTTCGAAGGCAAAAGGCTCTAACTGGTCTGATAGCGAAATTACAGCTCCTCTCATGTCATTAGTGCCAATGAAGTCACTCTGACAATTATTTCCCCCTCCTCCCCATTCACCTTTACTTGGTCTGCCAAAACTGCTCTAGTTTCATTTACACAGGGATGGCGAGAGCAGAGGGAGATAGACAGAGAGAAGTCCTAAGCCCAGCAGCTGTTTATGATAAAACGAGGATTAGGTGGCTCATATCCTAGTTACATTAAATTATATCCCAGGTATCTTTCTGTTTTTAACTCTCTCTGTCTCTTTCTCTCTTACACACACACATGCACTTGTGTGTGCACGAAACCATCCATCTTATAATGACAAGATAGCCTCTGAAAAAGAGAAAAGAAAAGAAAAAAAAAGCCCTCTGGCCCTGCGCCATCCCCGCTCTTATAAACCGTTGGTAACTGCTGTAATGAACCAATCCAGGAAACATATTAATAATGACATGAAGAGACACATTTATTGTTGAGTCACTGGCAGATTTACCATGGGGTTACTACGAGGGGAGGTCTGGCCCTGCAGTCGTGCAATTAAAAACAAATTGAATACAGGGACAAAGAATCAATAATTTAACCGGGCAACTTTTAGTTTTGCAAAATACACATATAAATTAATTGACCTGAACACAGTTGCTAACTGGTCATTAATGCCTGTTTGCTAGCCAAGCTGAGCACATAATGCAGCTCATTAAGTCAAGGAGCATGAACCTCCCACTTGTGTTGCCCCAGATTGTCTGTCTGTGGTTCCACTGGCATCTCCTGGGTTTTCCAGGGCGATGGACCTGAGCCTCCACATTCGGGCCCACGTCCGAATGTCCCCAAAATGCCAGGAGGGCTGGGACAGAGGTAGGGCTTTGCTCCCACCTGTTGCTATCATTAGTGCTAAAATGAGAGTGCCTAGAGGCTTCCATTGAGAGCAGCGGGAATGAGTATTGTACAAACATGTAGTAAGAGACAAACCCTGGTCCAAATAATTTACTGTCTAAACAAACCAAGCAGACAGAGGGTTGGAGAAAAAAGTTAACTCCATTTTACAGATGTAGATTTGCGGTACAAAGAGATTAAAGGTACATCTACACTTACAGCAGCCTGTAGAGTACAGACACTGCCCACTCAGCTAGCATGGGTATAGACAGTAGTTTAGATGGTGAGATACAGCTTAGGCGGGGGAAAGCCTTACATGCCTGACCCCCCTGGGATATGTACCCTACATGGCTCTCGACACGCCCAAGCAGTGCCTCCCATTTCTACATGGCTATTTTTAGTAGTGTAGTGCCCTACTGCTTCCCCACTGCCAGAGCCTTTCCCTGCCACAGGGAAAGTCTCCAGCAGTGGCGAAAGGATTTGGCAATGGGGAAGCAAGCGGGAAAAAGTAGCTGCTGGAGCCATAGCTGCTGACTCTGTGGGTGCTCCGGGGCCTCGCCGATCAGCTCCTCCCCTCCCCGACCAGCGCTTCCCGCCTGCTGCTGATCAACTGTTCAGCGGCGGGCAGAAGGCTCTGGCAGGTGGGGAAAGAGTGGGGGCAGGAAGATGCAGAGCAAGGCGGGGTGTGCTCCGGGGAGGGGCAGAGCGGGGCAGGAAGAGGCAGGGGTGGGGCCTTGGGGGAAGGGGTGGACTGGGGGCAGAGTGGGGCGCGAGCACCCCCAGGGAAATCAGAAAGTTGGCACGACTGTGGTTGGAGCCTTTCCCCACTGCCCCACTACTGCTGGAGTCTTTTCACTGCAGCAAGTAGCTACACACTGCAGTGACCTTTCATAGCAGCGTATAGCTACACATGGGATGCCAGTACCCTACACGCCGCCCATCCATGCAGACACAGCATAAAGATAACATTTTCAACCGCGCTCTAAATGATGTAGGCACCTAAGACCCATTTTCAAATGGGACTTAGGCCTTTAGCCTAAGACTCATTAAAAGTCATAGGGCTTGGGCTCCTAAGTCCCAAAATCACTTTTGAAAATGAGACTTACGCTCCTGAGCTGGTTAGGCATTGTAATACTGAGCAGAGCAACATCTAAATACCGTTGTCAAGCTGGGCCATAAGCTCTAACGTCATTTAGCTGCTTTTGAAAACTGTACCTTAAATGACTTGCCCAAGATTGCCCAAGAGCTGGTGGCAGAGTTGGAAGGAGCCTCCCAGATCTCCTAAATTGCAGTCCAGTGCCTTCACCACATAACCACTGTATCCTCTGGTTATACAGAATAGGGCCAATCACAAAGTTCAGATCCAAATGCAATTTCCCCCAAAGCTTGGGTCTCTTTAGAGTCAGCATTTGGGTTCAGGCCTCTCGCCACTTTTCAGGAATTTTCAGCTTCATAAGTAGATTTTCGCTCTGTGCTGAAACTGCACTCAAAGTTTTGAACTCAGGATTCCCCCCGCCCTTCCCTTCTTTCATTTTTATTGCTGCATTCTGGCTGTAATCTCCCTGATTCAGCAGAACATGGCGAGGGTCTTTTAAGTGCCAACTTTCTATCAGAGCACTGGCACTTCCATTGGGTGTAACTAGGTAAAAATGATAATCCTCTGCTCTCCTACCTGAGAACACCTCTATCTGAGTCTCTTTGAGCACTTCATGAGCATTAATAACAGTGAATTAAGGATTATTATCCCCATTTAAGAGATGGGGAAACACCAGGCAATTAGTGAACTTTGCCTAATGTCTCACAGCAAGTCAGGTGGCGAGAACTGGGAACAGAATCCAGGAATATTGGCTCCCACTCCTTTGCTCTGACCACTAGACAACACTGCCTCCCTTCAGGCACTGTATGAAAAATGAGGTTGACATCATGTACACACTGTAATTACTGGTCCAAAATGTTACAGTTTACACTAGCGATAGTGCAGTGTTTGGGCTTTTTATTTAAAATGTACATGAATTTAATGCTGACTGACAGCCCCAGAGACTGGAGTCCTCTACTTATCCACTGAACAGGGACAATGTGTGCTGCAACTGTGCAAATTCTCCATATGCTGCTCTTACTCTGCAAGTCTCAACCTTAACCAGGAAGAACCAACTGCAGAGTTAAGATGGGCATTCAGTCTTCATGGCCCATTTAGTCCTTGGCCTCTCTGCTGAGACGGGCAATTACTGTCAATGCTGGTGGTTTGCTCTGTGATACTGCCCGCTCAAAACTGGACTCAGGCCATCAAAGAGTTGTCAGAGCAAAACAGCTCCCACTCGTTATCAACCCAGGCTGCATCTGAAGCACGAAACAAGTGGTGGAAGTTTCTGTATCTCCGATCACCAATCGAACCTGGGACCTCTGAAGCTTAGTGTATGTGCCTCTACTGCATGAGCTGAAAGATACATAGCTTTTAGCCATGGCTGTAGCAGACTCATCAATCTCTAGATGGTCTAGGTGCCACTAGAGGGGGACAGAACGCCACATCAAGCAGGGATGGGTTATGCTAGCAGTCCCAAATCACAAAAAAGAAAATAATTAATTCATTTCAACTGATAGGAGGCCAGTAAATAAAAGCTTTTTTACATGTGCAAGTTGTACTGCATCCAGGTTAACTGGTTTTCATTATAGTGCAGTCACCTGTACAAATGGGTGACATTTTTCAGCTGAAACTTTTTTTGCAGTGAAAAATGCAGAGTCAGTGACTCTGGACTGCTTCACAAAGTTGTGTTGGTTTTGCCAAATAGTTCATGTCGAAACAAAAATCTGAAAGAAGTCAACAAACGTTTTTGATTTTTTTTATTCCAAATGACTTTTTGTTTTAAAAAGCTCCAAATCTCAATGCAAAGTTTCACTGCAGGTCAAACAAAATGCTTTGTTCAACCTGAAACTATTTTGTGTAGCTGCAAATTTCAATAAACTTTTGTTTTTAGGTCAGCCTGAAACAATCTCCCCTCCTCCTAATTTTTCAGAATTGCCAGCCGACCAAAAAAATCAGTCATTCGCACGGTCACCTGTGCCCCTCAAACTCAGATTCAATTTAAAAGGCACGGCTAAATGGGGAAATTGACCCATTGCTATGACCTTTGCCCTCTCTGAGCATGTCCTGAAAATGGCTTAATTGACAGTACGGATGGGACAATGCCATTTTCAGCGCCACGAGCACTTCCTGGTTTTGCCCTGTCCATACGAGCAGTGAAATTGCTTCAAGCACCACTTGGCCACAAGCATCCTTAGCACTGAGTCCTGATAATGACACTGGACAGACATGGAGAGTGAAAGGAAGATCCAGTCATCTGGATGAATAAAGGTAAAGCTAAGAATTACTGATCAAATTCACAGCTGATGTAAAGTGGGGAGAACTCCATTAAAGTCAACTGAACAATGCCTGGTTACGCTCGAGGCAAAATTGGCCCAGTGCATGGAAATAAAGCATTTCCAGAGGAAGGTTGGCCATGAACATCACAATCCCTAAGCTTCTTGATTCTTGAGCCCTTTAGGGAAAAAGTCTGCATTGCAGACTGCACTGCTGTGAAAGGCACGGCTGCAGGTCCCCTGGATCTCTATCTCCCTGCGCTCTCCTCTGCTGCAAGCAGAGTTTGGCACAAGTGTCTCTGTGAAGTAAGAGGCTTTTTTGTCTTGTTATAAAGAGATAAGATAATGACACATGGATTTTAGTAGGCAAGTCATTGGTTGTTATGTGCAGAAGGGAGTTGGAGCGTGTGGAGGGGGAAATAGGAGGCAAAGATATAATCTCTCTCTCTCTCTGTCTCACACACACTCATTTCAGACACACACCCTTGCGGCAAAAAAGAGAGCCCCTCGCTTTCCATCTGTTTCCTGCTCTCTAACAATACTGTATCCATTCTCCTCTCCTAATATTAGTCCCCAGCCAGTCTTTTCCAGTCCTCAATATGAACCCCGTGGAGCCAGCAAAGGGTGTTGTAGCTAAGCCTGACCTCACGCCCTGCCCCCTTGTAAATTCCAGTTTAGACCTACCATTTACAATCTTCAGGCCAAATGCATCCCTCTGATTATTCCATGGACTTAATTACACCAGGGACGATGCCTGCAGTAGATCAATGGCACTGGTGGGAATTTTAACTTCAAAGCTTGAAGTGAAACTTTGCAGAAATAGACACATTTTGACTGGTTCCAGTTTGAAACTGGGCATATAACCACTAAGCTGGATCACATAAGCCCCAATTCAGTGAGGTACCGTAAGCATGTGTCTAGGTTTAACCACATAAGTAGTTACAGTGAAGTGCCAGTACAGAGATAAGACAATCACACCAGGATATTTATAGTTAATTTACTAGTAAATGGTTTGGATGGCAACTGCTGTTCTCCTGAGACTTCAGGCTAAGAGGGACCATATCTCAAAATCATGTATCTGGAGATAAACCAGCACAAGGAATTTCAGCATCATCAAATCTGACACTGAACACTTGCCTTGGCATCAGACCTGCTTCTTGAACCCTCTCCTAAATGCAATCCATAAGCAGTTCTGAAACTTGCCTTCTGAACCTGTATCTAGTTACAGATAGGTATGAGTGAACCTCAAAAGGTTTGGAATTTGGATCTTGGAGGAGAAAGAAAAAGAGAAGTCCACATGTAAATCACTCACGAGGGTTTATATAATAGTGTCAAGTGCTCAGATGCATCAGAAATGGGCAATGGATGAATTAGAAAGATAAAGACAGGATAGGGTAGATAAATAGATTAGGGTTATAGAGAGAGATTTCTCAGAGTCTATTGGCTCTGCAAATTTAGGTGCATATCTCACAAGATGAGGCTTTTGGGGGGGTATATTAGTGCTTTGCTTTTCAGACCCTGCTGAATGTCAGATGTGTAGATGGGTGTAAAAATGGTATATGCAGACATGCAAACATTTCAGCAGCTGCTTTGTCTGAGTTCAGGTCTAGAAATGCCCCCAAAGGGGAGGGAAAGGCCCAGTAAGTTATTTTGTTTTTCCCAAATCAGTTTTGCCCTTCCCTGGTGACAATGCCTAGATTATTTTAGAATGCCTGGTACAGCATACAATGCACCCCAAATGGACTATGACAGTAAATTCCATCAGAGGCTTGGCAAGAACAACAGCATACAATAATCTGGGCAAGCGGTGAGGTAACTGATTCCTAGATCTATACATAATTAACGGGGTAGATGACAGATTTGGGTGGGTTTTTCTCTTCCTTAATGATCGCTGATTGGTGGGAATAATCAGACTTTAGCATTTCTAAATGGAGAGAGGATAAATAATAGTTTTAAGAATCAGGTTGGGGCACAGATATTTTTCAGATTTGCTCATTGCAAAATCAATACCCATCAGCTGTTTGAAATTAAAGGAAAGATTAGGTCCTGGTTTTATACATGCCTTATTGTATTCTGAGAGCTTTCTACTCAGCCAGATAAATCTTCTTTAAGAGGATTAGGAAACTTTCATTATCTTTATCTAACCTGAACTAACACTAACTCTGAAAAATTAATCTATAGACTGGACAAGACCCGATAGCTGTTGCAAAGAAGTAGGGATCTGGAGTTACTTTCTAATTGAAGTGGGCGGGTGGGTGGCTGGTGAAGGGGTGAAATCTGTTTAGTGCTGAGAAAAACAAGAGCCCCTCATGGGCAGAGCTGGTCTCATTATTCTTTGAAGATAATTGAACCAATGCATTTCAGCATTTATTTCTATGATTCAACTTGCTGTGAAAACTACCCTACACCCCCTTCTTTGACAGCTCTTTCCACTAGTGACCAAAGCTCTCTAACCAATAGGGTGTAAGTGTCACCCCCTCTTCTTAAAGCACAGGGACGTTTTCCTGACCTAGTCATGCAAGTAGGATTCCTTCTCCTTCCAGGGGATGCAAGGCACATGCCTTCTGAGTTTATAGTTCATGTTATCCAACAGATACTGGAAGCTTTCAGACTTGTCTGATTTGGATCAAATATTCCAACTCAATGGAACTCCTTCAAAAAGAGATACATGCTGCAGCCCACCTCCTTCTACCCAGCCTGTCTCAGATCTAGAAGCTCTGAGAGCCTTCTGATTGAAGAGACTCCGAGACTCCCACTTTTCAACCCAACAGCTTATGTTATGCCAAGGCATTTCTCTAATAGCATTATCCATTGAAGCTGTGTGCCAAAAGCCCTTTATGGCCTGTACTGACTTTGACATACTTACACAATCTGTCTTCTTTCCTGAAAAGTGATAGCCTTGTTCTCTTTGAATCTGTTCCTCTACGGTACCTGACAATTCTTTTATTTCAGCACTGCATTTCCCAGAGAAGAAGATAACTCTGCTGTCAAGGCCAGTAAGGTGCCACTCAGACATCACTTCCAATGCTAAGAATCCCTTATTCCTCTGGAACTGAGCCCCACTAAGCAGGCAGAAAAGCAAGAATTGACAATGCCTGGCTGGCTCTTCCAATGCCTAGGATACTATCAAAACAAACTTCAGCTTGCCATTCTCACCTTCTTCTATGGGAAATACTTGAGCTGTTACCATGGGGATCTTCAAAAGCAGTCCCCAGCTGAGCTCATTGATCACAACAATCCAGACCCTTTAAGCTGATGAGTCCATGTCTTTGCTGGTAGCATACCTGGCTAACAACCGAATTGTCCTGGGTGCAATTCCCAACTGGAAGAGGCAAGCACTAAGGGGCCAGAGCTAAACTTTCAATTCACAGAGTAACTAGTTGTTCTATATTCAATCCCAAAACAGCAGAGCACTTGCAATGGGATAATCATCAGAGGACATTGGGACACCTAGCAGAGTGTGGAACAGCAGCCAAAGGACAAGATTTTAATGCGCAGCTACTAAGCATCCAAGACAGAGAGCAGGAATTATCAGTCTCATTATCCCCTGCACATCGTCAGCAGCACCTAATAGAAGCTGTACTGATGGGAAGCCCTGGCGCCCTTCAGCTTAACAAGTTTCTTTCTCAGCGTGCAGCGCTGAGCCTTACCTTGCACGATCAGATGCACTCGTGAGGTCTTCGGGTGATTGTCTGTCTGCACGGAGCAGGTGTAGGGCCCCTCGTCGTACACGTCCACATTATGGATCTTGATGCTATACTGGGTGTTCGTGTTCGATAGGATGACCACGCGGTTGTCTATAGACCACTTGTCATTTCCAGCGTACAGGATGGTGCTACGGTTCAACCAGGCTACTCGCGTGACCCTCTCGTCCACAGTACACCTGCAAATGGAGGGAGACAGTGTCAGAAAACAGGCCAATGGCCAGCTGGGAATGTGCCCATACAGGTGCCCAATAGTGACACTGAAAAGAGGTCATTTTGTTCACTAGTGGGTTTGGGCAACTTAATATGAAAAAGTTCTGTACAGGATAACAGAGATGCAAACAATAGGGCAGCAAAACAATGAAATAGGGTTTTATTTAAACCACTCTAGCAAACGTATTCATTATTATTCTTATTCCATAGCCTCCACATAAAAAGCAGGTTCCTGACCCCCAAGAGGTTACAACCCATATTAATTGGACAAACAAGCACAGAAACTATTCCATGGGACTTTTCCGAAGGGACAATACCAGAGACATTCACAGAGTGCCCTTCAGTTCCAAATTCCAGCACAGGAATCTGGAGGGGATGTATCCCAGGGTATTTGACACATCCCACCTGTTCGGTCACATCCTAGCCTTATGCGGATAAATTTTGACTGTTCACTGCAGTACCACATGGTGCTCTGAAGCATTGGAGAAACTGTCCCCCCCAGAAAGGAACAGTGTCACCTTTCTGGGTGGAAGCCATTCTGTTTGTCCTCTGGACGCCCAGAGAGGCTCTCCATAGGTCCCCTCTCTCACAACCATCACAGCCCCACCCCTCCCCTTTCCCCTGGCTGGACACACAGGATTTTAGATGAAGCTGTGAAATTTGCTGACAGTTTGGCTTGTCAGTAAGGCCCTCCAGGCGGCCCCTGTGGGATATATTGTGCTGAGCCCCAGAGGGCTTGAACAGACTCAGCATAAAGGCAGGAACTGGACAGGAAAAGAGGCAGAGGAGAAAGAGGAAGAATGAGGGGGGCCTTTGGAGAAGCAGCTGTAAATCTCTCTCTCTCTCTCTCTCTCTCTCTCACACACAAACACACACACACACACAGAGCAATTATTTATTTGCTGCCTGGATCCAGCTCTCCCCTCTCCTGCCACTCGACACTGGAAAGTTTTAGAGCTACGTTTCTGAGCGGTTAGTTACCATCGGTGAGGAATGGCGCAAAGAAGGAATTAAAATGTTCCTGGAAGGCTGGAACATGTCTTTTTAATTCTATTTGATAGATGATCTTGATGTATTTTACTCCTGGGTCTGTCTAGCTTGGGAGCACCCATGGAAAAAGCATCACATGTTTGGCTATATCAGGAGCTAAGCATTTCTCCAGAGCATTCTCTTTCTTTCCAAAGCTTCAGCAAGCACGGAAGGCACGAACACCTGGTTGTGATAAAATGGACTAACTGGTGGGTTGTAATAGTAATATTTGGTCCTCCTACAGCACTGTCCTTTCAAAGATCTCCAAGGTCGTTTCATACATGAATGAATTAACTCTCATAATTCCCCTGACAGGCAGGCCAGTGATATCCCCATTTTACAGATGGGGAAATTGAGGCACAGAGCTGCAAAGTGGCTTGGTGATTATTGTTCTATGCATTGTGGCAGTGCCTATAGGACCCAGCTGAGATCAGGGCCCTATCGTGTTAGGTGTTGTAAAGACACTTTAGGAAATAGTCCCTGCCCCGAAGCATATAGGCCCAGATTTTTGAGAGATTTAGGAATTGCTCTGCTCAGCATTGCAAGTCTTGAGTGATTTAACTCTCCAAATGACTTAGGCCCAGATTCTCAAATCACTGAAATCAATGCAAGTTAGGCACCTAAATACCTTTATGGATCTGGGCTTTAGGCTCCTGAGTCTCTTTGACTTTCAAGAGACTTAGGATCCAATACCTCTTTTGGAAAATGGAACGTAGCCACCTCAGTCATGTAGGACTTGAAGGCTGAGTGCAATAACACCTCAACACCTTTTTAAAACCTGAGCCTTATGATCTAAATAGAAAAGAGGGACAAAGGGCAGAAAATGGGAGTATTCTCATCTCCATTTTCCAGATGGGGGACTGAGGCAAGTAGAGAGAAGTGACTTGCCCAAGGCCACACTGGGAGTTTGCGGCAATGGAGGGAATCGAAGCCAGATCTCCTGAGTCCCAGCCTAGTGCCTTTACCACACTGCCACCCTTACAGCTATAGACCCACCTAAGCTTATCAAGCTCAGCCAGCTGCAGATGGGACACAGACCCCCATCAGAGGCTCTCTCAGATACTAACCTGATCCTCCACTGTTCCTTGCCGAAAAGCTGTGTCTGTAGCCCATATTGACCCAAGCGGGCCCTTAATCCCTAGCAAACGAAGAGGTCCAAGGCTACTACTGTTTTCAAATGGGAGGGATGGGAGCGGGGTGTCCAGGTACCTATTTTTGTGTTTGAGGTGTGTGATTTGACATTGGTATGGAAGGGGAATTCTCAGATTATTAACGCCATTGAAATCACAGCAATCTGGGGCCACAAGGGCCCCCAAGAGGTTATCGGGTCTTTCCCTCTGTTCTAAGGCAGGATCATCAGGCCATGCTGGGTCACGCCATGCACAAACGCTGCTGCTGCTCCTGCTCAGCCCCCTCTTCAAGCTTATAAATTGGCAGTAGCACCTTCCAAGATGTTTCATCTCACTCACCTCTGCCGCCAGATGTGGCAGGAGGAGAGTGTTGGGCCTCTTGCATCAAAGCTGCAGAAAAGTTATATGCCTCCCACGCCATGTTCACCAAGTGTCAACTCTCTCACAGTTATGATTTGGGGTGTGCAGGTGGGACTGCATTAAGCATATTTCAGTGCCCCCCTGGGCACACAGTGCAGAGGAATTAGAGATATATTCCCCCTTAAACAAATAATTCTCTCCTTGTAGAGGCTGTGTGCTCCCACTAGCCACTTCAAGTGTGGACTCCTAGGAAGACAGATGGTCCGTTGAGCTTGGCATGTTATTACCTTTACCCCAGGAGGCTGCCATATTTCAAACAAGATGCCGTTACTGCAGCTACACAACCTTTGCCTCTCAAGAGCCGGAGGAGTGGCAAAGGGACAGATTCCACCACTCCAGAAGGAGACATTGCATCATTGAATCGGAGCCCAAGGACATGGTGGACCCACAGACCATGGGGAAGAGAGGTCATTCCACCCTGCATTTCCCCTATCGAAGTTCAGAATAAAAGTCTTTTCAGGGTATTAAACAACAGACAGATTGAGCCACTGGAATCATATGTCGTGTTCCCCTTATACCACTCTGCCAATGCACCTTAATCCTGACACGTGGCATCACCTGCAGGGCTAATCTTCAGTCCCCGTAGAATTCGACCAGTGAATCTCAATCCTCACCTGCTGTACCCACGTTGTGCTATTCCTGTCCCAACATTGCAAGGTGAGGTTTTGCAAGGTGGTGAGCTGATGCAAGTCTCCTGGAAGTCGGCATAGGTGGAGGGCGCTCAGTGCTTCCCAGGAGGTGCCCTGCAGCTTGCAGGATCAGCCCCAGAGTGCCACCACAAAACACTCCTCACTTCACAGCAGCCAGCCATGAAGAACTGCAAGTTCTGGGGAAGGCCATCCATGAAATGAAAGGTGGGCTTGAATCGAAAGCAACCCCCCTACCCCTGATGGGCAGCATCCCTCCCACTGCTATCCCAGTCCTTCTCCCACACCCCCAGAGCTCTGCCAGCACACCCCAGTTCTGACCTGCAACATACCCTGCTATTCTAATGTCAGGATTCAGAGTCCTCCCTTTATTCAAATGAACCATGGGAGAGCTAAGAGCAGCCTAGTTAAGTTGAGCCCTAGGGAATTCCAGTCTAGTGGACTATTACTCCTGTCTCAGTTCATTATAATGAATAATAAAGAGATAGTTACACACGTTTTCTGTAAATTATTCATTGCGTGAACTGAAAAAATCAGGGCAGTAATATGTAAAACAGACAACTTGCATGTCTGTACTCATATAAATATCTAGTATAAAGCCCCTCAAGGTACTATCTGGTCCCCTCATTAGGGAAGAAGTACAAGGACTAGGGTTTGAAGTGACAGTGAAGAGTCGTTTACTCCAGTTTTGTGCAAGTTAAAACTCCATTGCTCAAATGCTTCTCTCGCTTACTGGTTGCAGTCCCTGACTGCAGGTGAACCTGTGTAGTGTGGAGCACAACATGCCTCCATATAACTGCATCCACTTGTCTAGTATTTGTGAGTTTCTGGTCTGGCTCCTGATCTCATTTGCACCGGTGGAAGTCAGGATTGGCTCTGTTGATGCCAGTGGAGTTACTCAGTTAAAAGACAGAGTCAACAAGATCAGAACCAGGCCCGCTGAGTCTCTAGCTAGGGATGCATGAATCTCAGCCAGCCCTCCTTCAGCCGCCTGATGAGTTTGGAATGCATCCAAAGAACTCAAAGCAAAAAGCAGATGAAATTGCTGCACTGCATCAAAACTATACACCTGCCAATGTCTGTGACTCACTGAACCTGGGCTGAGTTTTAAGTTTGCAATGAAAGCGGGAGAACTGCACAGGTCTGGGTGTGTTGGGTATGTTTTGCGCACATTTGCTCTCTGAAGTGCTTTCTCAGGCAAAAACTCCCATGGGACGTGACTTTACAAAGAGATGACCCTCACAAGGTGCCAAAACTTGGGCTCAGGCTGGTGTCTGATGGGAGAAAGCAGCACACCTATTGACTATGGTTAATATGAACCAGTACGTCACCAGAAATAACAAATTCTTCTTGACTCATCAGCCCTGGAGATGCTCCAACATAACTGAGACCAAGAAACTCTGTCACTTTGCACATGGGCTGGCTACTTGTATGCCGAGTTTTGTATTTTCAAAGGGTCCACTTACAGAACCTGCCCACACTGGAAATCGGAGTCTAACTACAAATGGCCATAGGCACCAAAATTCCAGTAGCGCCCTGCATAATTCTTTGACATGTTCCAAGGCCAATATCCATTAGCTCCTAAGCCGCAGGCATCCCCTCATCTGTGGAGTGGCCCTTTGTCCCTATTTCCAATTGCAAAGGATTATGATAATGTCTCCCGTAAAGCAAACAGGTAAAGAGACTTCTCAAAATTGTTTAGATAAAGCAGATAAGCTCTGACAAAGCCGGATAATAAACCGGGCCAGGAGGTTTTCCCTTGAAGGGATCTAATTAAGAACAAAGACAAACCTGCAATAACATTCTCCTGAAGGCTCTGTATCCATCTCCCAAGGAATCACTGTGTAGCAAATCCAGAAGGAGGCGGGGCAGGTGAGGAGAGAGTGTCTGATGATACAGGAAATAACCCTTCTCAGATGTTGTGTTTTGGCTGGGTAATATTCGTCAATGCCAAATACAGAGGGTAAAATAACATCTTTACTCTTACTCGGGATTCCCCTGCATCCCAGGATCTCATTAGCCCTTTTTGGCTACAGTATTGCATTAGGAGATCATGTTCCCCTTATTATCCCCCCACAACCCCCCAAATCTTCTTCACAGGATTCAGTCCCCCTTCCTGTAGGTATGGGCATCCTTCCCACTAAAAACAGCAAAAGCGAAGGGTGCTCAGCACTGAGTGCCCTGCAGGTTCAGCCCCACAATGCCACCACACAGACTTCCTTCCTTCACGGCAGCACCCCTGAAGAACTGCAGATCCTGCGGAAGCCCTTCCTTGAATCTAAACAGGGGCTTGAATCAAAACCTGAGCTAAACATTCCCACATTTAGAGAGCAGGGCTGAGATGTGAACCAGACCTGGCTCCTAATTTTACAAGTGGCCTATATTTTTATAATCACCTGATCTGGAGGTTGTTTGAAACCTGGATCCAAATTTTGGGAGGCCTTAGCCTCTCTTGGCTTGGGAGCACAGGGAAGGGTTCAGAACTGGGGTCACCAAACATTGCAGCTAGACCCTAAACATTTACCAGTCTCCCCCATCATTAATTTTGCATTTGGGGTTAGGAGGAGTGAAGTTGTATCAACTTGCAAACACCTATTTCTACTGGGCAAGCCAACTGTGTAACTTTTGCGCGTAGCAGAAAGCCATCAGACGGTGGCTCTTCCAAAAAACTTGTAGGAACCCCCCCACCCCCAAAACCAGCCTTTCTTGTCTGGTGCGTTCTTTGTTTAGATTGGGGTGGGCAAACTTTTTGGCCAGAGGGCCACATCTGGTTATGGAAATTGTATAGCAGGCCATGAATGCTCACAAAATTGGAGGTTGGGGTGTGGGAGTGTGGGAGGGGTGTGGGAGGGGGTGTGGGCTCTGGGGTGGGCCCAGAAATGAGGAGTTCAGGGTGCAGAAGGGGGCTCTGGGCTGAGGCAGGGGCTTAGGGTATGTGGGGGGGTGGGCTCTAGGGTGGGGCTGGGGATGAGGGGTTGGGGGTGCAGGAGGATGCTCTGGGCTGGGACCGAGGGGTTCGGAGGGTGGGAAAGTGATCAGGGCTGGGACAGGGGGTTGGGGCTCAGGAAGGGGGAAGGCTCCAGGTAGCGCTTACCTCAAGCAGCTCCCAGAAGCAGCAGCATGTCCCCCTCTTTGGCTCCTATGCGGAGGCATGGCCAGGCTGCTCTGCACGTTGCCCTGTCTGCAGGCGCTGCTCCTGCAGCTCCCATTGGCTGCGGTTCCTGGCCAACAGGAGTTGCGGAGCCTGTGCTTGGCTGTGGGCAGCGTGTGGAGCCCCCTGGCTGCTCCTACGTGTAGGAGCTAGAGGGGGGACATGCCGCTGCTTCTGGGAGTCAGGCAGAGACATAGCATGTGCAGAGCGGGGCCAACCCCCGACTCTGCTCCCCGGCTGGAGTGCCGGAGCGGGGCAAGCCCCAGAACCTGCTTCCCGTCGGGAGCTTGAGGGCCAGATTAAAACATCTGAAGGGCCGGATGTGGCACCTGGGCCATAGTTTGCCCATCCCTGGTTTCGAAGATGCGTTGCATCCCACTACACTGCTCCTGTGTGTATCACATGCATACAATTTCCTCTGTGTCTGTCAGGATTATATTCTCTGCTCTTTGGGGTAGGGACTTTGGTCTCACATGGCAGCAAACACACTGAAAAAGAAGGTCACCAGCAGCACAACTGGTTCACCGACAACAACAAGTGGCCATCAGGGCTAGTTCCTCATTCTTTCCCCAGCAACGGAGGCCACAAAAAGAAGCCATGCAGCGCTGGGGCTCTAACGCTGTCTGTGCTGATACTGACAAATCCATGCTCTCCAAGAAGAGGCCTCTTTTTTTTTCTCCCCTGCCCCCCATCATGGCTCAGAAAGCACAAGAGCTTCCTTAGGGGTCATGCAGCTTTGCAAGAGACAATGGAGACAAATTTGAATGCCGCAGCGGAGTGAGAAGATGCATGAAAGAGGGACTTTGGGACAACGAGATTCTGCTGCTTGCACTTTAATTGTAACTATTCTTCCTCCTTTACATGCTAATTTTGAAGTTTTCCAGGGAATTATTTTACTTAGTGTCAACAATACAGATAGTGCTGCTAAGTCCTTTGCATTCTCCTAGAGTGGGTGGTCAGCCCCTATCTCTGGAGGCCTATTAACAGAGTTCCCTGCTTGTATCACACTGGCAGGCCTACACCTGGGCTCATTAATGATATTGACATGCTGTTACCATGTAGGGAAGATTAAAGAACAGAAGCCACCTTCATCTCCTGTGGTTGCTATTTCACCCCTAGACTCCTATCAGTGTCACATTAAGCAGGTAGCAGGCAGGCCTGCTGCAGAGAATGGCTCCTGCTTCACCTTTGCATTGCTTTTGGAGGAGCGAGGTTTCATTTGCAGCAGGGCCAGCTGCACTGCTAGAGGAATACGAGGCTTTGCTGCCAGTCAGAGTGCCACTGTTCCTCTAATGCTGAGGTTTAGGGGGATTGGTGACAGATAAAGAAGTCGTGGAGGGAGGGGAAACAGATGTTAAACATATATATTCCTGGAAGGAACAAAAGTCTCAAGGAGGGGAGGTTTAAGACCGCTGACAATTTGATCAAGCCTCCTGAAAAGTTCAGATACTTAGTTCAAAGCCATGAAAACATCTCAACAGACAGGCAGAGTGGTCGTGGGGCCAAGGCACTGCTTCTGCCACACACATCCTATGTGACGTTAGGAAAGTCACTCGATCCGTCTGTGCCTCAGATTCTCATCTGCACTTTGGGAAGAACAATATGCCTTGTTAGATCACCATCTCTTTGGGGCAGGGGCCATCCCTCCCAGCATGTGTGTATGTGCTTAGCAAAATGGAGTCCCCATCTCATTTGGGTCTCTACACATTGTCATTATACCAATAATATATGAGAGTAAGTAACTTAGTCCAAAGATTCTTTAGCTTCCCAATTCATTGCTCCAGCTACTTGACAACATTGGCTCCACACTTCAGCTGTGAAAGTTTCCAGCCATAACTACCTGTAAAAGGAGGCAGAACAAAAGTGCGAGCACCATGCTCTTTGAGAAGGGAACGTTAATTACATTTTCAGGGGACTCATAATTTAATATTTTCTCTTCTTCTGGTAGTCACTCTGGCTACAGAGTTAACATGCTCTGAATGCCTTTTATTCGAGGCATCTGGAGAAAAGGAAGAAGAGATTTATTTGTAATCACTGGAAATAAACACAGTTCCTTAGAAGTAAACACAAAGGAACAAAAACCTGGCTGCTGTCCCACCTCGTTAAAAATGTAAATTAGAAACAGGCCATCAAAATGGGAGGTTCCACTAATCCCCTCTCAGCAATGCAAATCATCAAATTAGCCTCCAGTACAATGGCATCTGCAGCATGTAACATTCAGTTTAATACAATGTATCCCAGAGGGCAGGGCAGTGTCTGTCATTTGTTTCCATCATTGTCACTGATGATATTTATTTTTGGTGTCGAAGGCAGAAGGTGCTTTGTGTTAATTCCCAATTCCTGCTGTTGGCATCATCTCTTCTCTCTGAGCCATAGGTCTATCCGCTCCATGGCACTGATATACCCACGTTTTTCTTTCCACATCTTCTAGTCGTCTTGCTGTTTGATAATCTGAAACGTGTTATACATGTGCATGCTGCTTCTTCATGGACAGGTGACCACGTGCCCTCACTCAGGATAAGCGAAACATGAATGAGCCATGTTTGGATCGAGATCCAATGCCCTCAGAATCTGGGGATGTTTTGCTTGAGGAGCTGCGTTTCTGCTCATTTCCGAGATAAGGGTTCCTGCAAAGTTTGGATCCAAGTCCAGATTGCTACAAAGCTCCAGGGTTCTTGAGTCCAGGGGTTGGATTCAGGTCCATCTTGCTGTTAAAAGGTTCACACAGCCCTCCGCTCACTAAAGCTGCTAAATTTTGCACAGTTCTCATCCAAATCACACTTCAACTCCCCTGTTCGAGCCCTTTGTGAAGAGGACATTCTAAACCAGCCGATTTAAATAAATAAGTAGGGTCACACTCAGCAAGTGGCTGGAGCACAAATCTCACCATCTCTGGTTACCCAGAAGAGCCCTTTATGTAATTTAGATACAACCTCTCTTTCTTACCTTTGACTTTCCTTCCTATATTCAGGCTTGAACAGATGTAGGCAGACTAAGGTTCAATGGGACTAGGTACCGACTATGGGCAGCTTACAGCAGGCTGTGTGATGCTACTGTTCACGGGGACAGAGCGGTCTTGCGGTCAGTGTATACTGACCCTGTTTGAACTAGGAAGGCACAAGGGGAGAGAAAATCAAGTTTACGCTGGCCTCATAGCCGCTAAATTACTGTATCTGTTCCCTAAAGCTTTTCACTGGATTTTCTGAATTAATGCTCCAAATTGAGCAAACCGGAAACCACGGTTTGATCCTTTAAACCAAATTACTTTATTATTTTTTCAAAAAGCTTTTTATTTTAAGCTCAGATTCAGACTACAGGGGAAAATAAGAACAAAACCCTTGATCAAGTCCTTTCAGTTAGAAAGGGGAATTTGACTGGGCTATGTGGTTGAGTATTCTAACTTAAAATAAGCTCCCCCTTGATTAGGAGCCTGAGCCTCTGGTTTACAGAGACAAACATCCGTATTTTGATGACTAAGGACCTGATCCAACCCCCATTACAGTCTTAGGAAAACTCCAGCTGACTTCAATGGGCTTTGGATCAAGTCCTAACAGATTCATTTGCTGCAGGGTAACTTCACTGCCTTGCTCTGAAGAAAGGCTCCAGCACACTGGGGTCAGCTTGTGACCCGAAGCAACAAACCATCAGATCCTCATCTTGAATATACTGTAAATCCCTGGCTTATCATGAGTTGTACATACATCCCTTCACCCTAAGTGGTAGCATGCACATAGATTTACACTGGACTAAGAGTATATTTAAGTAAAAAGAGAAACCTACCTATCTACTTATATACATCTACCTGTTTATCTCTCTGCATCTACCTACCTATATACAATACATTTACCTATTTATAGCTATGTATTACCTATGGCACTGATAAAACAGCTATCTCCATAGATTCCAGGCACCAGTTGCAAGGGGACTGTAAAGTGTCATGAATTAGTGAACTTGACCACGTGATAGATCTTTGGTGCTATATTACAGCAAAGGGCCGTGTAACCACAATCCCTTTCTAATATTACTACCCAAAACTAAGCCTCCTCTACACACCAAACAGTCTGTCAGCTGAACCTCAGGAGCTCTGCTGGGAGTGCATGTGTTTTGATTTGAATGTAAGAGTCTGATGTTCCATGGGATGTGCTGGCCATTTGGGGGGATGCTGTTAGGAGCCACATGACAAGGGCTGTTGAGCTACTGAAGTACAAACCTTGAAGACACTGAAGACATGCCCACACTGCAATCTAAGGTGTTCTGGCAGCTTAGGTAGACCTACCCTTGCAAGCTGTACCCACACTAGCATGTCTAACATTGGCAGTGCAGACATGGCCATGAAGACTGCAGCACAGGGTAGCTGTGTATGTGAGTACATACCCAGGGTCCCTGACATGCTTGTACATCCCATGCTGAAGCCTGTGTCACTGCTTTTTTTAAGTTGTGCTGTCGCCAGTACAGCTACCCAAGCTGCAATCAGACCTTGGGTTACAGTGTAGACACCCGTGCTGGGCAGGTTTTCAAAAGCACAGAGGACCGTTAGGCATGCAACTCTCCTAGTCAATCAATGGGAGTTAGGCACCTATATTCTTCTGTTTGGCGGGGTCTCTTGACCCTCTGACACATGAACCTGCTGCATGTTTCAAGAAGCCAAGTGCTCTGCAGTCTGGAATGTGTGTCTCCAGCTCAACCTTGCTCCCCCTCCACCCAACCCATTCTGACCCCCATCCCACCAGGCTAGTCTATTCTGAGCATCACGCTGATCAAAATAATGATGGGGGTGTTTTGCCCATTTACAGCTCTGTCCACTTGAAGATCTCACAGTGCTTCACAAATGTGCATTGACGATGTCTGGTAGCACAAGTGGTCCTCTCTCCTTGGAAGAGAAACTCTCTGCAGCTAAATTACTTTCTTCCATCTAAGGATCACTTAACCCTACCCCATAGAATGGAATCCGAAAGCTCTTCAGAGTGTGAAATGGAATCACTTGGCCCACAAGTCCTGAACTCACTGTCTGCTCCATTGCTCCTTCTTAAAACAAGGTCTCAGGTAGAGTAGGCTTTGCACGCAGTGACTCTCGTTTTGAGCTGTGCTCAAGTCCTCTACTGGGTCATTTGACCGAAAGGTAGAGGCTGCCTAAGAGATGTCTGAGACTAGTCAGCTGAGACCTAGCAAGCAGGCAAAGAACTGTGTCTTTTTTTTTCCATCTTGAATGCACGCTGGGCTTTCACAATGTGGTTGCACAGACAGCTTTGCAGATTCGCTCAGACCAGATGACAAAGGGATGGAGCTGAAGCAACTGAAAAGAATAGTTTCTGTTGGGACTCTCTCTTTGATGGCTGCCCAGCCTTCCAGAAACCCAAGCAGGTGTCAGGTTACATCCAAAAGTGTGTCCTCCATTGGGAAGGGTCCTCCAGAGAAGAAGCCACCAGAGCCAAAGAATGGGGTGAAAGTGGAGAAGGAAGCCCTCTGAGGTGCACTGGCATCTCCAAAACCTCAATCTGTTTTCCAGCACTGACTTTTGGGGTGCATGCACATGAATGCCCCCCAAACTACCCCCCCCCACACACACACACCTTGCTCCTCTCTAGCCCCGAACCCATCTCTGCAGTTTAATGCATTTTTAAAGTAGCAGTACAGGTCCAGTGGAGAGGAAAAACTGGCACCCTCAGCCTAAGTCCTATGTAAGTGAGGCGGACAGAGAGCTAGTGTTGGTTTAATGGAAATTGTCATTAGGAATTATGAGACAGCAGCAGAAGAAACAGGGTAGGAGACCTTTGATAGAGCAAATCAATGGGAATGTTTATAGCACAGACAGCACTTGGATGCTAACATCAGAGTAAGCTGATGCTTGCGTCCGTCCCTGATCTTCTTCATGATAATGAAAACTAGTACACAAAATGTATCAAATAGGGATCAGCAGACCAGTGTGGAAAAACTCAGAAGTAGCCTCTGTGTCCTCTCCTAAAACTAGACCCAAACCCAAACCTTTCATAAATCTTAGAGGAGTACTGAAATACCACAAAAAAGTGGCACCTATGACCTGACTAGAACTAGTTAACACGGGAACCCGTTTTGCAGGTTAGCTAGGTATTTATAGCATTCTCATCATCGTAGTATCCCACAGAAGATTAGTGACCTTAACCTCACACTGCCACTCTGCAGTAGGAAAGAATTCTTAGCCCGGTTTTACAGATGGAAACTTAAGACAGAGAGAGAGACTAATGCGCTGATTTTCAAAAGCTCTCAGCTCCTATTGACACACTGAAAAGGAGTGTTCAGATTTCCAAGTGTACAACACTCAGCAGCTCCCAATGGTGTTGGACTGCGATGCTGGGTATTTCTGAAAATTGGGCCACTCTACACTGCAATATAAGCCTGTATTTGATCGCGGGCTCATGGCTAACCCGCCTTGCGTCTACACTGCAACTGAACTAACCTAGGGCTCAGGTCCAGGGTGCCAGGACCCTGCAGAGCTGGAAAGTTTGAACTTGGGTCAACCCAGGACCCAAGGTCCAAGCCCTATTGCTTTGCAGCCACAGCCCTGCTCGAATCAGGTCCTGGGAGTCATCCGGAAGTATCCCACAGTTCCATGGGACAGCTTCCTTAGTCCTCTGTATCCCAACAATCTACAGTCCACTCTACTTAATAGGGAAGTGCCCCCCTCTCCAACTTCAGCAAACAGCAGCAGGTCAGGTCAGCATCAACGCATTATCTTCTGATCACCGATCTGGAAGCACAGTCTCAGAGAGCCTCCTGGGTTTGAATGAAGAGCCAACCAATCAAGCCTTTTGCAAAGCAAGCTGCTTCCCGGTAACATGCAGGGTGGTCAGTAAAGTTTTCTCACAGTGCACCATGGTCCTAGGGCTACAGCGGCCATATTTTGGAGGTGCGAGGGAATCTGGGATATGGTTCTTTAAGGCAGGTTGCGCACTGCAGTGCGGATGCCAGAGACCTAGGTTCAAGCACGGGTCAGAAAATTCTTAACATAGGGTTAAAATACAATGTAGAAGCTCAAGCTCAGGTTTCTCTTACATGGGTCAGCTGACTCAAGTCCCACTAATCCTGGGCTTACATTGCAGTGTAGACATATCCTATGATGCCTCAAGGGGAGCTAAAGCCCGACTTGTAAAGACATTTACGAGTTGCTCAGTTTAAGCATTGGAAGGCATCAGTGACTTAGGAGCCTGTCTCATTTCCAAAAGTGAGTTAGGCAGTAGGAGCCTAAGTCCCATTGGCTTTCAATGAGACTTGTACTAACTGCCCAAGTCACTTTTTGAAAAAAAGACAGGCTCCTAAATTGCTCAGGTCTTGCAACATGGAGCGGAACACCATCTACATACCTTTACAAATCTGGGCCTTAGATGTTTGGAACATTTGGTTAAGGGTCAGATTTTTAGGTGCTAAACTGCACATAGGTGCCTAGTTGCACCTAACTCCCATCGAATTAGGTTCCTAGGCACTTTTGAGAATTGCAGTAGGAACCTATCTGCATCTTTTGATGCCTCAATCCCTTTAAAAACCTGGCCTTAAGTGACTTGCCCAAAATCACTCAGGAAGCAGACAGAGTTAGGAACTGAGCCCAGTCTTCCTGAATCCCCATCTACTGCTCTAACCACCAGACTATCCTTCAACCCTCAAGGGAGTTGTGTAGTTTGAGTAATTAGCACATCAACATTGTGGCTCTTCTCCAAACCAGTAAATCTTCTGGCATCCACCCCCATTAGCATCAAAGCACCTTGCAGTATCATGGGAAATATACGCTGGATTGTAATGTCCCCAGCAAGTCCCAAATAGCTGTTCTTCTGGGGTTATTTTGTAGCAGGAGATGTGGGCAGGATAGATGGCTCGCGGCATAACGGCCCACTCAGCATTTTTGTCCTAGAGCCTAACAATTTGTATTTTATAAGGAACTGGTGATTCAGAGCATGAAATAAAACAGGCATCTTCTGGTCAAGGAATCTGAATTCTCCTCTCAACCACCACACAACTTGCACAGCCAGACTAGGGTTCTGCTCCATAGCACAGACCAAGGAGAGAGAGAGAGGGATACCCGCTGACAATATTGACAGATTCAAGGGTGCTGATTAAGGGACATGATCCAGCAAAATACCCTCCTCATTGCAACCCGGCTTTTGCAGAATCATGTGCTTGCAGAACACGCGCGTCAATCAGCTGGCTGTGTAAGAATTCAATCAGTGCTAATCTAACACAATACAGCACCTGCTCTCCAGCTGATTTCTAGTGTTCTTCAATCAAATGAAAGAGAAGAAAAGCAGAGTTTGTTGCTAGCAGTGTTAGCAGACCTGAAAATGTAAGAACCTGGAGCTCTCTAGATTTTTTTTTCTCCCACCTTTGGGGGGCAGAGAGAGAGAGAAAATTTCTCTGCAGTTTCAGCTAGCTCTGTAATTAAGTAACAGTAATTAACATGTGTGAATACCAGGCTCTGGCTACTATGATTCAGTCTTTCTGACAGATTGGTCACAATCTCCATCTAAACCAAGAAACCGGGCCAAATTCACTCTGTGTTAAAGCAGGCACAGCTTCACTGACTTTAGTGGAGTCTCCCAGCATACAGCAGTGGCAAACATGGAAATGAGTTTGCCAATATCCTTAGAACATGGGCCAGGAGACTCCCAGTGCAGGTATGAGATAAAAGGGACAGCTGGCTATTTGAGCAGAGGGATCTTACATCTGCCATTGATGCCTAAGAACTGGAGGAAGAATTGGACCAGCTATATCTCAAGTACATGCTTCAAGCTGCTGCAGTGCTGAATCAATCAGACAGTGAAATTGCTGGTGGAATTCTGGCTGGAATCCATGAAAGGATCCAGACTAGTATTTGTTCTTTTTGCGAATACAGACTAACACGGCTGCTACTCTGAAACCAGAAAAAAGAAAATACTTTTAAAGTTCAGAGCACCCACAATTAGAGATGTTTCATCACTTGGACCTCGCTGTCCATGAATCTCATATACTGGACTGGATATTAGCTGGCATAAAATGGGATAGCACCACAGAAGTGTTAAATAATAGCTCAATCCAATGATCGCTTGTCAATCAAACTACGTCAGTTTGTATCAGCTGAGGAGCCGGCAGCTGTATGAAGCCTCGCAATGACAAAAGGGGAGGGACGGGGATCATTGTTTGAAAAGGCGTAACCACCAAGGAAGGGGGAGGAAGAAATGTGTAATCTGGTAGGAAGTGGGTAGGACAAGGAGTTAAGTGGGATGAAGTTAAGCAAAGGAAGACTTAGGTGGGGTATTTGGATGAGATCTATGGCACGGTTTCACAAGAGAAGCAATAGAATGCTTGAATCATTTAAAATTAGACTGGTCAAAGCCCTGGAGAATGTGTCGTTTATGTCAAGTGATCTTAAAAACCCTCTCCTGTCATTATTTCCATAGATAAGCCAAGGAAGTGGTATACATTCTGGATTGGGCAGATGCTGGAGTCCAGGGCTTGCACTGGAGATGAAGTCCAACTTTGGACATTGGGTTTGCTTTCAGCATCACCATAATCTTGTGAGCTATTCTTTTGTGATTTGGGCTTGAAATGGTGGAAGTTGCACCATGCTCGGCAGTTGTGATGATCATCCTGGGTCAAAATTTTGCAACAAGGGCCGTTCTTGTGATATTTTTGGAGAACTGTCAAATATGCTCCTCTGGATTCAGCCCAGAACTAAAACCGTAGGATCTGGTTCATAAGTCACCTCTCATGCAGCATATACACTCTGCTAAACACCATAGTACCTGGGCACTTTCACCATGATATCTGAGTGCTCTGGGATCCAAGGATTCAAATCCTGTTCCTCTGAGCTTAAAGACTGATAAGGTTTTGATTTGAGGTTCCACTTCTGACTCACCTGTAATCATTCCCAAAATATATTTGTCGTGAGACATCGGCTCCTATCTCTGTGACTCTTAAGGGTAATGGAGAAGTTTCAGTCTTTGGAAGATAAGTCTCAGGTTCTTGGCTGCCTGCCCAGAAGGATTATTTTACATCAGGTTGAGTTCTGTAGTAATTATCTTCAAAACAGCTGGACTGGTGGATAAACTCTCTGTATCTTCATACACAATAAGAGAGCAAATATGGAGAATTAAACTGCAATTTCAGGCTGGCCTAACAGATGGGCAGAAAAAGCATCTTGCCCGACATGTAGCAAGCTGACATTCAAGACTCCCCTAACTTTAGATCTGGGGGAGAATATTTTCATTTCTAGTCAGTTCAAAACTTCCCAATGGAAAACCAAGTTGTTCAACTTAAAAAAAATTTGGGACCAAGTGTTTTCATTTTAAATTTCTCCCGGGAGGAAATCTCAGTTTGACAAGCACCTACAAAATCGCTATGAGGCAACGGCTGTTCACCAGTTCGTTCTGGCAGTTTTGGCATAGCCTAGAGGTTTTGATAAGAGTCCCAGCTTTTCATGTGTCAGTCTAGCTAAACCCAGTCTGTTGTGCTCCACCTACAGCTAGTCAAATGTACTGGAGGAAAGGGCAGCACTGAAGAATGGACTAGAGGAAAATCCCTTTCAGAGCCCAGTTTGACCTACCTATCAATCCTGATTCTCATTTACACTCAAGCCATTTTATACTCCAGCATAAATTGGCCATACAGTGGTTTTAAATATAGATTACACACAGCCAGAGAGGTGTAAAGTGGCCTTAATATGTATGAGCATTAGTCCCATCCCATTCAAAATCAATCCCATCCCCTTCAAAACCTTTGTCTTGCTTCTCCACTATCTTGCGCTTCCCTCTAGTCCTTTCCATTTTTTGCAAAGTGGGCACAAATCTGGACTCTCCACTTATTCACACCATTGGTAGCATTTTACTTCCACTACCCTGAGGTGGAAATGACAACACAGGGAGCAAGACAATGGGGATTCATACTGCTTATGGTTGGGAAGAGCAAGCAAAACCTCAACTTCAGCTCCCTGGAGGGTGGGGGGAAAAACTGCAAACATGCTGTGATAATTAGAGGAATCTGTCTGTGCAATCTGTGAATTCTCTGGGAGATTATGCACTCTCTTTATATACCTTTACCAAGCTGCAAATTCCATTTGCAGCCTTTTGCCTTCTTTATTATCTGTTTGGCTTCATGCTGGACTGGAATTCTAAGGGAGAGTGATTCAGGACTGACGAGACTTGGTCATTAACTCGCTATGCTCCTCTATTCAAATGAAAACATCTTAGACAAGAAGATAGCTCTTACCTAGAAGAATTGATTAGTCAGAGGAGAGGTCACCTGGTAACAAAGTCACCTGGGAGGTGTCTCTGGTCAGCTGAGGAGGATAATCAGGAGATTACCTGTCAACAGAGGGACTGTAAGGTTATAAAAGGGCAGAGGCTGCTCCATTTAGTCTCTTTGGCCATTTCCTCCATCTTAAAATGAGGGAAGCTGCTGCAGAAGTCAGATGAGGCAGGAGGAGGAAGGGACCCTGTCTACCTACCGAAACACAGATGGTTCCCCATAACTCTCAAGGGAAGGGTGAGCTAGACAGGGAGATGCAGGCAGGGTTGTGTAGAACTGTGTATTTCTCTTGTGATTAAGTAAAAAGCAATAATGTGTTAGATGTCTGTCTGACATGCTACCCCCACCACATGCCCTCAGAGAGTTAAACTGTAACCCAGAGGGATCAGACCTTTGGAGGGATTCTGGGAGAGGAGGGGTTTAAGAGGTACGGGGATCTGAGGAGTCAGCATTAGTTTCAGGCTCTAAGGAATGCCTGGGCTCTCTTTGGATTCTGGATGTTTAAAACTTCCAGGGATCCAGAGGCTGGATTCCCTGCATAACAATCTGATGGGCCATCGGTAGGGGAGGCCGTCCTGATCTGTGTCACACACACACAAATGAAAAGAAAAAATGATAAACAAAAGAATCTTGACTTCCTTTAGCAAGGCACAGCAAACAGAATTAGTATGCGTATGTCCTGTAGGCAGGAGTAATAATGTAGAGAAAGAGGGAAACTCTCTCAGAGGATGATGAAATCATATTTCATGGGAGGTGTTATGAACCATTCCTGCCAAATGAGAAATGTGTAAATTACCTGGGTAAGCAATCAGCTCCAGATTATAATTGCCAATTTGCAAAAAATTCACCAACAATTAAGCAAAATAAAATAATCCACCTGAGGAAATGTAATGCCTGACATTCCAGCACCTCTTTAAACATGTCTCAATTCAACCCGATATTTTATTTCTCATTCTGAAATTAAAGTGGGATTTTTCATTCAACAGACTGGAAGGGATCGGCCATCTCAGCAGAATAGCAAAACAACTTTGCTAATGTCTAGTTTCCCTGGAATTCTCTAGGATATAAAATTTCTTTCCTCCTAGACTCTTTGGTATGTTACGATACAAAGGGGGAAATAACGGAGGGTTTCTTAAAAAAGAAAAACATGTCTAATGAATATGATGCTAATATGGGCACAGGATTTAAACAAATAAAACGGCCAACCTGGAGAGCTGTGCTTCTGGTAAGTCTCATCTGCACTGGAGAAGCAGTGCCCAGACTGGACCTGGCTATGTGGGTCCCAGTCAAGGGGCATTTTTTTTCTGGACAGACTTTATACCTCTAGCTACATTGGAGGTGTAGAGTTGGAATGCTTGTGGCATGTGTCCAGAATGAACACCCTGTCCGAATGTGTTCCTGGGATGTCTGCTCTGGAGGTGGACCTGTATCTCTGGCCATAGGGAGGACTGTGTTCTTTGAAGGTCTATGCTTGAGACTCAATTTTTCTGGCTGGACATGATCTCTCCAGTTGCTATAGAAGGACTGTGCTCCTTGGGTGAATGCAGTGAGTAAGGGTGTTTCCTGGGTACAGCCAGGACCTTCAGTTACCCTGCAGGGGTGCATTGACTAGATACACCTGTTGCAATTGCACCAGCTGCCCTAGACAAACACAGTTGTTGGTAATTCCAGCTGCAGAGCTTCAGCTAAGCAGTATGTGTACTGATTGTAAAGAGAGGTATGTACTAACCAACAGCATCTGATGAAGTGAGCTGTAGCTCACGAAAGCTTATGCTCAAATAAATTTGTTAGTCTCTAAGGTGCCACAAGCACTCCCTTTCTTTTTAGCATCTTCACTGACAACTCCCTTTTAAGCAACTTATTGCTCCTGCACACAATTTTCTCTCCTGGAGCCAAAAGTGGCTCCCCGGGGAAAAGGAAACAGCAAGTGCAACAAAAAACAAAAACAAAACAACAACAACAAGCCCCCCAAAGCCTTAAGAAGTAAAACATCTTCATCTGCTAGGAGAGAATCAGAAATATTGATCAATTTCCCATTCTTTCCCTCCTACTGCCAACACCAGAAAATTGCTGAAGTTTCTCTCATGTTAAACAGACAACCTGTCTCTGAGCCTTCCCTGAGGAGTGATTCATTTGGCTTCTGAATGAAATGTGTGGATTCAGGGCTCAAGATACAGGCAAACTGGCAGTGTGTCCATGCCACTGAATGAGTTCATCTAATTAGGGAGTTTATTTGTTTGAGTTGTACACGAATATACCAAATTACATTATCAGATCATAGTCCTGTGTCTGATTTATTCCTTCTTTGTTCTTCAAGTCTTCGTACATCTAAGCAATTAACCTCTCAAAGAACTGGAGAACACATAATTATCCTCATTTATCTAAACGTCACCAAGATGGCTGCCTTTCAATTAACCTTCTGGAAATGGTGGAAAGTTGGAGTGATATAGTGACCATTTTGAACCTCACAGTATGGTTTAAAAAATGTAATTGAATTGAAATATTCAGATGGTAAAACATAGTCAGATAATTGTTACCACAGGTAAAAGGATCAAGAGCGGGTTTCAGGTAGAAAGGGAAGCTAACTGAGCTATGGTAATATTAGAATAATACCTTGCACTTCTGTCTAAGGATGTCAAAGTGTCTTACACATATTAATGAACTGAGCTTTTCAAGGTCCCTGCTGTGATACACATCCATAGTAGTTCCCTGTTTTTTACAGAGGATCAAACCAAGGCAGAGAGGCTCAAGTGTAGCTTGACTCTGAAAAGCGACTGTGAGAAAAAACAGCACTGATCTATTCCGTGTTTTTTTTGAGTCTCAACCATTTTCAGGTCCAATTCGCATACTTGATAAGAAAATAGCAGAAACAGAAAGGGTTCAGAGACAGGGAATGAAAATGAGGAGAGGGCCGGAAAGACTCTGAATGTAAGTAGACACTGAAAAGACTGGGGCTGTTTACTTTAAGGCACTGACGAGGAACAGGGGACATGCTAAAGGTAGACAGATAAATGCATGTTATAAGGAAGGTACAGAAACCACTTTTGGCCAGAGAGCAGCTCTGGAAAACTTCAGTCTAAAGGATGAAAATGTTGCTAAGTTCTAAGTCCCAGATCCTCAAAGGTATTAAGGCATCTAACTCCCATTGGCTGTAGTGGGAGTCAGTTGCCCCCACCACACAAAAAATACCTTTGAGGGTCTGGGTTTAACTGACTGAAAACAGGGGGGCTCGAATATACAACCTGTTGCCTCTCCTGCTATAATACAGAGCTAATATTAACAGAGCATGTTTCAACCAGAAAGAGTCCACTTCCTTATAGTGTGTCCTGGAGTCATTTCTCCCGCCACTGAAATGCAGACACATCTGGTGTGGAATTTAGCAGCGGTTTAACAGGGTACTGCAAAACTGCTATACACCACCATAGTGATGAGTGTACTGTTAATGGAGGGGAGGGATTCCCCCTCTCTGTATGGCCTCTATACATTTTGGAGGATATAGACCGTACAAGCCCCATAGCCAGGAAGGGGGAAATTGTCCAGCACTGTATAAGACAGCTGTAGACGGTGGGAACAGGTCCCTTCACAAGCCACAGGAGGTGAGTCAAGCATGTGAAGGGGATCCCTGCCTGTCAGGGGGATGCAAGGAGGGACAATACATATTGCACATCCTCACTGCTCTGTGTTATGTCAGAGGCCACACTGGTTCCTGGAATATGCCAGCATCAGAAAGGTGCAAAGGCGCCTCTTCCTCTGGGCTTCATTGTTCAGGAAGAGCAACACAGAATCTCAGCCATGGAGGTAGACAGAAGGATGGACAGACAAGATTTACCACAGGCTCAGCAGCCCAAATGCTGAACTCCTTATTCTGGCAAAACTCAACCCTCAAGAGGTCTGGGTTCAATTCTGGGCTATGTCACAGACTTCCGGTGTGACCTGAGGCAAGTCAATCTCTCTGCACTTCAGCTCCCCAAGAGTAAAATTGAAAGAGTCGTACTTCCTTCTCCCTGGCCTTTTCTCTGTCTTGTATTTAGAATGTCAGCTCTTCAGGGCATGGTCTGTCTCTTATCATGTGCACCTTGCATGCTGGAGCCCCCATCTCAATCAGGGCCCCTACATCCTCCTAAAATCGTCATCATCATTGTTATTCAGGCAAAACTCTCATTGATATCAAAGGGGATTTTTCTCAGGTAAGGAGCCAATAACGAGGCAATCAAGGATTTCGAAGTTTGGCCTGGTGCAAATCCTCAGAGTTAGAATTGAACCCAGACAATGCATCTTTTCTCTTGCAAGAAATGCCATGGGATTTTTAATGACCATCCGGGGTCAGGACCCGCATCTCATGCCAAGGAAGAAGGTCGCTCCATAATAAAGTTAACATTAGAGAAGCTGTCATGGCGAGACTGTCTTTGTCTTTGTTTATTTTTAATAACCAAAATGTTTTGCTGATATAGCATCTGACACACTGAGCGGGTTATAATTTCGCACTCCCCTTTTCTAATAAATATGCATCATTTCCACCAGAACGTGCCCGGTCAAGCTCCGTCCACAGAACACGGTATATTAAAAAGATGCCGACGCTGGCTGTTGCATGTCAATAAAAAAAAATGCCCTCTGAAGTTCATCACATTTCATTCCTGACAAGCGTGGCTTTCCAATTCGTCTCCGAGCCGCCGCTTCCCTCTCAGCGTGAAATCCAGCCCGCCAAAAAGCAATTTCAGCATGGGCACCTCGTCGTTCCTTCCAGTTTTGATGCAGAGTGAGGGGGGAAATAAATTGGGCAGCCAGACGGTTGGGAGTGTTTGTTCCCGCAAACCCGCTTGGCCAAATCAGCTCTAAAGCACACCTGTTTTCCATTGTTCAACGAGATACACATCTGCCCCTGACAGTGCGTAACATTTAAACAACGTTCAGCTCTGCTTTACATGGTCACTTCCTGCCAGGGTGGTTGGTTTGTTTTCCTCTTGAACATCTTCTCATGAAAAATGGGCTTTCTTGTTCTCCCTCGTTCATCCTCCATTCCTTCCCACCCCCTTCTCGGCTCTCACGGCTCCAGCCAGCACCCAGTGGAGTCAACAGAAAGACTCTCACTGACTTCAATGAGCACTGATTTAGGATTCATGGGCCAGATGAAGACTACTTGTGAAATAAGACACTATGAGGGTATCACAGTCCGGCCCACTGAACTCAATGTCCTTCTTTTCATTGACATGAGTTTCATTCATGAGTTTAGGATCAGTCCTCTATCTCATTTCCTTGTTCTCCTTTTCCCACCTCCCCAGTATCAGAGAGACCCCACCCTCTTTCTGAGAAATTTAACCATGTCTGCTACCCATGATTTAGAAGATAATGAATAAACTTAACTTGTAAGCTCTTGGTGGCCAGGGCCATCTTTTTGTTCTGTACAGCACAAGAGGCTGTTGATCCATATGTGGGGATCCTAGACACTACAGTAATACAAAGAATAAATAAAGACATAATACATTAAGGAGTCCTTTATACTACAGTGATGGGCATTACAGAGATAAACTAGACTAGAAAGCAGGAGTAGGAATGTCACTCGGGTTATCATTCTGCCCAGATAAAATTGCTGTTGGAATTTTTGTTGGTTAGGTTGCACTGTTATAAAGCTGTTGCGTCACCCCAGGGGAGTCTGCATTTTAGCAGCAGGCAGGGTGATTCCTCACCGTACACACACAGAGTTTATAAAGGTTTCAGAGTAGCAGCTGTGTTAGTCTGTATTTGCAAAAAGAAAAGGAGTACTTGTGGTGCCGTAGAGACTAACAAATTTATAAAGTACTCTGAGATCGTTCAGGATAGAAGCAGCTACATGCAAAGATGAGTAATTGTCATTAATAGAAAGGGGAGGGGTGCTATTACCATTATCGGCACATGCTGAATCTGTGATGTGCATGTTGGATCGCCAATTAGCAATGCTAACAAGTCAAGCCCAGCTACTGCAGAAATCAGTGCAAAGGCTCTCTACTTTTGCAGCAGTGTGGTGGCATTGGGTGCCTCTTGCAGAGTGTGTGTATGTGTATGCACATTACCCCCACGTTCCCCCATCAGGGACTCTGAGCAGCGGGTACTCCGCCCCACAGTGGCCTAACATTCCTGGAGCCACCCTGAGAAACAACAAAACATGACAGTATCACTCAATGTCAGGAAGAGGGATACACAGTTAAAGGTCTGTCTCCACACATGCTGCATGCATGTCCAGAATGACTCTGCGGGCCTGGGTTAAAGTTGCTATGGCAGCTGATAATGGGTCAGCATTACCGCCACTTTCCTGTCACTTGTAGTAACACAGTCCTACACAATACCCCCTGAGAAACAAGGCCTGGCATTGGGGCATGCTGCCTAGTAACCACATGTCCTGGCTTTAAATATTTTCGGGCTGCTTTTAATGACCCAGCCACTGATGCAATAAATAAATAAATAACTATAATCATCATCGTTTAAAAAAAGATAATTTCCGGGAGACATAACCCCAAATACTGTACGACCCTGTTAGGAAATGGCGTCTTAAGCTATTATAGGACAACCCTGCATTGTTTATTTATAGGGGCTCCCTTCCTGAGACTTCCACACTCAGTGCAATGGAAGATGTTGCAAGCCTCCAAGGTCCCGGTCAGAATAGCCTGGAGGGGGAATTCTTTGCCACCCCCAAATGTTATATTCTAATTTGGATCCTGGGATAATAGAACACGCGGAGCCATGTTGCTGTGCTAAGTTCAGCAATTCCAGTTTCAATAATACCACCAAATATGCTTAGGGTCTGACCCCATGTTCATTAATAATACTGCCATTAACTTAAATGGGCCTGGCTCAGAACCCACTAGCTCCTCTTCTATCTGTAGATCTCAAAGCACTTCACAGAAGTAAGTGTCACCCCATTTTACAGATGGGGAAACTGAGGCACAAAGCAGTAACTTGTTCAGGGTCACACAATGAGTCAGTGGCATAGATGGGAACAGAACTCTGAACTTCCCCGTCCCCTCCCACATTCTGCATCCTAACCACACTATCTTACTTTAAGATTATCTATGGTACTTTACTTAAAGTATGTTTACACTGCAAAGAATGCTGTGTTCTTAATGTGAGTTAGCTAATTTGGGTTAAAACAGCAGTGAAGAGACAGCAACTCAGCTTTTAACTCAGATTAGCAGACAGAGTTCAGCCCCAGGCTGCCTTCTAGGTTTGAGATGGAGCTGCTAATCCACGTTAAAAACCAAGTTGTCATGCCTTCACTGCTATTTTAACCTGAGTTAAGAACACACCTTTCTTTGCAGCATGGACATACCTTTAGAGGCTTCGAAGCAGATGTGTGAAGATGAGTGGGGAGGGAACAGCAAGAGGGCCCATGTGAGGGACTTCATAAAACCACCTCTCTCTTTGCATTATCTGGAGAGATAGAGCGAGGATAATACAATAGCCACAGAGTTTATTCTCAGCAGAGTCCGATGGCAACATAATTAAAATGCAAGCTGGAGTCAAGGTACCTATCAATAAATCTTTGCTTCTGGCTCCCAAGCTTGACAGGAAGCCTATACTTGGCGAGGGGAGTTCAGACAGAGGGAGAGGCAGGAATAAAGGGTCTGGTTTATGGACAGCTATTTTAATGTTTCAGTTGAGTAATGGGCCTTGCAAATTAGCACCCAGCAGCCTGAAATACATATTTTTCCAAGGACACGCAGGCTCTCAATCCGACAGGTGATGTGGGCAAACAGTCCCTGAGGGGAGCTTTGATTTCTGCACTTCTCAGTTGCAGTCATATTTTATTCTAGCTGGGATGAGCGTAAAAATAGTAGATAGCTCTGGGGTGATTGAAGGACTCGGGGAGAAAATGGAGCAGAAAATGATCCAGCGTGAGAGCAGGGAGATGCTGATGAACTAAGGTGGTGGGGTAAGAGGAGCAGCCAGCCGGTCTCCAGGGGAAGGGAAGGTAGCAAGGGGGCTTTGAAACACCAGATTTGGATCCTCTCTTTCAATCAGAGCATGGTCATTGGCTGATCTGCACAGGATAGTGTTTCATGGACTGAGGCATATCCACTGCAGGGACAGATCAAACCAGGCCAGTCCCTTTGCAATCAGTTTCCAGCTTTCTGTTCATCATCACTTTGACACCCCCCGCCCCCAATCCACTGGTGCACAATTCGTCTGAGCCTTTGGGGACTTTTGGTAGCAGGCTTACAATGCTTTCAGCACCCACATGGCCCCACGTATGTCTATGTTCGTGAAGCTACTTGCCGGATTGCAGTGAAATAAAGAGAGCAACCATTCACGGGGGTAATCATGGACTGTTTCTCTATCTCTCAGCCCCAGTAAATCTTCTCACCTCCTGTCAGTCTGATGCCTATTTCGTCTGGAGAAAGCTCAATGCCGCCTCACTGGATCAGGTGCACTAAGTCTGGGGTGCCCACTGACATGAGGCATAGCACGGAAAGGAGGAGGACCCAACCTGGCTGGCCCCTCCTCTTTTGTCCACTGGACACTCTCAGGTAGGCTAGCTGCCCCTTTGCCTTCACAGACAGCTAATGGAAGGAGCTGCCAGAGCCGCTCGGAGACAGGGCTAAGGAGGACTCCCCATGGGCTTCCCTGCCGCGAACCAGTGCAAACCTATGGCAGCAGCCCTTAATCAGGATGCGGTTCCCAAATGATGACATCACAGAGTGAAGCCTGACATCATGCAGCATATCAGACTGCGATGGAATCTGGGGGAGCTCACACTGCAGCGGTCCCTTAAGGAAGGGCCTAGGAAAGCGCACACTGAATTTCAGAGCTCAAACCTAGAGCGTTACACTGGCTATTTGCAATGTCTTCCCTAGAGCTGCCTGGGGAAAGGCTGTTCCTCCGTGGCGTGCTCCTTTCCAAACAGGAGAAGGGCAGGGTGCAGCCTACAATCGGAGTTTAGCTGGAATCTGAGATTCTGGATTGAACATCGGAAGGTCTGGCTTTGCCTTTTTGCTAACAGAAGCATTCAGGAGGGAGTTAGTGCAATACACACTTCAGAACACTAGGTAGAGCCCAGGCAATGGATTGATGGGGAGCAGAGAGCAAAAAGTTGAAACATCCCTTTCCCCATCCCTCTGACCCATCCTCCTTTTCACGCCTCCTTCCATCCGTCTCTCTCACTCCTCCCCTCCTTTCCTCTCTCCCTTTTTCTCCACATTCTCCCCACCTCTTTCCCATTGCATCCTCTCCACTCCCTCTCCATCTTCTCTCGCTCTTTTCTTCACTCCATCCCTCGCTGTCTCTTTCACACCATTCCCACGCCATGGTCTCCCTACCCACTGTCTCACACAGACACCGGCCGTTTCTGCTGGTGCAGGCTGCACTGCCTCCGAATAGAAATGCAAGGGAAATGAAGCCTCTGAGTAACAGGGCGCGATTCTCGCTGCTCCGATACGCACATAGCTAAGTAAAGCCACCACCAGCATGCGAGTCAGCAGCAGCCCTTGCCACCCTCCCTTGGCAGAGGATGGTTTACCAATATCTCTACACAACATTTTGACAGTTGTGAGGGCTGTATTTATCACAGTGTGGGGCATGTGCCTGCAAATACTTTGAACCTTCAATTATGGGCAAGACCCCTGTAATTCTTCTCTTCATTGTACCAACAGCATCCTATGGATACAGCCTTTATGCATTGTGAATTGCCTTTCCCAGCCCCTCCCCACTTGGAAAGTAATTAAGACAAGGAGGAAAACCCAGCTTTTCTTGCAGCCCAAGTGTGGCAGCTTCTGAATGTGAAAGGCTGCGAGCCCACAGAAAACCCATTGCATCTCCTGCCCCTCCACCTCCAGACACATACTTAGATCATTTGGATTTTGTCATCAGGACTCAGAGATGCTCATCTCACCGCCCTGACTAGACATCCGCTCATGTTCATTGGTGACCCAATTCAAGGCTTTGCAGCTGCATGTGTCATACCAGCCTGTGTCTTCATGCATTCCCAGTGATGCTACTCCCACTTCAGCCTCAGCCAGGGAACACCACACACCCATCAGAGGAAAACACATATGCCCACTGGGAGAAGCTGTACCTTGGAATGAGTGCTGCCCACCACCCACTCTTTTTACCTATAGGAGCTACACCTTCTCCCCCTTTAATCCCTTATTCTTAATATTTCATGAGTATTTAGTGCTATTCAATGGTGCCAGCTCCGCAGTCCTGGAAAGTGAAGTCCTGTTATCCTCAGAACTGGTACGGCATCCCCTGTGCACACGCCATCCCCTGCCCATCCATGTGGCTCAGTGCTGTTCTGGGTAGACACCTCCGGGCATAGGAGGGGAGTTCACTCTCCAAGATCCATCCTGCCTGTGCCACCCTTACTCAGGTTACGCTCCAGTGGACCACACAAGAGAGACCACACATCCACTGGGGATAAGGACCGAGACTCATTTTACACAGGTTACTAAGCAACCATCAGAAGGCAACAAATGATGGTCACTACTGGCTTGGGCTGGACTTGACCCTGCTGCCTCGTGGTGACAGCCTGTCTCCCACGATCATTCACTTGAGCTGTCCGGGTTCACCTGCACTGTTCTCTCTACACGGATCTATGAAGTGCACCACCTAGTAACTGGCTGGCCACGTGCACCACTGCCGTGCACTGATGGAATCAGAATCATACAATCCTGAGTCACTGGCTGTACTCTGCCAACACTGAGGGAGGACTGTACATCAGCACAAGCTGGTAGGCGCTGTGCTCTGGGAGCAGAAAGATCTGAGTTCTGTCTCTGCTCTCAGCATGAGGTTCCAGGTGGCCAGGAAATGCAGCAGAGGTACAAATATGAACTCACTGTGAAACGCTGCAGAGAAGGTGCGGTGTCTAATTGACACTACTGCCCACCTAGCGATCATCAAAAGCTTTGGTGGTGTGACAAGACTGCCTTTGGGATTTGCCATGGTGATGAGGAATGCACATCCGGGCATGAGAGAAAGATGGAAACGTCCATCAGCACACCCTTTCCAATCCCTACAGCACTGGGTTGCAGAGAAGGAAAACCATGCTTTCAAAATTCATAAACATGCCTCTTTATACCCCTATGGCAGCTTTTCCATTCAGTCTCTGATGGGCATCTCCCTCTTCTCACATAGGACCTAATCTAAAACACTGAACTCAACAGAAAAACTCCCAGGCACTTCAACAGGTGGATCAAGCCCAAACAGTCTCAGCTTTTTAAAGCTTTAAAACTCTTTAACAAAAAAGCTAAACATAGGGACCAAAACCACTCAGGCCAGTTAATTTGCGGTCTTGTCTTTAAGGACCTTCACAGAGAAAGTCACAAGTGGTTCCAGGAAATACCAGTGGCCTCCTATTATACTGCAAAACTGCTATTAACATCTCTCTCTCTCTCTTTTTGTACACACACACACACACACACATACACACATTTTTAAAAAAGGAGAGAATGGGCAAAAGAAAGCAGAAGTCATTTTCTCTTGGCAAAGCTGGAGACTCAAGGAGAGACATAAAATCCCAGATAAAGGGCTTGTCTAGTTTATTATAACATCAGCTTTAATTTATGCTCCTGCCTTTTATGATTGTTCTCGATCACTGTTCCTGGGGCTTATTTATAGAGAGCCATTAGCACAGGGAGCGAGCCCTGATGAGTAAGAATTTGGAGCGTCTGCCAGGGGAATGGGGATATAAACCGAGATGAGGAGGTGGCAAACTCTTGCAGGGGGCTTTACTGCGTCCTCTCTTTGGAAGCCGAGAAGGATAATTTGATCTCAGAATGCAATACAACTTTATTTCAGATGGCCTCTTTCAGGCAAACTTACCCTTCTCTTGACATGCTTTAATAAACTTCAACACACTATCACTGAACTAAATGATGGAACACCAGCAGTGGGGGATGGGGAATGAGCAGTAAAGGCAAAGGGTAGGTCATCAACTGAGTGCTGACATGAGGCTGGGATGCAAGGGAGAAGGCCCTTGTGCTCCGAGCAGGAAGATGTCATGAGCAGAGAAAGAAGGCTACATGGAGATGGTTCCAGAGGTGACATAGGGATGCTGAGGCAAGGATATAGCACAAGAACCTTGTTCTTGGCATGAGCTGCAGAGAAGAAGGCTTTTGGGCCTGCAGGGTCAAGACTGCAAATGGGGACAGAACAGAGGATGGAGCTAAATGAGAGGAGGGGAATGGAGGGAAACAAGGCCTGTTAGGTAGGTTGGAGCAAGTCTATGGAAAGGTCCTCCCCAAAAAACAAGAATCAGGGTCTTACTTCTGCTTATCGCAGGGCAATTGCATAGACCTAAAGAGAGTACGCATAATTTACACTTATGTTCAGTGAGTGGAGGATCAGGCCCGTAAGGGGCAATATAGGACAAGTTCCCAAAACGGACATGGAAGGGGCAAGAGATATTTGAGGTTGTGTGCGTTGTAGTTATGCTTAGAATCACTAGTCCTGCTGGAGGGGTCTTTTACTGAATTTCTATGCAGTCTTTTATTCAGTAAAACTCCCAATGACTCTCTCCCGCTGATGCACAGATGCTTCACAACAATGTGGGATTCTTTCTTTCAGCACAAACAGCATTGGGGCAGATTTTTAAACAAACTCAGCTCCCATGTAGGCAAACACGTGCGCACGCACACACACACACACACACAAAATCGCTAGCCAGATTTTCCATTGAGCTCAGCGTGTTGGGTGCATGGTAGGCGCAGAGCTCCTGGGAAAATCTGGGCCCCGCTGTCTCTAATACTATGTTTCAAAATCCAGCACCACGCCTGAAGTGACCAAGTGAGGCCAACCCCACTCTGGTAGGAGACAGGGTGAGAGGTGGGATTGCTGCTCATAAGGAGGAGCAGCGGAGAGGAATCCCCTAGGAAAAGGCTTATTTAGATCCTTCGCTCCCTCTCCCTGAGGCCAGTGCAGGGCAATTCCTTTGTGCCCTACAGCTTTATTCACCCTGCCTTAAAAATAACAGGTAAAGGGCTATCCAGAGCTTTCCATAGGAGTTTATTCTACAGCCTAATACATGCAGAACTTCTTGAAACTCAGTCAATCCGCCTGCCAGTCTACCTATCTAAGGTTTTGATACTGACGCCCATCACCATGGTATCTGAGCACCTTCCATGTAAAATCGATAGCAATAGTTAAGTCACTAGTGGAGTAAGTTCCCCTTTCTTAGGGTCACTCTATCATTCTTTGTTTTGTCCCCTTCAGTTCACACTTAAGAAGTCTTTCTCCTCCTGGGTGCCTGGCAGAGATAGGAGAACAGCTCAGAAAAGTATTTCCATACATTTGTTTGGATAAAAACTCCGTGGCCTGAATCCTCAGTCACACAAAAGCCACTTTCACAGCTAGAATGGTGTAAAAGGACATTCATGTAGTGGAGAATTCAGGCCATCTGTGATTCGATGGCATTCCCAGCTCTTTCTATTTGCTTCCCATAAACGTTTGTACTGGCAGCAGGTTTTTTGCTCATGGAAAAGCAAAAGCCGCATGAATACGTGTGACGGGTTTGGTCACAGTGACCCCCTTGGGACGGTCACCTGATGTGCTGGAATTACCTCTGAGTCCATTCTCCCTGGGACTCCAGAACCCTGCCTTGTTGAGCCAGACACGCTAGCCAGCTGCAAACACAGACCCAGGTCTGGTCCACGTCCCCAAAGCTGCAGACTTTAACCAAAAACTACTCAGCAGGTCACCTATCTCCAGCACCCAGACAGCCAGTTCCCAATGGGATCCAAACCCCAAATAAATCCATTTTACCCTGTATAAAGCTTATACAGGGTAAGTCTGCCCTCTATAACACTGATAGAGAGATATGCACAACTGTCTGCATCCCCAGGTATTAATTGCTGACTCTGGGTTTAATAAAAAACAAAAGTGATTTTATTAAGTATAAAAAGTAGAAGTTAAGTGGTTTAAAGAAATAACTATCAGAACAAAGTCAGTCACCAAGTAAAATAAAACAAAACACACAAGTCTAAGCCTAATACATTTAAGAAACTGAATACAGCTAAATCTCACCCTCTGAGATGTTCCAATAAGCTTCTTTCACGGACTAGGCTCCTTCTTAATCTGGGCCCAGTCCTTACCCCAGTCCAGCACAGGTAGTAACTAAGGGATTTCTCATGACTGGCCACCCTCTTTGTTCTGTTCCACCCCCTTTTCTAGCTTTGGCACAAGGTGGGAATCTTTTGTCTCTCTGGGTCTCCACCCCTCCTTCTAAATGGAAAAGCACCAGGTTTAAGATTGATTCCTGACTCACAGGAACACAGGAAGGCTTACAAGTAAACAGAGCCATTTACAACCAATTCTTCTAGTTAACGGGAGCCATCAAGATCCTAAACCGCCATCAATGGCCCACACTTTGCATAATTACAATAGGACCTCAGATTAATACTTCATATTTCTAGTTTTAGATACAAGAATGATACATTCATACAAATAGGATGACCACACTCAGTAGATTATAAGCTTTGTGATGATACCTTACAAAAGACCTTTTGCATAAAGCATATTCCAATTACATTTTATTCACATTCCAAGCATATTTTCATAAAGCATATGGAGTGCAATATCACAACTTGTACAAATGCATGCATATGATGATTCACACCAGGAATATCCTACCTGACCTCTCCTCCTGTACAATAAACATCTCAGTCATCCAAGCAAGAAGCCTAATGGTATCATGTGACTTAAGTGACCTCGGGTGTCAGTATTAAAGAACAGTAAATAGTCAGAGATCTAATCTTAGCGAGGAGTTTGTGAACAGACCATAGGCACAAGTATGGTTAGGAGAGTACAACGAGGTAGATGATACACCCAGAGAAAGAGCTGCTGTTCTGCTAAAGCAGGGATGGGCAAACTTTTTGGCCCGAGGGCCACATCGGGGTGCAAAATTGTATGGAGGGCACCCCTGCCCCCTGACTGTCCCCCTGGGACTCCCACCCCCTATCCAACCGCCCTCTGCTCCTCTTCCCCTGACCGTGCCCCCCATCCCGAACCCCTGACCCATCCAACTCCCCCTGCTTCCTGTCCCCTGGACTTCTCCCCCCGGACCCCTGCCCCTTATTCACCCCCTTACCATGCTGCTCAGAGCAGCAGGAGCTCGCAGCCCCTCTGGAGCCAGCTACGCCACCCGCACTGCCCAGCAGGAGTGGCGGGCCAGAGCGCTGGCAGCGCAGCGCTTTGAGGCTGTGCTGGGGGGGGTGCGTGTGTGCAGTGTGGGGACAGTGGGGGAGTGGCCAGGGGCAGCCTCCCTGGCCGGGAGCTCAAGGGCCAGGCAATACAGTCCCGTGGGCTGGATGTGGCCCGCAGGCCATAGTTTGCCCATCTCTGTGTCTAAAGGATAAGATAGATTAGACAGATAGCTAGGCAGACAGAAAGACAGACAACAATGACATCAAATGAATTTGTAAAGATCAAAGTCTGTTCACAGATCATTTGTGAAGAGAACAAAAGGGTTTAAATTCATCTACTAAATCATTCACCGCAAATCATCTGCTCGGCCCTTGTGCTGAATCTCTTCAAACATTTGTAGGTTGCTTTTGTGTCCCCTCTGCACAGAGAGGAGTTAGAAAACCAGTGGAGAAGCTGCTTTCTTCTTGGGGAAATACAGAGCCACTAATCCAACTCCAGTTATCACAGTTTGAATCACAGACAGGGCTGATGAGAAGAGAGAGTCGCCCTTAGGAAAATCTGAACTTCAAGATCTAACTATCCCAATCCAGTAGCTCTCTGATTGCCCTCACCCCGCCCCTCCTTAACAGACGCTTGCTGCAGGCGGAATAGATGATGTTCAAGTATTTTTGGAATATGCTGAGAATGTCCTGCTTGGGTAATTGAAGCCTCATAAATCATTCTTCTTTCCTATGCTTGATCTCTCCTTCAGCAGGAAAATGTCAGGGTTCGGGGCCTTGGCACTTCCATGAACATGTTTAGGGTGTGCCGAGTGGAAACTAGGGATATATGCAAAAAGAAAAGGCATACTTGTGGCACCTTAGAGACTAACAAATTTATTTGAACATAAGCTTTCGTGAGCTACAGCTCACTTCATCGGATGCATTTGGTGGATGCATCCGATGAAGTGAGCTGTAGCTCACGAAAGCTTATGCTCAAATAAATTTGTTAGTCTCTAAGGTGCCACAAGTATGCCTTTTCTTTTTGCGAATACAGACTAACACGGCTGCTACTCTGAAAGCTAGGGATATATGGCAGAAGAAAGACTGAGGAACAAGCGGGAAGAAGAGGGAGAGGGTTTGGAAGAGGTGAATGGAGGAATTAAGAAGAGGGCGGACAAGTTAACCTGTAAGCATATTTGAAAGATGTTGGGAGGCTTGTAGGCAGAATGGGAGACCAGAGAGCCTGCGATCCTGAGGTCTACTCCTAGATCTGGGAGGGTGTGCGGGTTTAGTCATTAGAGGTGGTGGTCTAGCAGCCAGGACTCCTGGGTCAGTTTGCAGATCCGTGAAGGACTGTGGGTTTCGTGATTACAGCAGGGGACTAGGAGTCAGGGCTCGGCCACCCCACTGTGTGAACCTGAGCCAGTAGCTTCACCTCTCTGGGCTTCAGCCTTCCCACTTGTTTGGCAGGTATTATTCTCTCCCCTTATCTCACAAGAGCATTGCCAGTCTCTATTCATTAATGTCTGGGAGGTAGTTGGGGCCCTCAGAGAGGAAGGGCTAGAGAAATTCAAAGTATTTCAAAATGTTAACTTAGGGTTTGTCTACACTGCCCATGTTACAGCGTGGCCGCACGATGTGGGCAGTGTAGACATGTCTTATCACTGTAGGAGAGCTCTTCTGGAGATAAAAAATAACCACCCCGAATGAGGGGTGGTAGCTTTATCACCGGGAGCCACGAAGCGCTGTCTATACTGGCACTTTTCAGTGCTAAAACTTTTGTCGCTAGGTGGGGTGTTTTTTCACACCCTTGAACGACTAAAGTTTGAGTGCTGAAAGCAGCAGTGTAGACACAGTCTCACTGTATGGAACCCGTCTCTTCTGGCTTCTTATGACCAGCCAAGGGGCTCTGGTAAGGTTGTAGTGATGCAACACACACTGCCTGAATGCAGAATGTTAGCTGGAGAAAAGAACCAACCATTCAGAATGACAAAAGCAAGGTGAGGAGCAAATAGTTACCCTTGAATGCAGCAGCTGGGTGCTCCTACAGGTACGAGGGCCTGTCCTAGCTTGGCAGAGTCACTGGCATTACACGAGGGGCCAGCAGAGTCAGAGGAGTTACAGAGTCACCAGAGATTCACCTGTGAAGGTACCTAAATACTAGAGTGACCAGATGTCCCGATTTTATAGGGGCAGTCCCGATATTTGGGGCTTTTTCTTATTATGGTGCCAATTACCCCCCACCCCGTCCCGATTTTTCACACTTAATATCTGATCACCCTACTAAATACCAGCGCTGCCATCCCAGCCCCCAAAAGCACTGACCGGCCCCCTTCTGGGCATTCTGAGCAGAGCCACCGAGGTCTGAGCAGGCCCTGGAGACCAACATCCCCTGACATTGCTATAAGAGGTCCCTTCAGACCAGCGCTGAGAGGCTCAGACACCATGGCCGAAGAGGACATATCAGAACCTAGATAGCTAGGCTGATGTACCAGGCAGGATGCTGCGAGGGGGAAGCTTGCCCATGTTGTAGCTGCTCTGTAGGTTACAAGGACTCCATTCTCCAAGGCTGTCAGTCTGGATCCTTTCACTAGCACAAAAAATCATTTCTCAACTCAAATCAAACAAAACCCTGATTAAGAAGAAAGGATTCATTGCCCAGGACTGCCCAGGGGAGAAGAGCACTTTGGTTCAGTACCAGAGCCCAGGCACGGCATCGTCACCCTTTCATACTTATTGTGACATTTGCTTTGCCGCTCACTCCTCCCGCACACTCAGCCCGCACACCAATGAGGTCATCCTGGGGGCTGCGACAGCCCCACGTCTCAGTGCTGGCCTGGCACCTGTCACTCACGGGTGATGGAAAGATTTCAGACTTGGGAGCTCTGTGACAAGGCAGTTTGGGAAGGAGCTTCATTTGTGCTCTGGGCAAAGAGTGACACCAACCTCCTCCCCATCATTGCAGGATCATAAGCTAAAGGTGAGAGCTGAGTTTTCACATCCCTGCTGGGAGCGGCAGAAAGTCACCCTGGCCCTGCTGACAAGCCTCTTCTGGAAGTTACTGAAGAGCAATGGTGTTGAATCACACCAGTGGAGCAGGATACCCTGGCAGACCCCATGGGGCAACCACACGTCCCTGAGCTCCAGGAAAATCCCTGCTCTTGGCATCTGTCCTGGAGACCTTGACTGTTTTACCAACCACTCCCCACGCACATCAAGCTTTGTCCTGTTTTTATGTGTACAGCTGTGAAGCAGTAGCCAGCCAGCTGGGCAGGGGAAACTGACAACAGGACTGGGCAAAAGCACGCACCCCGTTGAGGTAGCATACCACAAGCCCTTCTCCCTTCTGCATAGCTCTCAAGCCAACTTTCTCCGACACTTGAGATGGACAGGGTCGGGAGCTGCTTGGTGGTGATGGCGGGGAGAGGGAGATATTGGTACAATTTTCTCTCTTGATCACCCAGCATTAAAATCTTCCCTGACCCTCTCATCCAAAAAAGTGCCCTGGGATAACCCCCACTCAAGACATTTCGCTCCATCACTTTGCAACCCTGGTCTCCTGACTGTCTTTGCTCTATGGTCAGCCCTCACGCTGCTGCATGCCCCAGCACGAAGTTGATCAGGTGGGAGTCAAGTCACTGTGTCAAAGCACTGATGCGATGGATGCACACAGCCATTGCATACAGCTCCTTCTGCTCAATGGCAGAGCTCAACATGCAAGGTTGAGGGAGGCGAAGTAGAGACCTGCCATCTCCTGGCTCCCTGGGTCAGTTATTAGTTTCTATTTTCAGGTAAAAGCTCCATTAAATAATAAATAAATAAATAACCCAACTCACCTACACTCCTCCAGAGCCCGAGACTGAGTTTTATGACACGGTAGCTATTTATTGCTCTCTGTGTTTTGTAGACACCAGATGTGACAAGCACAGGGAACGGTCTAGTTTAAGGCCCTTTGGTTATTCTGCAGATGGATCAGATCAGCTATTTTAGAAGAGAAACACACGCAATGCAAACCAAAAAAGCTGACAACAGCAGCTCCAACAACAACAGCAACAAAATCTATAGTGATGCCTTCAACATTGTTTTTAAACTCGGAGGAAGATGAAAATGCCAAGAAGTGTTATTAGCACCCCAGGACCAACTCTTGCAAACAGCTGCATCAGACTGGAGTCAAGCTGCCGGCAGGCAGAGAGTCACCAGAGGCTATAAGCCAAATGATGTGCCATTGGAAATGCCATAGGCAGGTACCAAGCTCAGATCAGGTGATTATCTGTGGAACAGCCCCCTGGGCCACAGCTGGCAAACATGGGACCTAAAAAATACCCATTTCTCTAGGTCCTTTTTTTGTTGTTTCAGATGCTATCCATGCCATGTGCCCACTGCAGCACCTGGTGCCACTGTACGTGATGAGTCAAATGCATCCTCTGTGTAAGCCCATCAAAACCTATGGAGTTACACCAGGGTTCTCAGGTCTTGTTGAGATTTTCAGAGGAGCTTGGGGATGTTAGTCACCCAACTCCCAGGGAATTTCAGTGGCAGTGGGGCACCTCCACCCTTTAAAAATCTCAGCCTCATTTCTCTCTGCATGCAGCTCCTGGAGGATATAATGGGAGATGTGTGTGTCCAGGGGGAAGTGAACAAAACAACCCTCCCACCAGACTTGATCTAGCATCCAGCATTGTGACTCATCCAGCCCAGAAGTGCTTACACTCTGCCGAGTGGAGAAGAAAGCACCAGTTCAGCCACCTGATGCGTGCTGCAGTGAAGGAACATGCCTGCATTTCACACTCAAAAGGCCAGTCTGTCATTCATTTCCAGCTGCTCCTCCGAAGAGGCTGCCCTGCAATCAGACAAGCAGAGAGCTCCCTTGATTTTGAACAGACCCAGTCACTCGCCTACTGAAACATGTAACTGTATCACACAGGCAAATGCCCTCTTGAGCTGGGTGAGAAGGCATCAGCTGAGGAGGTTTGGAACAACTGTCAGAACAAAGTTCTGATGCAGCAGCATCCCTAAAGTCTGGGGGTGAAATCCTAGCTCCACTGAAGTCAACGGCAAAACTCTCATTGACTTCAGTTATGCCAGGATGTCAGTCGGGATCTCTCTCGATCCAGGATTTTGGTTTGGCTCGTTATAGACATAAGAGCGAATGATGGGAGGAGTTGAGGGCACCCAGCAACCTCTAGATGACCAGCACCTTGCTGGATCGAGCTGCACACGCCCGCACATTGCCAACGTCAGAGAAACAGCCAGGAACTGTGCATTCCTTTTTCTCTGGGCTTTTCTCCATTGAACCCTGGCCCACCTGAACGCTGTCAGAACAAGTCTGGGTTACTGAATTGCGATCTCGACATTTCTCTCACAGTCTCCCTTTGGAGTCACACTTCTTTAAAGTCAGACCTTCATCCCGATTGTCCCAGAAAGGCTAAGACCATGAGGATGCGCTTCATAAAGCCACCCCTACAGTCCCTCTGATGGAGATGGATTGTAATTTACACATGATTAAAACCCAATTAACAACACTGAGTGGGTACTTGAGGTGCTAGTAAAGGAGCCATGCAAATGAGGAGTGATCAGAATCTTTGGTGTCCTGAGTCCTGTCAATTCTCGTTTGAAATAAGTGCATTAGCCTCGTCCAATCTCCATCTTTCCACTCTCCCTTGCTCTGTTTCCTTGGCAACCGTTTAAAGGTGTGGGGAAAAGGCACAACTGCCTTCAAAGGAAAGGAAAGGAAAGACAATATATGTTCTTTTAAGGAGCTCTCTCTCTTTCTTCAGGTGTCCTTCCCCACCACCCCCTCCCCAGCTATGTTGTGACAATGACGGCTTTCTAGCCTCTAAAATTTCACCTTCAGTGCACTGCTAAAAATTCAGGTTAGTTAGAGGGGAGTTAACTGGCCTCATGGCAGCAGCTTCCTCAGCTTATGGGACCATGGGAGGGGAACTCCATGGAGCAGAGCAGATTGCAGTTTAGCAGAGAGGAGCAGAAATTAAAAAAAAGGAGGGGGAATGGCACAATCATGAGGGATCTATCCTGAGTTTAGGAAACCTCATTTGAAGGGGATACTGTGTCAGTGGATGGCCTAGTTATGTGGTGTTTTACTGTGGCTTCTTGGGAATGTCCCCAGGAAAGTTGTCTTTGCCCTCAGATTCTCTCCCCCCCACTTAGTGGGGCATGTCGTGGGAAGGATGAGCTAACGTTGAGCTAGCCCTGCTCAGACAGCACCAGGGTCCCAAAGGACAGGGTGCTGTGAAGGATGGAGAGAAAGGATGGGCCTGCGATTAAATCCCCAGACTGTGTCTCAGGAGACAGGCTTCATATCTCAGCTCTGTCACAGGCTCCTTGGGCAAGTCACTTTGTCTCTCGGTGTGGGATATCAGTAATGCCTTGATGCCAGCTTCCCTTGCTCCTACATACTGAGTCTGAAAGTACTCCAAAGTGGGGTTGTTTCTTACCGTGTTTGCAGAGTACCTAGTGTAAGAGGGCCCTGCTCTTGATGGGCCTATAAGGGCTGCCCTAATATGAATAACAATGGTTAGCTGGGTATTGTCCTCTCCGATGCTACCTCCCGGGTGGGGCTGTCTGGTGAATAGGGGTGCAGGCCGCAGGGAGCTGTTCCGCTCTCCCTCAGTCCTGGTTGCCTCTGCTCTCCTGCTGTTGTTAACCGTTTAGCGCACTACGGGCAGACACCCTTGTACAACCTGCTGAGAGCCGTGCAGCTCTCTGGAATGGTACAAGCAAAAAACCTGATATTTCACCGAACTCCCTGTCACTCGCAGAGCAAAACAGCAGTTAACAAAGGTCAGAACTTGAGGCTGTCATTAAACACTCCTCGGTTGCCTGTGGAGGAAGGATTTCCTTCCTCCCCGGGTCTTCTCTGACTGCCTCATGTTCCAGCAAATACACACAAAGAGGGTGGCATTTGTCCTGCTACCTTTGGGAGATGTGCTGCAAAGGGCAGAAGGGAGAGAGGAATGAGGAGCAGTCACAAAACCAAGATCCGAGATTATGACCCCTTGAAGCCTGTCCCCTCTGTGCCATTTGCCCAGCTGGCTGTGTGAATGTCAATGATTAACTGGCCTTGCAAAAACATCCATGAGTCACCTCCCCACCCTTCCCGCAACACCTTGAGCTGTCAGGGCAGGGCAGCCTCAGAGAGGGAGGCTCTCACCTTCTGGAGGAAGGAGGGTTTAAGCCACTGCCAGATCAGGAGCCAACTACAGGCTTCAGACATGCCCTGCAAGAGAAGAGAGGGACCATGGGACATAGTGGAGAGAAACAGCAGCTGATATTAATGAAGAGGTTAGGAAGGAATAGGGGAAATTGTGCATTCCACCCAGATAAAGCCAGATTCCTTTTCAGAATCCCCCTTTGATAGGGATCTGGAGGGCCAAGAAGTGATCTTGTTTGCATGCCGGAGGTCACAGAGGCTACAGGAGCCAAGGGAGAAAGGGAATGTTGTTCTATGTGTACAGGAACTCCTTGTTACCCAGTGGAATTCACCATGCAGAAGTGGAATGCTAAGGCTCGAGGATGAGAACTAGCTAAAACAGATCCCCTACATTAGCCACACAGACTAGAATATAACACTCAACAATTTGGCTTCCTTGGGCTAGACAACACCGTCACACTAAACACCTCCTTGTGTCTAACAATGCCAGGCAAAGCTCCGTTCACAGACTAGCTCACCTGCACTTCCGCCTGCCACTTGTTTACAAACCGATTTAGTGCACCAAAGACCAGCTCGACGTCCAGGACTGTTAATGTCCTTGCATTACTTCGCACTCCCAACATTTGCCTACATAACTTCATGTGCATTGTGTGTATGTTTACATCATGTACCTGTCTAGCCTTAGGTATATTGTGTGTCCGCACCTTCTGACTTAGCCATGTACCTTAGCAATTGATCTTCGGGCTCTGTGCTGGACCCTAACATGCTGGTATCTCAAAACTGCCTTCTTCCAGTCATCAGGTTGAAGCACAGTCAAAAAATAAACATGCAGACACACAATATACACATTGCAATGGGCAACAAGAGGGTTAAGGAGAGCCTGTGGACCCGGTTGACCCCATCCAGCTACACATGCAGCCAGCCTCAGGCATGGAGAAGGGAGTTAAAAGGAGACCTAGCCCAGTTCAGGGCTGACCAGAGCTCTGCTACTTCCTCAATGAGGTTCCAACTAGGAGCCCAAGAAATGAGGGGGCCACCGGCACCTGAATGGTGGCCCCGCCTCTTTCCCCGAGGCCCCGCCCATGCTCTGCCTCTTTCCCCGAGGTCCTACCTGCTGCTCACACCCTTCCAGCCCTACCCCGACACTCGCCCTTAAAGGAGGGGAAAAGTGACTGGGCCATGGCTCCCTGGACCCCCCTTGGTTCCAACCAAGAGACTAAGACAGCTTGCTACCTACTTGGGCCATTTGCTTGCTAGAACAACTAGGCCCAGGAAGACGGACAAAAAAAAATAGCATAAGGATGCTGAACCCAGGATTGCAGAGCTATCAGGCAACCAACATCCCTACACTGCACCAGACGCAGCTGTAGCCTGGTTACTTGCTGTGATCCACAATCCAGAGGTTGAATGCCATGGGAAGTTCTGCCTCAAGAGCTCTGATGGTGGTCTTAGCGATCACTAGGCAACAATGTGGCTCTGTAGCTAGCTGCCATGATAGCCCTGCTTCTATGTTACTGAGCTCCCAGCTTGGATTCTGACTCCTGACCTACCCCTGGAGCCCAACATGGACGCCAATACCTGGTATTGACCCTTGGCCTGATTCCTGGCTCTGACCCTTGGCTTAACACCTGGCTCTGATCCTCAGCTTGATTCTTGACCCCGATTCTGGCTCTGACCCTTGGCTTCAGTTCTGGGATCCCAAGATCCTGCCTAGCTGTGCCCAGGATCCTCACAATTAGCTACACAGAGACAAGCCTGGAGCAGAAGGATGGGATCCGGCTGATGACAACCCTGGGTTTTAGTTCACTGTTTTCCTTTTTGTTTTGGACTCCAACATCCCAGAATGGGTAGGACGCCAGTATGCTTTAGACGAGGCTAGAGGGGACCTTGAGAAGTCATTTAGTCTGTCCCCCCATGCTAAAGCAGAACCAAGTAAACCCTAGACCGTCCCCGGCAGGTGTTTGTCCCACCTCCAATGATGGGGATTCCACAAGCTCCCTTGGTAGCTGTACATGGGCATGCTGCCCTTTTGTGCCCCAGGCTGGCCACGTGTGGCTCTGCTGACACCCTGCCTTTGGTAAAGAAGCTCCACATAGGCTTTATTTTTGTCCAGTAATGCCCCTTCTCCCAGGGGCTAATTTATTTGCATAACACACACACAAACTGAGCCATGGGTCTTCTCACCCACCATCCCAGTCTGGTCTCTCCAGTTTTCCCTGCATTGGTAAGTTGCACTAACCCAGCCCGTCCTGACCAGAGTCTTTTCTACTTCTGTGAAGTCTGCTCTCCCTGCCTCTCAGACTTTTTCAGCTTTCTGGTTCTGGCTTTGGGGCCCCAATGCTTTCCCCCAGTTAAGGGTGTTAGGGGAGACCTCTAATTCCTGCTCACAGCAGCTCTGCTAGCCTCTTCTCCGGCTGTTTCTGTTGGGTTGCTTACCCTCCCAGTTTCGCAGGGAGTCTCCCGGAATCAGGCTCTACCTCCCAGAGGCTACTGAAGCCAAACCGGGACATTTTAGGCGCTAAAACTCTAGTGATGCAGCGGGGCTAAGCCTGCCCTGGCTCTGCTCTGCTCCTGGAAGCAGCCATCACATCCCTATGGCCTCTGGCAGTGGGGGCAGGGGGTCTCCGCACACTGCCCCTGCCCTGAGCGCCGACTCCACAGCTCCCATTGGCCCAGGAACTGCAGCCACTGGGAGCTGTGGGGGTGGTTCCTGTGGGCATGGGCAGCGTGTGGAGATCCCCTGCCCCTTACCTCTGCCAAGAAGCCGGTCGTTTTCGGGAGCCGCTCCAGGCAAGTGCCGCCTGGCCAGAGCCCGCACCCCTCACCTTCTCTCACACTCCAACCTCCTGCCCCAGCCCAGAGCCCACACCTCGCTCCCCCTCCTGCACCCAAACTCCCTCTCAGAGCCCGCACCCCTCCAGCACGCCAATCCCCTGCTCCAGCCTGGTGAAAGTGAGTGAGGGTAGGGGAGAGTGAGTGACAGAGGGAGGGGGGATGGAGTGAGTGGGGGCCCAATTGAGCAGCAGATAATCAGTACAGGCGCACCCTCTTAAATGGGCCAGTCACCCTGTGACAGGAACCTATTCCTGTAACTATCTATCCTGATAATTAGAAAGTTTTCCGTAACATACAACCTAAATGTCCCTTACTACAGATTAAGCCCATTACTTCTTTCTTCTACCATGAGTGACAAGGAGAACAGCTGATCACTGTACTCTTTATAACAGCACTTAACATATTTGAAGACTGTTATCAGCACACACACACCCACCCTCAGTCTCCTTTTCTCAAGATTAAACATGCCCAGTTGTTGTTGTTTTAACCTTTCCTCCTCATATATCAGGTTTCCTAAACCTTTTAATCATTTTTTGTTGCTCTCCTCTGGACTCTAATTTGTCCACATCTTTCCTAAAGTGTGGTGCCCGAAACTGGGCACAGGTCTTCAGCCAAGGCCTCACCAGTGCCAAACAGAGTGGAACAATGATCTCCTCTGTCTTACATATGTTACTGCTGCTAATACACCCTAGAATGCTATTAGCTTTTTGTAAGACTGCACCACATCGTTGGCTCATGTTCAGTATGAGATTTTCTATAATCCCAGATCCATTTTCTGCAGTACTACCATCTAGCCTGTTAGTCCCCATTTTGTATTTGTGCATTTGATTTTTCTTTCCTTAGTGTGGCACTTTGCACTTGCCTTTATTGTATTTCATCTTGTTGATGCTACACCAATTCTCCAATTTGTCCAAATCCTTATGAATTCAAGTCCTATCCTCCAAAGTGCTTGCAACCCCTCTTGGCGTGGTGTCATCTGCAAATTTTATAAGCATACTCTTTACCTTATTATTCAAGTCATTAATGAAAATATTGAACAGTACCAAACCCAGGACATACCCCTGCAGGACACCAGTATATACGTCTTCTCAGTTTGAGAGTGAACCATTGATAACTACTTTGGGTTTGGTTTTTCAACCAATTGTGCATCCACTTTATAGTAGTTTCATCTAGACCACATTCCCTTAGTCTTCTTATGAGAATGTCTCTTTTATATATACCCATACACTACACATATGTATATGTGCACTTAACGCACACAATATTCCTAAATTCATCTCCTAAACACAATTCATCTCCTAAATCCTTTACAAGCACTAACTAATCAACCATCACGAGTTCCTTGTTAGTTAGCTAAGATTAGGATAAGACACAAAACCACTGTGCTTTAAAATCCTATACCTATAGAGATAAGCAAATGCAAGTAAGTGGGTGTGCTCAGTTATAATGCATGTGCCGGGAATGGGAGGGGTGGGGGAGGCGTGAATTGGCACAATCTGGGGGAGAGATTGTTTGTGTTAATTAATTGTGTATTAAGAACTGTGTCCATGCCACTTCACATTGAGCATCTCAAAAAAAAGAAAAGGATGCTGGCGGGGGGGACGATGACGACGATGACAACAACAACAAAACAAAAACAAAAAGCCCTAATCTAACATTCAACAAACATTCAGCACCCAAATAGCCTATCTTTGTCAGGAACCTTAGTTCCAAGAACCACTTACAGGCTTTCTTCACCACATTATAATATTAATCAAAACTCATAATGCAGAGTGATTTGCATGCCAACAATATATTTACACTGTAAATTGTTTGTTGAGAAGCCTCAGAGAAATATGCAATTCACTGCTATTGAACTTGGGTAGTGGAAAAAAATAAAGTACAAATTCTCTGTAGAGTTTGTTCCTTCTGGGTTTGGCCAAAAGAAAAAAAATCATTAACATTCATTCTGATTTTCCATGCAGGCTTCAGTGCTGAAGCATTCTTCTGGATCACAGCAGTTAGAATTAGAAAAAGGCTATTAGTACTTCATATCAAGTACAGGGGACAGTCGTACGTTTGATAGGGGCAGTAGCTGATGTCAAATGGATGCTATGCTGGATCTTACCCCTAGAGCCAAGGCAAAGCAAAGTTCTCCAAGTGGGGTCTCTTGGTCTCCAGAGCTGTCATGGACTCAGAACACTGCAGAGACAGTGCACTTCAGACTCTTGCTCGTTGGCTGTGTTTCTCCAACAGTGGGACTCTTCCTAAGAGAAAGGTCATTCCACAGAGCCTTATCTTCCCATGCTCACCAATGGCCAGGTCTTCTGATGGATAGATCTGCTCAGGGTGGTTAATGGGCCCGAGATAGGGAACTCTGCTCTTCGATGAGTGCTCAGACTAATGTGGGAACAGCACCAGTGGGCCCAAAAGGCATCCCGTCCTCAGCCAAAGCGGGCTTGCCATGACATAGGGACTTGAGAGATTGGGGTGAGAGTATCAATGTGGGGAGGGGAAGCTATCTCCCTTTCCCCAAAGAACGCCATCTTCTTGGAGCCCAATCCTGCTCTGGACTGACGTCCATGGCACAACGCATCAGTGACAGCAGTATCAAGCCCTTTTACTCTAGACGAGGTGGTAACAACACACGGCCGGTGATCAGGAACAGAGTAAACAGGCAGCAGCGTGGAAGGTAGTGGAAAGGGGTTCTATTCAATTCTATATAGGTTCTTATACCATGCTCATCACTGAATTATCTACAATTAAAATGGCTGAGTGTTAATTGGCCCTGTTTAGACAATACAATGCTTTTATTTATTGTTGGTTGTATTACAGCAGCACCTAGATGACTTGACCAAGATTGGGGCCCATTGTGCTAGGCATTGTACATACACATAGCAAGGTCTTATCTCCATGGGAAAGTTTACCAGTTATACAAAGAGAGTTATACCAGTATAATCCCCCTACTGCCATGTGGACACTTTTATTCCATTATAAGAGTGGCTTTTTATTGTTGTTGTTGTAGCTTACATCCCTTCAAAAACAACAACAACTAAACCAAAAGGAGCCACTCTCATGTTGCAATAAGAGTGTCTACACAGGGATTATATCACTATAACTAGATAGGCTGAAATTCACTTCTTAGGTTATACCAAAAACACTTCCGCATGTAGAAAAGGATGTAGAGGCAGTCCCTGCCCAGAAAAGTTTACAGTCTAGATGGGAAAAGGGTAGTAGGAGAAACAGGGGCACAGAGAAATGCAAAGTGATTTGTCCAGGGTACCAGAGCAGGTCAATGAAGAGCTAAGAACAGAATCAAGGTCTTCTGACTCCCATCTTAGTGCACTATCCACTACACCTCGCCACCCCACAACTGAGCTTTCAATAACATCACAGAAGGTGGCTGCTTTTGTTAAATATGTAGGGGCAGATTCTCAACTGGTGTTACCCAGCATAGCACCATTGGAGTCAACGACTGAATCAACAAAAATAAGCTGATTTACACCAGCTGTGGACCTGGCCAAAAAACGCTGACTCTATAAATCTACCCCATGACCTTGTTGCAATCAGCCAGTTAGTTTCCTTTAGGTGCACGGAAGAATTGGGCCTTCAGGAGGGGTGACAGGGATGGAGCGGACCAGATCAGGGAAGACGTTCCATGCACAGCTCACAGTGTGGAATACAGCAGAGGGATGGCTACAGGAGAAGCAAACAAATGGGATATCAGTGCTGGCATTCCTGGCAAAGGAGAGAGGATAGTGGGAACAGGGCAATAACAGCTATGGATGGATAAGGAGAGAGAGATGGAGCTACCACAAGACCTTGAAGGGGAGCACAGGAAGCATGAGCATCATGCAGTGGAGGAAGAGAATCAAACAGGCGGATTCAGAGAGAGGGGTGCCATGAAATGGGTAGATTTGCCATCTAGCTCTGGAGCGCTCTGCCCTCAAGCTTGGGAATTCTGTGGTGTACTCTGTTCTCTAGCTTTGGCGCTGCTTGATCCCTCTCCTGTCTCTCTTGCCTGGTGCAGAGACCCTGCACTTGCTTGCAAGACCTCAAAACCCTGCTGCGGGCGAATATATCTAACGTTCTCCACTCGCCTCTTTTGCTGGCTGCAGAGCTCTGGCCTGGAAAGGATGATTAGCGGAGGCGGTAGAAGAGAATTAAATGGAGTATTTGGCGGTGGCGCTGAAGAGCTGATTAGCAGGTGGCATTGATCTCCTGGTTCAGAGATCTTCTGAAGACTAAGAGAAGTGGAGGTGGGGGGTTGAGGGGGGAGGGAGAGCTGGGAGATGGGGTGGGCTGTGAGAAAAGGGGGAAACTGTGAGCTGAGTGCCAGAGGGTGAGGAGGAACAGAGACACGGTGCGGGAACTGTGATACAAGCGTTAGGGAGAGGGGATGATGGGGCTCTGATTCCCTCCATACTGTGCCCATCTCCACCCATGCCAGTTCCCTGCCAACCCTTCTCCCTGTCTGGATCCTTTAGGGACCACAGGCATATTACACAGACATAGGATTAAAACTTTAAAGGGTCATCAGCTCCTTTGGCCTCTTTTTGTTTTATCCTGCATTTCTCTATGCCAAGAAAACACAATCCAAACCCCTAATCCCTGCACCATAATTACCAGCATCAGGACCGAAGCACAGATTTAGCGACTCATTATTGCTAACGCATGGACAACCGCCTTCTCCCACCCCTCCACACTGCAACATTAGGGACAGACAGATGCCCCCAAGCCATGCAGCTCTCTGTCAAGCTGGACGAGGCAAAGGCATCAGGAAAGGAGATGGCAGTGGGACGTGGGCGAAGGGGGCGTAAACTCTTAAAAGCAGCACTTCCTGCAGAGACAAAATCTGCACAACATAAATGCCAAGTTTATGAACAATTGACCTGCTCTAGTCCTGCCTGAAATTGCTCTTTAAGGTCAGTGCTGTGAGTGTTCCCTTGGGTAGCTGGACCATTTGGCTAAGCGCAGCATCGAGGACTGTGGCTTGGCGGCTTGGAATGGAACATGTGTGGGAGAGGGGATGGGAACGGATGTGGCAACTTGATGCTTTCTTGGTATGAAGATCCCACGGATCCACAAACATGCACAGAGCCTGTTGTGAGATCACTTGAACAAGCAGGAGGAGCAATACATAAGAAGAGGCTAAGGGCCTGATTCTCCTCTCACTTCCACTGTTTTTAGTCCAAGGTAACTAGCTTGACTTCAGTGCAGTAATTCCCAGTTTACACTAGAGGGTCGCACACTTTGTTGCTCCTGTAAGTGAGAGCATTGCACACACCAGGGGCTCCTTGCATCCCTCCTTTCCACCCTCACAAGCTCCCCGTGTGCCACGCGCCCAGCCCTAGCTATTTCAGGGACTCTTGAAACCCACCGCTGATGCCCTCCCTCATGTCTGCCCACCCATTCCCTCCTCCCTCCATGCCAGGATCACTTTGTGACCCCTTCTCCCCTCCCCCTTCTCATCATCCCCTCTCTCCGTTCCTGCATTCCACTCCTTACCGGTGTTCCCCATTCTCCCCCACAACCCCAGCCAGGGTTTTGGGTGACCCCTCATTCTCTCTGCATGCCAGGGCTCAGTGTGCACTCCATTCTCACCATCATCACCAGTGTGCCCCCCATCCCCTCCATGCCAGGGTACCCTGTTCTCTCCCCATCCTGCCAGAGCACTGTGCGTACCCCCCATCCCTTACAACCCTTCTTCTTGGCCAGGTTGACACTATAAACTTACATCAGTATAACTACGTTGCTCAGGGTGTGAAAAATCCATCCGCCCTGAGAGACGTCATTATACCGACCTCACGCTCTCCCCCAGAGTAGCTTCTCCCGTAGACATAGCAACCGCCTCTTGTGGAGGTGGAGTACCTACGCCAGTGGGAGAAGCACCGCAGCTCTTAAGTGTAGACCTACCTTTCTCTCTCTCTGTCTCACTTTCAGGGTTTCATCATTTTAAAATGGTATTGGGAGGGTCAGGGCTAAGATGAGGGATATTGTTATGCTGCAATGTTTTAACGGCTGTGTGGCAGGGTGGACTAAATCCAGAGGGACCCTGCTGGAGGCCTCGCAGCCCTGCATCACGCTGTCCCAGAACAGAGCAGCAAGAAGTCCTCCAGGCAGCCTAGAGTGGCTGCAGAAGAGCAGCCAATCAGAGACGCTGCTGGAGCAACCAATAAGGGGCCAGAAGGGTCAGATAAAAGGCAAGCAGCAGAGCAGAGCCTTCAGTTGCTATGTGAAGCTTGATGAGGGAGGACTGGGTGCCTTCCCCCGCTTGTGAAAAAAAAAACCTGTGTTTGCAGGTATTATTGGCAAGAGAAAAGAGGGCACCCACAAGAGGTGGGTGCGGACCCTGTTACAGGCTGCCATCACCCAGCAATTACAGAGGGAGCTGAAGCTGGCAGCTCTGCTAAGGAGATGCCAGGAGCTCCATGTGCTCTCCATTTCATTCTTCCAATTTTCATCCAAATCAATAGGTTTCTGCCCTAGAACATTCACTGGAACTTTGGAATTGAGGAGGTGTTGCATTCAAATGTTACTGTGTTACAGCCAAACATTCAGAGAAATGCCATGAAACTCAGTGTAAGGGCTGGAGTCAGTGGATGGAGAAGAAGGGCCTGGAGCTATAGAAACACCATGAAAGGGTGCAACTGCAATAAAACTGTGCTCACATGACCCGAGGTCAGTCACCAGCAAGTGCAACCAATGACAGAGATATGGTCATTAAAAATATAAGAAAGGGAAACAGACTCGCTGTGCATGACCTTATTAATGATCAGCGACCATGCTCCTTAATAAAAGGATCAGATATCGCATCCATATGTGCCAGCAATGCCCCTCTGCCATGTACATTGGCCAAACTGGACAGTCTCTACGTAAAAGAATGAATGGACACAAATCAGACGTCAAGAATTATAACATTCAAAAACCAGTTGGAGAACACTTCAATCTCTCTGGTCACTCGATCACAGACCTAAGAGTGGCTATACTTCAACAAAAAAGCTTCAAAAACAGACTCCAACGAGAGACTGCTGAATTGGAATTAATTTGCAAACTGGATACAATTAACTTAGGCTTGAATAGAGACTGGGAATGGATGAGTCATTACACAAAGTAAAACTATTTCCCCATGGTTTTCTCCCCCCACCCCACCCCCCACTGTTCCTCTGATATTCTTGTTAACTGCTGGAATTAGCCTACCTGCTTGTCACCATGAAAGGTTTTCCTCCTTTCCCCCCCTGCTGTGGGTGATGGCTTATCTTAAGTGATCACTCTCCTTACAGTGTGTATGATAAACCCATTGTTTCATGTTCTCTGTGTGTGTGTATATAAATTTCTCCTCTGTTTTTTCCACCAAATGCATCCGATGAAGTGAGCTGTAGCTCACGAAAGCTTATGCTCTAATAAATTTGTTAGTCTCTAAGGTGCCACAAGTACTCCTTTTCTTTTTGCGAATACAGACTAACACGGCTGCTACTCTGAAACTCCTCTAGATGGTTCTTCTGACCTTCCTGCACCCGCCCACAGCCTAACTTCAGCAAACTTGCCCTTAGCTCAGTCTGACATGGGGAAAATGATCACTCTGCTCTAGCAATTACTATTATTATTTATCTGCATGGCAGTAGTGTCCCAAAGCCCCAGTGCCAGGCACCGTATAAACACAGGCAGAGACATGGTCCCTGAATTGGTACAGGAGGCCCAGATACAAATAACCCCCTCCCCAAACTGTGGATCTGGTCTCTTGTTTATATAATGGACATGGAGCAAAGCACCAGAACTAAACCCCCACCCAAATCTTGGAAAAGACTGAGTCTGAGTGCAGGTCTACACGATGGAGGTCTACACTGCAGGGTTAAGTCAACCTAAGGTACGCAAATCCAGCTACGTTATTCATATAGCTGGAGTTGACTTACCTTAGGTCAACTTACTGCGGTGTCTACACTGCACTAGGTCGACGGGAGAAACTCTCCCATCGATTTACCTTATTCTTCTCATTCCGGTGGAGTACCGGAGTTGACAGGAGAGCGATCGGCGGTTGATTTAGTGGGTATTCACGAGACCCGCTATATCAACCCCTGATGAATCGATCACCGCAGCGTTGATCCATCGGTAAGTGGAGACAAGCCCTGAATGTTGCACATCAGGCCGATCTATACCTTGCGTATGCAAACACAGAACATGGTAAAACACAGTGACTAGCCAGGAGGGACTGAGGTCTACCGGGAAGCCACAGGTGGCAGAGATTGAAGGGTGGCATCTTTGGAGCCCCAGACTCACAAGCCCAATCCCATTTGAGGCAAGAAAAAAAGCTATGTCCCAGTGCACATAAATCCTGAGGAAAGATTGGATAGTTTTGACCTGTGCGGCTTTGGGAAATGGGCTGGCTACAAGCAGAGGGGGCAGATGGTTCTGAAAGGCAAGCAATCAGTAATACCAACTAGTAACTTGACACTGATTTAAGAAGGCATCATGGCACAAGTTGTAAACCCCTCATCTCCCTCCCCAACTGATCTGCGGTATCAGGTCCCTACAAGGTTCCAGCTTTACACCCAGTTTTGCAGTGAGGCACAAGGTCAAACGACTTGTCCTGAAAACAAGTGCAGTGAAATTATAATTGGACCCTGAACTGGAGAACCCAGATTCTCCCTACTTCCAATGGCTTTGCTCTATCCAGAAAAACATGAGTTCTCCTTGGAATGGAGTACTGAGGAGGAGATTAGCCTATAAGCAATTCATGTGTCTGAAATACAGACTATACAGCGAGTGCAATAAGAAACGCAGAGCATAAATCAAAACAAGAGGGAGCTGGAAAATGAAGGTTTCGGAGGTTATAGCAACAGACTCAACAGGAGGCTGGTGAGATGAGCACTACTGCAGGTTGATTTGTATTCCTCGGGGTTGTTACGACAGGACCTCGATGGGCCATATGGTTGTGTCTTGACCCCTAACTCTTCTTATGCCCTTATGACAGCAGTGATCACTGCTGCTGGTTTCCATTTCTTGTTATTCTTGGCAGTGGGTGGTTTGGATTTCAGGGCAGTTCAACCTCATAATGAAAAGCATCAGATGGAGACCATCTGGAAGAAGCATCCAACTTTAACCTTGAGGGCTGCTTTAAAAAGAACCTTGAGCCAGCGAATGCCGCCTTCCCACAGAGAAATGGGCTTTTGTAGGATGCTCCTCTGAACATGCCTGGGTCTTGGGAGCTATCAACCTCTGAACAGAACAGCACTTAGCCACCTGGGCTTGATGTCTACAGGATGGGTTCTCCATCTGCTTCGTGCCACATTACCAGATCCTCACATAGTTGGGTGACAGCAAAACGAGGCCAGAAAAGTGACACAGTTCAGCCTGGGGAGCTGGGAAATAGACAGTCAAGTGGGTCTCACCAGTACTAAATCATTTAGCAAGCCACCTTAGCCCTGGAAGTTGGGACAGAAATCTCAGTGACCCCTAACTTGGACCAGGGAGAGGTGGGAATGGAGCAGTCAATTATTAATAATACTTTGCATCTCCACTGCATCTTTCATTTAAAGGTTCTCCATGCACCTGATGTTAGTGAAATACCTCACCAGCCCCTAATGAGCCAAGTAAGGATTTTTATTAGAACTGTCCAGAGGGCAGAAATTCCATGGCATGAAGGACATTGAGGTTTCAAGTGTTCTTCATTCTGATTATGAACAACATCCGATGAAGTGAGCTGTAGCTCACGAAAGCTTATGCTCAAATAAATTTGTTAGTCTCTAAGGTGCCACAAGTACTCCTTTTCTTTTTTCGAATACAGATTAACACAGCTGCTACTCTGAAACCCATAAAACATGAAATTCTTAGTGAAAGAACATTTAGGCAAATAACTACTGCAGGTTGATCAAAACATTTTCTTTCAATTTGGCCTTATGTTATGAAGTTGAAACAAAATCTGAACCAAAAGTAATTTCAAAACGGAAAAGCAAAAAATGTCAAAACGGGACAGTTCAACATTGTTGGGGACCTTTTTTAATGCCAGTTTTCTCCCAAATGAAATGTTGGCAAAATCAACATGACTTGGCAAAGCATTTTAATTTCTATGGCACTGCATTCCCTGATGGGAAAATGGTTCGGCTCCAGTTTTTCCAATCGGCTCTCATTGTTATCCAGCTAACCCTAAACAATACTAGAGAAATATGCAGGAACCAGCACAATCTCCCCCCACCTTCTTCCTGAATAAACGCCCCCTAACCAGGACCAATGGCCCACAGGTTTAAACATAAGTATAGGTGGTATAATGAATCTATGTCAGAGACTAACTAATATATTAATCAGATACACATAGTTGGGGTGGCAGGATTAAACCCTGGTATATCAGCTCCAAAAACATAGGCTTCAATCACACCAGCTGCAAAAGACTTGACCCTAACAGATAGCAGCAGTGTCCTTTATCCTCTCTGTAGACCAGCCAAAAGAGCAGGGCTGGATTAACCTTTTGTGGGCCCGGCACCAAACTTATTTGTGGGCCTCCATGTAGTCGTTATGGGCCCCTCCCGAGCTTTGTCCCAGTGCCATGAAGCCATTGGTGCCATGGTAAACCCGGTACTGCAAAAGAGGACAGTCTCTCTCTCTCTCTCTCTCTCTCTCTCACACACACACACACTGCTGTATTTTTACTCTACCTGAAAACAGCGTGGAATCTCCTCCAGCGTGTGTTTGATTGAAAGGAGCATGTCTGACTCCAAAAAGGGGCTGCATATCTTGCAAAAAGAGCATCACAGTGCAGAGACATCTTGTTTTCTGGTGTACTTGGGATGGCTTCAACTATTACAGTAGCCAGTAGTCCGTCCATCCTCCCTCCCCCCCTTCACACACATATACACACACTTTTTAGTTACAGCTGTGAGAACAGGGATGCTAAATGCCCAAGTGAACAGACCTGACAGAACCCTCTTATTCTCAGTATGGTGTAGATGTTGATGCAAATGTAACAGAGAAATGGGGTACAGACACACCCTGAACCCTTTCCAACCACAGTCTGTCTATGCAGCATCGTACATGTGAGCAACACTCACATATGATCAAAAGGCGACTTCCCCTCTTTAGCGCTGAAATTTGCTGAGATGAGCCAACCCATGGCAGTGAGTCAGACACGCTGTGGGAGCCATTGACACAACCTCACTGGGATGTGTGGAATTTCCCTCCTCCCCGAGAACTTGCAGTATCCTTCAGTTTAATCATTTGATCCCATTTACAAAGGTCAATGCCTCTTGGAAAAACAGAGAGAAACTGAAGGAGGTGGGGTATCCTTATTCTCACAAGGAGACAGGCAGACATAGAGCAAATGAGAGAAAAAGAGAGAGAGAAGGCCCTATTTTGATCTCAGTTACATCAGCGTCCATTGGAAGTAATACCAATATTGACAGAGTTACCGGGATTAACACCTGTGAAACAGACAGTAGAATCTGGCCCAGAGATAACTAGGATGCAGCATCCATGCTTTTCACAGCCTGATCATCCCCTCAACACAGACATGCCAGATAAAATGCTCCCACCCAACAGCATCCACACAGAAAAGAAAAACAAGCAAACTAAAAAGAAAGCATGAAATGGGGATTAGTCTATGCATCAGAGCTATCCCTCTGCTATTATTTTACTATGAGCTTTCCTCCCAACATTTGATTTCAGGAGAGGTTTGACTCTAACTGAAATAGCAGCCCCCGGATTTAGCTTTCTTTTCTCCCCCCCCCCATTCCCATATCCATTTGATTTTTCTCAAGCTGCGATGCTGATTGCCTCAGTCTACAGAGCTGGCAGCAACACATTAACCTGTCCGAGAACAGCCAGAGACATGGGCTGCCAGTTTGGCTATCAAAGGACCGACTCAGTTCTCCAGAGGTCCTGGAGACTTAGACAAAGGAGCTAATACAGCAAAAGACTCAGCATCACGGTGGCATTTTCATGCTTCCCAATTAACCTTCGCCTTGGTAAACAAGCAATGAGCTTTGCATGGCAAATTACACACCTCACTGTTAAGGAGGGTCTCTTTTCTCTTCTGAGAATGAATTAATTAGATGAACTTCCCTCCTTCTCTTTCCTGCATGAGCATGCTCGCTCTCTCTCTCTCTCTTATACACACACACACACAGCCTTTGTTATCAATACATTGCCACAAGTGTGCATGACAAGGAAATGAAAGAGACAGTCCTGAGGGGATTACACTCTACCTCAGGCATGACGCAGCAAAGAAGAGTGGTTGGTGGGGACAATGGTGGGTGGAGGATTTGGAGGGTACTGGAAAGCAAACCATCTCTATGCAGCAAAAAATCCCACTTAAGCACATGCATGTGCTTAAATCCCATTGAAGTCTGCTACATTTAAGCATTTGCTTAAGTGCTCTGCTGAATTGGGGCCTTGGTTCTTTCCATTTCTTAGCACAATAAGGCTGAAACTTTCAAAGCCACCTCAGGGATCTGGCTTCTCAATCCCCACTCAAATTCACAGGAACTAGGAAAATGAATCAGAATGGAAAGTGAGAATCCAAATCTCATCGCAGGATTTGAAAATCCCACTTTATGTGTGATTTTTCTTTAAAGGCCCAGTGTTTTCCAGTGAGTTAACCATCTCATTGGACACTTTTCTCACAGTTACTCTGCAGCGCATTACTAAGGCTGCTTCTGATAAGATAGCTGCACACGCACAGTTTAGTTAAGAGTTTGTTTGAGGATAGGGCATAAGAGAAAAAAATGACAGCCATATGTAGTGCCTGCAGGTCTCAACAAACTTCCTTACCCTTCAGACTCAAGGGCTTAACTCAGAAAGAATTCTATTCTAGAACTAGGGACATCCCTACGTCAAGAGCCGACAATTATTATTCTAGCTGGATCACCCAAATAGTTACATATAAAACATCCACTTGAGACAAGGAGAACAGAGAAATAATCATTCCACAATAGAACAGCAGAGCAATGTCTTGATGGAAAGAGGCGCCGGCCAGGACTTCAGAGGGGGCACTTTCATCCCTCTGAGCATTATGGGAGAGCACGACTGTAAATGTGCTAGTTAAGGAGACAGCTCTCCTGCTGAAAAATGCCACACTCTTCAAGTGGAAGGGTTTATTCCAGGCTGGAGCGCTGTCTGGCCAGACCGGCTAACATGCATCACCTGCGCACCAGATCTTAATGTAACCGTTCCCTCTCCATATCTCCAAAACAGACCTTCACTGAGGCCGAACACCTGAGGCAGAATCAGTCTGTCTGCCTGCCCATCCACGCTATTTCTAGAGCACCCATCACTGCAGGGCCTAAGCATAACATAGCATCTAAGAGTAAAAGACAGCATGAACCAGGAAGGCTAAGAGTGAAGTGGACCAGTAAAAAACAGAACAAAAGGCCCCATTGCCCTTGTGAGCCACATAACACACATCAAGCACAAGACCCTGGAAGAACACAAACACTTAGACCTGGAGAGGAAGGAACATTGACACTTAAGAATAAAAGAGAGCACCATCTCCTACCCATCTGATATCAACAACAGCTCCCTAGGAGGGAGACCAACAAAACAGACTGTACAGGAAACACCCAAGAGGATAAGTGTAACTGGCTTGGAATGGGATACCTATAATCAAACTCCATGGAGAGGTGAACTGGCTAATTTAATCAGGTGACATGCTAAGTGTTAACCCTTCCAATTATGACCTGCCAGAACCACGTCCATCAGCATCTTGCCAATGGCTGGCCTCTGCTGGGGGCTCAAGAGTTAAAGAGCTCATTTGAGGTGATCAGAGACGCTGTGGTTTGAGTACTGCCTGAAGACACTCCATTCCGACTTGCATATTGAGTTTGATTATTTGCATTGTGTGATTATAAGGTATAGCATTGCCGGAATGGATTAGATGTGCCGCTGTTATAACAGTGTTTTGTTATGTGGTCTGATAACTGATTGGTTCTTGTGAACAATCACAACAAACCACATGCCATCAATGTTGCCGTGAGCGAAATATGTTTCCTCACATTTTCTGTCCAGTAACCAGCGAAACAGGGTATTTGCACCTATGCTGCACTCAGAAATCAATGGACTTAATTCATCTTATTCATCCTGTGTTAGAAGCTTGGTTGGGGGGGCTTTGCTCACATGCTCAGGATCTAACTGACTGTCAGCTTGGGGGCAAGGAAGGAATTTACCCCAGGTCAGAATGACCAGGACCATGTGTTTGTGTGTGTGTTCCCCCTTTTCTCTACAGCAGGGGGAACAAATCCACTGCTAGGATCTGGGCATATCTCACCTCATCAATTCCTTGCCATTGCAAGGGCCTTGGGCTTTGGTGGCACTTGGATCTCTCCTGATCTCTGTGGGTCCGTCTACACAGCTACTAGACATCTGCGGCTGGCCTGGGCCAGCCGACTCGCGGGTCTTGTGCTGCGGGGATGTTTTGCTGCCATTTAGATGTGTGGACTTGGGCTAGAGCCTGGGCTCAAGAACCCTGTGAGAGCAGAACCAGGCCCCGGTGTATTCATTGCTTTCTGATTGCTTAGCTTGTATCCAACAATGCCCACTTACATAATAAAAGCCCTGACCAGGACTCACATCAGTGGACCCATTGCCGCAGCGCTCAAGCAAACCCTCACAGAACTAACTGTCTTTTAACTGGGGACCACAGATCCGCAAAAGCGAAGGGTTGGAACTCAAAAAGTCTGGAGCTGGGGCTGTGGTTTCAAAAAGCAGGTGACATTCTTTTTGCTTCTCCAAGCATTTGCATGGCTCCCTGGACTTTCCAAAACTAGGTTTGGCATGACACGAGAACAGGTTCCTGAGGGACCATGATTGCTTCTTATGACCAGGGCATACAGAACAATGCAATCAGATTAATAATAATGATTTGCCTGCACTGCATTGGACATAAAGCTATCAAACCTCATGCTTAAGAACAGAAGCTGACTGGCTAGGGACAGGAGGAATCACCCTGTACAGACAGATTATTCCGTAACTGTCCATTGTAAAAGCTGCACATCTTTCTCTGATGCATCTAGTCCTGACCAGTGTCAGAGATGGGACACCAGACCAAATGGACCATCAGCCTGATTCAATATGGCAATTTCTCTGTTGCTTGGCTTTTCCTCTGGAGACCCTTTACAAAGGTGGATAAGTTTCAGAGTAGCAGCCGTGTTAGACTGTATTCGCAAAAAGAAAAGGAGGACTTGTGGCACCTTAGAGACTAACAAATTTATTTGAGCATAAGCTTTCATGAGCTACAGCTCAAATAAAACTGGATAAGTGTTCCTATCAACATTTTACAGGAATTCAGCACTGCAGAGGTGGCTAAGAGAAGGAAAAATCATGGGGAATAAAAGTTAACTTAACCTTTCAGAACCTGCACATAGTTTTTGATCTGAATGTATAAAAGGAGCCTTAGAGGGGACATAAATACTCACTTGAAGGCCCCTTCACACTCTCAGAGCAGTGTAAAGGGGCTTTACTGTAAATAAGAATCAGTTCTCTTTTCTATTTAGTTCCTGAACCAGATCACCCATCACTATAACAAACCCTGGTGCCAAGTCAAGCCAGGATGAAGGTACCTTAGATAAATCAGCGATGCAGTATCTGATAACACAAAGCCACACAGGGAGTGCGCAAGCCACCCTGCTGTGTTTTTAATACATGAACTTTGCCACCACCCTCCCACGCTGCCTGCTGCTTTTTATACCACGTTGCATAATTAATCCATCAACATTCTGTGACGAGGTATAAATATTAATAATGTGATCACACAGTTGGCTGTTTCTTTTAAAATTCAAACTCTGCAAAGATAAATCGCACACTTAATCTTAGCCGGCTTTGAAGAGGGTGTCTCAAAGAAATAAAATAAATAAATACATAACGAGGATACGTTTGACTTTGAAAAAGGATTGCCTGCTTTTTTACCTGGATTTGCCCTCTCTTTATCTCTGTCTGTCTCTCCCCACATACACAGATCAGAGTCTGAGATAGTATCATTTGCTTGAATGGCTTACTGCCAGGGCTTCTAGCTTTGTTATCTGAGTGGCACAAAAGAGGTGCCATAGGTAGCGCTGTACAACAGGTGGAACGTGCTAAATATCGCTGCCCTGAGAAGCTTAGGGAAAAATCTTCAAATGGAGGTGGCTAAAGTCTGAAACCTAGAGCGTGATTCCATGCTGTGCCTCTTGGAAACGCAGCTCAGAGCGTATTGCGCAGTCCCTGCACTGAGAGAATACTCCCCGAGCTATAGCCTGAGGCTTTTGGGCTCCTTTTCCCTGCTCTGGCCCTTTTACCCAGTGTAAAAGGGGACTGGAGTGGGGTGTGTATGAAGATCTTACTCCTATGGAGCTTTGAAATTGACTTCAGCGGGACCAGGATTGCAGCCCTGGCAACCACATTCAGCAAATAAGGCTGGGCATCTCGAAGTAGCAGCAGGGAGTTAGGAGCCCAAACTCCATTAAATTCAGTGGAAGCTGGGCACCTAACTTCCTTGGACCCTTCAAAAAGTCCATCCTCAAGGCCCCGATTCACCGAGGCACATCAGGATGTGCTTAACTAACAGCACAAGCAATCCAACGGAAGTCAATGGGACTGTTCATATGCTTGAAGTTAGACGTGTGTTTATGCAACCTGCAGAACTGGGGCCAAAATAAAACACAAATTTAGGCACCATAAGCACCCTTGCTTGATTGCATCTCTCCTAGGTGTTTGCATGGCCCCCCATCACCACAGTATTTGAGCAACTCGCAATCTGAAATGCATTTCCCCTCACAACCCCCTGTGGGGTAGGGAAGTAATACTCCCGTTGGACAGAGACATTAAATGACTCGCTCGTAGTCACACCAGCTGTCCGAGGCAGCATGGAGACCTGAACCCTGGTCCCCTGCGCCCCGGCGAACATTGATGACCCTGGTCCCCTGCGCCCCTGGTGAGCATTGATGAGTGAGAGCCCAATCGATACCCAGCATTGACCTGACCTGACCTCACCAGATACGCGGTTCTTCGAGAGGAGGACAAGGAGAGTGCTTGGAAGAATGAGCTTCCTATTCCTTTCCCACCAACCTGAAAGCCTTGAGAAAACCCTCTGCCCCTCTTCCATCCCTCCCTACACAGAATCATAGAAGATTAGAGTTGGAAAAGACCTCAGGAGGACACCAAATCTAACCCCCTGCTCAAAGCAGGACCAATACCAACTACAGCATCCCACACACAGACTCTTATCTTCTTCCCACTTCTGTGCCCTTGTCCTTCCGATCAACTGAGGCAGTCCATCAATCCTGCAGGGAGCTGTATGTCAGCAAAGAGCCACACATTGCTGGGCTGACTCCTGCTTCACCTGGCTCCTTGACTGGAGAGCACAGGTCCCAAGGACCTAACCCTGCCCCAGCACCTTCCTTTTCCCCTATGAAGGAGCTCTGACCAGCAATTCCCTCTCCCCACCTCAAGGAGCCGTGGCTTCCTGGTCTGTTGGTCACAGCATCCAAGCCCCACTCTAAGACATAGGCCATCCTATGTCCTTAGGAGGAAACGCTACCAGATCACAACACCTCGCTGATATTAAAGCACAAGGGCCCCGATTCAGCATGCACCTGCTCAACTTCATGCACGGGAGGAACCCCAACCTTATTCAGCAAAGTCCTTCAGCACAGGCTAAAGTTCCAAGTCCGCAGCTCGACGTTAAGCACATAGTTAAGTGTTTTGCTGCAGAGGGGCCAAAATGGGCAGCTTCCTAGACTCCAAACAGCATTTCAGAGGACAGATGGGATCGGATGTTTCTGCCCAAGTGTAAACCAGTTGTCAGATTTAAATTAGTCAAATGCACTGGGGTAAACTGGTTCCCCAATTTGGGGATCAGGAAGGTGTTTCTGCTCCTCCATCCCAAGTCCAGCACCCTCAGGTATTTTTGTTTCCCTCTGGAATATCAAGCAGGGAACATCACACTAGTCCTTTCCATACAATCAATTTGCCATTACTGCTGGGAGTAGGGAACAAGGTAAGTGTTGCTGGTTAGTGCTGGGGACTCCTCCTTGAGTGTTTCTCTGCAACACAGTTGCCTTATGCAGGTCCCTTCTGTTTCCAAAGCGCTTATCCATAGAGGGAAGCAGGGGAGGATCACAGCACCCTCCACTTTCTGTAATACAAATAAGGCAAAGCAACTGAAAACTCTTTCATCGGCACTCCAGTCACTTTGTTTTACAGAGCCTTGAAACGAAAGGGATACTTTAGATTAAAAGATTTGTTTAATGGTCTGCTTAATTCATTCCAAACACAGATTGTTCCAAGGATCTCTGTTAGCTCTTAACCTTTCCAGCATGAGTTTTTTGTGTGTGAGTGTGGATGTGTTTTAATTAAACATTCAGCACTTGCTGCTTCTATCTGGGTTGGATCACATGGTTTTTCTTCTTTACTTGGCGTGTGTGTGTGTGGGTCAAATGCTTCTTAAAATAAACACAAAGAAGCCTGTACATAGGGACAAGGGAGAGGAAGCGCGCACCTGCATGGCCGCACACACCATGGACAATTACCCCATTCACCCCGGTTCAGTTCACAAAATTAATTAGCATCAAGCCCGGCTGGTCCATATTAGTTATGAGCTAATGAGTAGGAGATGCTGCACTTTTGGAGGCAAGCATGCCAGGATGCTAAAGGCAAGCTGGGTGCACTTTATTGTTTCTCCAACACTCACTAGAAGGCACCATGCAGGTCCATGTTCTGGTGCTTGGTCAGCAGACCATGATCCAGGATGTAAGGTGCAGGCTCTGCAGCTCACTGGGTACCAGCAGAGGCTCACAATGATGACCATACATTGCCCATGAAGTATTGTATCCCCCTGGAATGTTACGATCTCTTTGGGGTGGTAGGGAAGTGGCTAACACATAAGAGGATGCAACTTTTCTACTCAGATCTGGTGCCTTCAAGTACCACCACCTATACAAAGAGGCCAAATTTATCTTGGGTGTAACTCACCAGGAGTGTTTTTGCTTATTATTAGGCACTTTGTGTCCTTCAATGGAATTCACTCGATAACAGGGTTCAAAGAAGAACTAGATAAGTTCATGGAGGGTAGGCCCATCAATGGCTATTAGCCAGGATGGGCATGGATGGTGTCCCTAGCCTCTAGAGGCGGGAAGGATAGCTCAGGGGTTTGAGCATTGGCCTGCTAAACCAAGGATTGTGAGTTCAGTCCTGGAGGGGGTCATTTAGGGATCGGGGGCAAAAATTGGGGATTGGTCCTGCTTTGACCAGCGGTTGGACTACATGACCTCCCAAGGTCCCTTCCAACACTGATATTCTATGATTCTGTTTGCCAGAAGCTTGGAATGGGCAACAGGGGATGGATCACTTGATGATTATCTGCTCTGTTCATTCCCTCTGGGGTATCTGGTATTGGCCACTGTCAGTAGACAGGATGCTGGGCTAGATGGACCTTTGGTCTGACACAGTATGACCGTTCTTATATTCACTTTGCAGGTCAGGGTTTCTCCAGCAGCAGAGGTGGAATTTTAAGGCTCCAACATTTTGCCCACCCTGAATTATTTTAGTTGATGGAACAGAAGAACCTTTAGGAAATGGTGTGGTGACTGAGCCACCCTCACTACGCCAGAAGTCCTAGGCTCAGCTCTGGAATACAGAGTCTAGGTTTGCTATGCCTGGGGAATACAGCTCTAACAAGAAGAGTATGGCCTCTGGCCTGTTATGGAGCACTAAATGTAGTCCAGTTAGTCTTTCTGCTGGGAGCAACACCCACTCCTGAGGGGTAGTGTTTAAAACAAAGAAAAAGCAGCATTTCAGGACTCCATCTAGGAAGAGGACGAGCTCCTGTAATGTTCTGGCAGTGTACAAGTAACAGAGGTCTGGCATGCTCTAGTGGCTCAGGTTGCATATAACACAGAGGACCCACTACTAGCCGTGGCTGAGGGTGGTCTCCTTCAGTTCTAGTAGTCTCTGTTATTGTAACCAAAGGACCATGGTTCTTGTCTTGGCTTCCCATGTGCATGTGATTTGTACAGTAATTGTACATGTCGTATATGGATTGTTTATCTCACCTGGGTAGAGGGATGAAAAGGACATTTTGCAAGCACAAAGACTAATAGCACCATGGCGCTGATCAGATGTTCTCCTTCCAAACTGGCAGAATTGGTGGCTGTTACTTACCCTCCCAAGGAAAGGGGACACTTGAGTGATTACAATAGCCAAGAGACACTGCGTGCCAAGGCAAGCCACACAGTTTCCTAGCATGGAAACAATGGCATGTCACCTACCAGTCGGCAAACATCATCTCTTTAATGGGGATCGCTGTAAGTCATGTTTAAATTCAGGGAGGCCTAGCACATCATTTTTGTCTCCTTAGCATATGAACTGCTCGCTCACTCTCTGCAGAGCTGTGAAGACAGAACTTCATTCATCCTCAGACTGAAACGCAAGGGCACGCTGTCTGAGGGAGAGGGAGAAGGTGACAAACCAGCACATTAATAAAACAGGTAGAGCAAAGCACCATGGATTAAGTGTTCTTTCCAAGTCCTAAATGTGGCAGACGCATGGAATTCAAGAACCATGTCTTGTTCTCATCAACTGGATCTCCATGGACACTGCTCCCTGGCTACTACTGGTGTCACTGGCATATTGACTAATGGAAATCCACTATGATAATGAGTTCCAATATTCAGTGGTTCTCCCAAATGTACTGTCTCCTCTTTCCTGGCTTTATGGCAAGTCCTGTGCTAACAAAATGCAGGCTCAGCAGAATGGACGGTCAGCAGCAGCAATATAAAGATCCATAGTCCTGATTCAAGCAGCAGGCTGATAAAGCCTAAGAGGCATTTAGTTTTCACAGGAGGTGATATCACTAACATGAGATCATGGCTCAAGCTCTTAGTTTTACTCTCTCCTCTCTGCTCCTGTCTGTATGACTGGTGTTATATATTGATGTTACGCTCAAATGACTCGGAAAGTTCAGTCCTGGCATCTTCTAAGAGTAATCATCTTCCAAAACTAATCTCTTACACTCCCTTCCAAACCGAAGGTTCCTTGGCACTTTGCAATCTCCATATAAAAAGACAGTTTAATAGTGTGTGACTCTACCAGGATGGTGGGTTTACTGATGGGCGATGGGGACTGCTGAGTTATTATAGGTGGATTTATGTAATTAAAGACTGTATCATAACATATATGCACAAGGGGGCTGATTTAAGGTTGCCAGGCAACCTTAATGCTGGAATTTCTTAACTTTTGAGAGCTTGACTTTGCAAGGATCAATTTTTGTTTTTATGCATTGCTATTTATATGGGGTCAATTTTATTGATATGTATATATGTCCAGTCCATTAGCTGTGCTGTAGTTTTTAAAATATGTGTATAACCTATTGCTTGTTTTAATTAGTGTAAATTCTAAGTAAATAAATAAACGCATGGATTGTTTTGCTCAGCACTGAAATGCAGCCACCTCTGGGGTGGAAGGTGGCAGCTGTACAAGAGCACACAGCAACAATACAGAACAGTTTAGTACCGGGGTGAAAGCCAAGATTCCTGAAAGGAGTGGACATTTCTATGGATAGCTATATCATCTAGACTTACAGCAAGGATTTAAAAGAAAAGCCAAACTAACATGCATTCTGGAAAGGATACACTCCCCACAACACACGCACACACATCAGGGAATAAGCCAACCTCTATCTGTTGGGGGTTAGAAAGATGCTTTCCCCCGGGCAGGTAATTCTACAAATGCCTACCACATTGTGCCTTGCACTTTTCCTCTGGTGCACCTGGGACTGACCACTGTGGGAGACAAGATACTTCAACTAGACAGAGCAAGGAACCAGCCTGGCAATTTCTATGTTCCTAACTCCATATCAAATGCAGGGGAAATGTTATAGATGGTAGGAAGGAAGAAATTACCCAGACTGGAATTTGACCAAGACACTGAGACCTACCCCTCTACTCTTTCTATGGCATGTTTAATGACAGCAAGCGGTCAGGAATAAGACACAAAGCTCAATGCGAGAGCCGTCAAGTTTACTGGTTGTAGACGTCTCCACATGGACAACTAGGTATATTATCAATCATGAACTAAGGGCTTGTCTAAATCTGGGAACATAGCTATAGCAGTATAACTACTCCACTACAGCTATGCCAGTTTAACTTCCCCATCTGGGCACTCTATTCTGGAATAAAATTACTCCATTTTAGAAGAGTGCTGGTGCATCCCACCAGAAAATTAAATCTATTTCATATTTTGTTCATTTTTTATAATCTGGGGGGGTGGGGGTCCATGACAGAAATAAATAAATAAATAAATAAATTCAGTTTGGGACAAATATATATATATATTTTCAGTTTTTGACAAGCAGAAACAAAACAGTTTCACCTGGTAAGGAAAAAAAACATTGTTTGGTTTTACTTTCCATTTTTTGCCTGACTGGCTGAGAAATTTTCCATTTTTAGTTGGTCAAAAACTGAGAAATGGATGGCTTTCAAGGGTTTGGTTTTTCAAACACAAACTGAAAAAAACCAGAAATTTCTGTTTTGACAAAAAAAAAGGACTTTTGGGGTTGGAAAAACGTTTCTAATGTAAAATTCTGACGTGCTCTTCTCCCAAATTCTTGGAGTTCACATGGCTTTCTCAGGTGAAGGATCTGGTCTAGACTGCATCTGGGAGCAAGCCTCCCAGCCTGGGTTGATACACTTGTGGTAGTGGGCATCGCACAGATGCATTAAAAATAGCAGTGTAGGCTCTCCCCGCCAGGCTCAACAATTCTAGCTGCAGTGTCTACACAACTATTTTTAATGTGCTGGTGTGATCCTCACTACTGCAAGTTTGTCAACCTGAGCTGAGAGGCTTGTTCCCTGATGCAGTATAAACATACCCTCAGTGGCTCCTTCTGTCCCTCCACCTAGAGCACAGGACAGATTTGCTTCTTCATGCCATCCCCAGGTAATTATCCTTCCTTGGACTGGCATCCAATCTCGAATATTTCCACAGTGTGGTTTCTGCGGAACGGAACTATAACCAAAATTGTCATTAATGCAAGTGAATAACTTTCCTTTACTTCAGCTGTAACCATACTCAAAGGATTCTGTAATTAAAGTGATAAGGCAAAGTCAGACATAAAAACAAATAACGCAATTAAATTAGAACACGCAGACGAGCCACATTTAGTCAAAACTAAAGTAATCATATCGAAGGTGAAAAGTATTTTTGGTGACGTTAGCTACCCTGAAGTTGTCATCCTGATGAGCTGTAAGGAAAACGGTAATGAATTTAGCTGTCTTTTCCAAGAGGAAGTACAATCTAAGGACTGAAGCCGGGGACTGGGCATCAGAACTCCTGGGTTCTGGTGTGTGAGTCATGTGTTTTCTTTTTCTACCTCAGTTTACCCTTATGTAAAATGTGGATATCAATATCCTCCTGATAGTGGTATTATTTATTATAGTAATTAATTATTTCAATGCACTCCAGTGTCCTCAAATGAAATTTGCTACATTGCAAAGTGTTATCAGAGAGTGGGATTATCAGAAGCAATCAGCACTGGCCTAATTCTGTTCCCACTGAAGTCAATGGGATCAGAGTTAGACCAATGATCTGTGCTTTTGCAAATCCAACCCATAACAAAAAATTAAAAATCCTAAAAACCCAATACTGCTCCCACTGGAGCCTGTAGCTGAAATTCTAATGACCTCAGTGGTGCAGGTTCTAGTCCCACGTCATCAAACTGCATTGACTTCAGTGGACTTATTCCAGATGCACATGTGTGTCAAAGCAGAATCCAGACCCTGGAGCAGTTCACTTTTCCAAGGTCACTGCACATTTCTACCTGGTTTTGTGCCTGAAATACAAAAGCTCTTCAGATGCTTCTCCTCTGGGGGGTGAAGATCAGTGCTGGCACCAAATCCTTCTGCAGGACAAGATAATGTGTATTATTTTCTAAACTAAGTTTGACATTAATTAGCAAGAATCTCACTGGCAAAGACTCACACTGACAGCAGATGTGTCACAGACAGGCTGTCTCCCTGCTGGGTATATTGGGGGAAAAGCTGGATATTCAGAGAGTTTACATCACATCCAGGAAGATGGCGTCAACAATGATTGTCACGACTGGTGCTAACTTGAGGCATCTTCTCAATTGCAGGGCTGCAGACTCATTTAAAAGACATGGGGGACAGGGGGCAGATGTCACGTGTGGCAGACAAGGCAAGGGCAGAGGGAACTTGAGCTCCAGAGATCATAGAATATCAGGGTTGGAAGGGCCCCAGGAGGTTATTTAGTCCAACCCCCTGCTCAAAGCAGAACCAATCCCCAACTAAATCATCCCAGCCAGGGCTTTGTCAAGCCTGACCTTAAAAACTTCTAAGGAAGGAGATTCCACTATCTACCTAGGTAACGCATTCCAGTGTTTCACCACCCTTCTAGTGAAAAAGTTTTTCCTAATATCCAACCTAAACCTCCCCCACTGCAACTTGAGACCATTACTCCTTGTTCTGTCATCTGCTACCACTGAGAACAGTCTAGATCCATCCTCTTTGGAATCCCCTTTCAGGTAGTTGAAAGCAGCTGCCAAATCACCCCTCACTCTTCTATTCTGCAGACTAAACAATCCCAGGTCCCTCAGCCTCTCCTCATAAGTCATGTGTTCCACTCCCCTAATCATTTTTGTTGCCCTCCACTGGACGTTTTCCAATTTTTCCACATCCTTCTTGTAGTGTGGGACCCAAAACTGGACACAGTACTCCAGATGAGGCATCCCCAACGTCGAAGAGAGGGGAACAATCACATCCCTCAATCTGCTGGCAATGCCCCTACTTATACAGCCCAAAATCATAGAATCATAGAATCATAGAATATCAGGGTTGGAAGGGACCCCAGAAGGTCATCTAGTCCAACCCCCTGCTCAAAGCAGGACCAAGTCCCAGTTAAATCATCCCAGCCAGGGCTTTGTCAAGCCTGACCTTAAAAACCTCTAAGGAAGGAGATTCTACCACCTCCCTAGGTAACGCATTTCAGTGTTTCACCACCCTCTTAGTGAAAAAGTTTTTCCTAATATCCAATCTAAACCTCCCCCATTGCAACTTGAGACCATTACTCCTCGTTCTGTCATCTGCTACCATTGAGAACAGTCTAGAGCCATCCTCTTTGAAACCCCCTTTCAGGTAGTTGAAAGCAGCTATCAAATCCCCCCTCATTCTTCTCTTCTGCAGACTAAACAATCCCAGCTCCCTCAGCCTCTCCTCATAAGTCATGTGCTCTAGACCCCTAATCATTTTTGTTGCCCTTCGTTGTACTCTTTCCAATTTATCCACATCCTTCCTGTAGTGTGGGGCCCAAAACTGGACACAGTACTCCAGATGAGGCCTCACCAGTGTCGAATAGAGGGGAACGATCACGTCCCTCGATCTGCTCGCTATGCCCCTACTTATACATCCCAAAATGCCATTGGCCTTCTTGGCAACAAGGGCACACTGCTGACTCATATCCAGCTTCTCGTCCACTGTCACCCCTAGGTCCTTTTCTGCAGAACTGCTGCCGAGCCATTCGGTCCCTAGTCTGTAGCGGTGCATTGGATTCTTCCATCCTAAGTGCAGGACCCTGCACTTATCCTTATTGAACCTCATTAGATTTCTTTTGGCCCAATCCTCCAATTTGTCTAGGTCCTTCTGTATCCTATCCCTCCCCTCCAGCGTATCTACCACTCCTCCCAGTTTAGTATCATCCGCAAATTTGCTGAGAGTGCAATCCACACCATCCTCCAGATCATTTATGAAGATATTGAACAAAACGGGCCCCAGGACCGACCCCTGGGGCACTCCACTTGACACCGGCTGCCAACTAGACATGGAGCCATTGATCACTAGCCATTGAGCCCGACGATCTAGCCAGCTTTCAATCCACTTTATAGTCCATTCATCCAGCCCATACTTCTTTAACTTGCTGCTAAGAATATTGTGGGAGACCGTGTCAAAAGCTTTGCTAAAGTCAAGGAATAACACGTCCACTGCTTTCCCCTCATCCACAGAGCCAGTTATCTCATCATAGAAGGCAATTAGATTAGTCAGGCATGACTTGCCCTTGGTGAATCCATGTTGACTGTTCCTGATCATTTTCCTCTCCTCTAAGTGCTTCAGCATTGATTCCTTGAGGACCTGCTCCATGATTTTTCCAGGGACTGAGATGAGGCTGACTGGCCTGTAGTTCCCAGGATCCTTCTTATTCCCTTTTTTAAATATGGGCACTACATTAGCCTTTTTCCAGTCGTCCGGGACCTCCCCCGGTCGCCATGAGTTTTCAAAGATAATGGTCAATGGCTCTGCAATCATATTCGCCAACTCCTTTAGCACTCTCGGATGCAGTGCATCCGGCCCCATGGAGTTGTGCTCGTCCAGCTTTTCTAAATAGTCCCGAACCACTTCTTTCTCCACAGAGGGCTGGTCACCTCCTCCCCATGCTGTGCTGTCCAGTGCAGTAGTCTGGGAACTGACCTTGTTCGTGAAGACAGAGGCAAAAAAAGCATTGAGTACATTAGTTTTTTCCAAATCTTCTGTCACTAGGTTGCCTCCCTCATTCAGTCAGAGGCCCACACTTTCCTTGACTTTCTTCTTGTTGCTAACATACCTGAAGAAACCCTT